>NW_027660990.1:2393580-2778580 GCF_963280865.1 Gymnoscopelus braueri
GGTTTCACAGTGTCTGAATTAAATATTAGATTGTAATGTCTTAAAAAATTGCACATGCATTATTTGATGCAGTCATGTTTTGTGCGATGCAATTGAAAAGTGGAATGACCCACCTACAGACAGAGCCAGATAGACAGACAGAGTGAGAGAGAACAGACAGCTCAACCTATTGCCATTGACAGGAATCAAACTCTCAACCTTCGGACTCACAAAATGAGACACTACAAGTAGTGCTATAGCTTCATCCAGGCTGAAGTTGTCTGTTGAAGATCATACACTTTTGCCTTCTGTCATGAACCAAGCCCCTGTTTCACTAACACTAAGATCACTCGTTCACAAACCATTTACCAATAGAGAAATTGTATGTCTCCTCGAAACCGAAACCAGTGAAAGCAGACCGATCTACAAGCTCACAAAACGTTGCTATCTGAAAAGTTGTGAGATTGTAGATCGGATATTTTCACAATGAAGTACGTCATACATTGAAAAAACATACTCTCAAATAAGCATTTCATGTTATCTTTACCGTTTGCATATGTATTCATTGATACAGTCATGTTTTTTGCAATTCAACTTAAATGAGTCTGCATCAAGTGAGGCTTGAACCGGCAACCTTGCGGTCGTGAGGCACTCGCTTAAGGGAGAAGCCATTGGACCAACAGACAAGAACCTGTGAAAAAGGAGATCACACAGATGATACAGTTTCACGCAAATAGCTGAAAAATCCTGGGTTTAAAGTGTTTTTCAAACTGCTCAAAATTGCAGACAATCTAAGGGCGGAGCTTACTGGTTAACGTGATACATGTGTTCCTCATGAGTCAAGGCACATGTGTAAGTAGGTTTAATGGCTGTCGGCCAAACGAGGCATGACTTTTGCCTGTTTAAAGTTTGCATTTAAAAAAAATCGCTATAGCGCCCCCCTTTGACCAATTGGAGTAAGATTGGTTTCAGTGATATTTGGAATGACCCCTCAACATTACCGCAAAGTTTCAAAGAAATTGTGAGTCTGCATGTATGTGTTAGGGGCAGATGAATAATTGTCATAGAAACTGCAATATTCATTGGCTCATTAAAGCTTCATTTTTTCACTTATGGAAAATCTTTTGCATCAGTTTTTCGGCATAGGTCCAAAAGTTCATGTGTAAAACGTTTCGTGCAGATTACTAAAAAATCCCAGGAGGAGATAGGTTTTTAAACTGTTTTTCATATAATTCAAAATGGTGGGAGATCTAAAGGTCAGAGGTCAAAAGTCAGAGTGTGAAAGTTGTTCATCATGAGTAGACGCATGTGTGTATTGAAGTTTCATGGCTGTAGGTCAAACAGGGCATGAGTTGTACCTGTTCAAAGTTGGCATTTTTGCTATAGCGCCACCTTTTGACGAAAGATTGTGAGAATTATTTCTTGATAGTTTTTCATGACCATCTACCATATGGCCAAGTTTCGTAAAAAGCGTATGCACGGTTCAGCCAGAACTGCGAAAAGTGGCGGAAGAAAAAAGCCACCAACATTAAAACAGGTCCAGAGCTGAGAGCTCTGGCCCCGTAATAATAATAATAAATATAGCTGCAAAGCAGCGATAAGCGGGGCCAGGGAATAGAGAGAGAGAGAGAGAGAGAGAGAGAGAGAGAGAGAGAGAGAGAGAGAAGAGAGAGAGAGAGAAGAAAGAGAAAGACAGAGAAAGAAAGAGAAGAGAAAAGAGAGAGAGAGATAGAGAGAGAGAGAGAGAGAGAGAGAGAGACGGAATAGATTGAAGAGAGAGAGAGAGAGAGAGAGACGGAATAGATTGAAGAGAGAGAGAGATAAACGGAATAGATTGAAGAGAAAGAGAGAGAGAGAGAGAGAAACGGAATAGATTGAAGAGAAAAGAGAGAGAGAGAAACGGAAATAGATTGAAGAGAAAGAGAGAATAGAGAGAGAAACGGAATAGATTGAAGAGAAAGAGAGAGAGAGAGAGAGAGAATCTGAATAGATTGGAGAGAGAGAGCAGAGATGAGAGAGAGAGAGAGAGAGAGAGAGAGAGAGAGAGAGAGAGAGATAGAGAGAGAGAGAGAGAGAGAACGAATAGATTGAAGAGAAAGAGAGAGAGAGAGAAACTGAATAGATTGAAGAGAAAGAGAGAGAGAGACTTGGAAAAGGAATAGATTGGAGAGAGAGAGAGAGAGACATGGAAACGGCAATAGATTGAAGAGAGAGAGAGCGAGAGAGACATGGAAACGGAATAGATTGAAGAGAGAGAGAGAGAGAGAGACATGGAAACATAATAGACTGAAGAGAGAGAGAGATGGAAGCAGAAACGGATTGAATGGACATCTCAACCTATTGCCATTAACAGGAGAATCGAACCCTCAAACCTTTGGATTAACAGGGACTGCAACACTACCTATCGTGCTATAGCTTTGTACAGATTGAGGTTGTCTGTTGAAGATAAAAGTGAACCAGTGAAAGCAGCCGACCTACAAGCTCAGAAACACGTTGCTATCTGAAAAGTTGTGAGATTGTAGATCGGAGAGAGAGAGAGAGAGAGAGACATGGAAACGAATAGATAAGGATAATTCCTTTAACAGGTCCGTTCATGAAAAGTCCTTTGCGGTCTTTGTTTCCAATGAGGGGCCTGTGAGCAATTAGGGGTTAAGAGTCTTGCTCAGGGACAAATTTCATTTGCTGGCCTGGCCTGGAATCGTACCTGGGGCAACTAGGGCCTCTGGCTCCCTAGGCTGGCTCACTAACCACTCAGCTATGGCCTCGCCCCTCAAAAGAGAGAGAGAGAGAGAGAGAGACATGGAAACGGAATAGATTGAAGAGGGAGACATGGAAACGGAATAGATTGGAGAGAGGAGAGAGAGAGAGAGAGAGAGAGAGACGAGAGATGAGAGAGAGAGACATGGAAACAGAATAGATTGAAGAGAGAGAGAGACATGGAAACATAATAGATTGAGAGAGAGAGAGAGATGAGGAGATGGAAGCAGAATGGATTGATTTGGACATCTCAACCTATTGCCATTTAACTCTTTGACTGCCAGAGTATTTTCCATAAAGTACTCCCCCCAGAGTGCCAGCAATTTTCGTGTTTTTTTATTTTTTTATTTTGAATTTTTTCTCATGAAAATAATTTAAGGACACATAATATAAAGACCCAGCACAAATCCGCCAGCAGAGAGCAGCACATGACAGCGTGATCATGTCGTTGGGTCTCTCTCACCCCTTCTTCATAGATTAGACAAGGAAAAACATGAAAAACGGATGTGACGTCACCCAGATTGTTTTGATCAGCGAAAATTACGTTGTGATGCACGACGGCGATGACTGATCGTCACCCAGGACCATAGATTATAGAAGAGAAGCTGTACCGTTTGTCCGTTATAGACTCGTGTGAAAACCCGTTTATTTACCTATTTTGGACGAAAATGACTGGGGAAAAAAAATCAAAAAACCGGAAACGGAATCCAGGCCATGAAACCGGATGCAGATGTCCGTGAAGTAAGTGGAACTTGAGAATAACATTGAATATTAAGCAGCATAGCGCAATCAGAGATTAAACAATGAACGCGCGTCCAGCGCGTGCTCGAGCGCGTCGACGGCCAACTGGACAAAGTAGCACTTGACGCGTGTATCGCGTCCGTCCGCAGTCAAAGAGTTAACAGGAATCGAACCCTCAACCTTCGGATTGACAGGCTGCAACACTACCTCTATAGCAGTGTGGGGTGGGTTCTACCGTCAGATGCTGTGTACGTCGTACACCTTGAGATTTTTTTTCGTCGCCACCGTAACACCTTCAATATCTGAGACGCTGATACGCTCTGATACGCTAAACTGACGGCGCTGACTGACTGGCGTTAACGTGCACTGTGCTGCTCATGGCTCAGGGCAGCAAAGCGAGAGAGAGAGAGTGTAAAAAAAGAAACGATTCTGGCGTTCCGGTTACCACCGGAACGCTCGCCCCAAAACACACTATCGAGCCCCCATTCATTTCCGCGGACAGAGGCCGCCGGATTAGACCCGGGGCGAGTGTGTTTAGGGGACGAGTCTTCTGTGATTTCATTCACCAGCCAGTGTTGCCAGATTCTGCGAGAGAAATAAGCAACCAGTTCTATAAAAACAAGCCCAAAAGAAGCAACTTAGGCCACATGAGCACTTAAAACATACGCTATTTTTTTGAAGCAAGCCTAAGCAAGTACACTTTAGAAACAAGCCCCACAAAAAAAACGCAACCCACAACGACCAACATTTTACGCGTCTATAATTTAATTATAGACGCGTGCATGCCGTGCGTGTGTGGAGGCAGGGAATAATCATAGTAATACCTATAAAACTAGAACACACCACTGACCTATAGTGCTATAGCTTTGTCCAGGCTAAGGTTGTCCTGTTGAATATAAAAGTGAACCAGTGAAGAGCAGTCGATCTACAAGCTCAGAAAACACGTTGCTATCTGAAAAGTTTTGAGATTGTAGATCGGCTATTTTCAGAATGAAGTATGTCATACATTGCAAAAAACATACTTCTCAGATAAGCATTTCATGTTATCTTTACAATTGCATATGTATTCATTATTACAGTCTTGTTTGCAATGCACTTTAAATGAAGTCTCCACCAAGTGAGGCTTGAACCGGCAACCTTGCGGTTGTGAAACATTCACTTAAGCGGGAAGCCATTGGACCAACAGACCTGATCCAGTGAAAACGGAGGTCAAACAGATGATACCATTTCACGCAAATAACTGAAAAATCCTGGGTTTAAGTGTTTTTCAAACTGCTCAAAATTGCGGACAATCTAAGGGCGGAGAGAGAGACATGGAAAAGGAATAGATTGAAGAGAGAGAGACATGGAAACATAATAGATTGAAGAGAGAGAAAGATGGAAGCAGAATGGATTGATTGGACGTCTCAACCTTTTGCCATTAACAGGAATCGATCCCTCAACCTTCGGATTGACAGGCTGCAACACTACCTATAGTGCTATAGCTTGGTCTAGGCTGAGGTTATCTGTTGAAGATAAAATTGAACCAGTGAAAGCAGCCGATCTACAAGCTCAGAAACACGTTGCTATCTGAAAAGTTTTGAGATTGTAGATCAGCTATTTTCAGAATGAAGTATGTCATACATTGAAAAGACATACTCTCAAATAAGCATTTCAGGTTATCTTTAACAATTGCACTTGCATTAATTGACACAAGTAAGACGCGCGAACGCTGGAAGCGAACGCAGATTTACTGAGGCTGCTATATTTCAACCACACTGTAGTAGTGCACTCTGCCGCACTCTGCCGGCTGTATACAGGCAGTGCAGCTGCTGGCATTTCAGCACAGAGTTTCGAGTCACATGGGGGCGCGAGCCAATGAGAGCGTGAAAGACCATAAATAAGGGACACACACACACACACACACACACACACACACACACACACACACACACACACACACACACACACACACACACACACACACACGGGGATATAGTAAGCTCCACTTGGTCGGAGGCCTCCTTCCGCGTTCGCAACAATCATGTTGTGTGCAATGCAACTTAAATGAAGTCTGCATCAAGTGAGGCTTGAACTGGCAACCTTAAGGTTTTAAGGCACACACTTAAGCGAGAAGCCATTGGAACAACAGACCTGACCTGGTGAGAGAGAGAGAGAGAGAGAGAGAGAGAGAGAGAGAGAGAGAGAGAGAGAGAGAGAGAGAGAGAGAGAGAGAGAGAGAGAGAGAGAGAGAGAGAGAGAGAGATGGAAACGGAATAGATTGAAGAGAGAGAGAGAGAGAGCGAGAGAGCCATGGAAACGGAATAGATTGAAGAGAGAGAGAGAGAGAGAGACATGGAAACGGAATAGATTGAAGAGAGAGAGACACGGAAACATAATAGATTGAAGAGAGATGAATGCAGAATGGATTGATTGGACATCTCAACCTATTGCCATTAACAGGAATCGAACCATCAACCTTCGAATTGACAGGCTGCAACACTACCTATAGTGCTATAGCTTTGTCCAGGCTGAGGTTGTCTGTTGAAGATAAAAGTGAACCAGTGAAAGCAGACGATCTACAAGCTCAGAAAGAACGTTGCTATCTGAAAGGTTTTGAGATTGTAGATCGGCTATTTTCAGAATGAAGTATGTACCCTCTCAAATAAGCATTTCAGGTTATCTTTATCAATTGCATATGTATTAATTGACACAATTACTGGTAGTGTCTGTTGATATTTATAAGTATTTCCGTCCATTATGAACCAAGCCTCTGTGTCCCGAACTACTCTAGATCACTGGTTCACAAACCATTTACCAATAAAGGCATTTTTGTGTCTCCTCGGAACGAAAACTAGTGAAAGTAGCCGATCTACAAGCTCACAAAATGTTGCTATCTGAAAAGTTGTGAGATTGTAGATCGGCTATTTTCACAATGAAGTTTGTCATACATTGCAAAAACATACTCTCTCCAAGAAGCATTTCATGTTACCTTTAACAGTTGCACATGCATTAATTGAGAGAGAGAGACATGGAAACATAATAGATTGAAATGAAATAACACAAATGTTTAATCCATCAAAGTTTGCACCCCGCCCTGTCCAAAAAGACCTCCCCATCTTCAATCTGGAGGAAATTACGGAAACCGAGGTGGCAAACATCATCAAATCACTGAAAGCATCAAAAGCCAAGGATGCCTATGGGCTCGATACAAACTTTTTAAAAACAAACGCAGATGCTCTGGTGGCACCGATCACACATCTGGTAAATCTGTCCATCAGACAACGCACTGTTCCTCCACAATGGAAAGTTGCTGTAATAACACCAATCTACAAATCTGGCGCTAAAACTGAAATATCAAACTATAGACCCATAAGCATCCTACCAGTTATTTCAAAGGTGGCTGAAAAGTGGATTGTGAAATCTATCATCAAACATCTAGACAAAGGCCACACCCCACTGCATCCCATGCAGTTTGGGTTTCGGGCCTTTCACTCCACTGAATCAGCAAACTGCCTATTCATAGAAAAATTGAAATGTGCTTCGAACAGAGCTCCCTGTGCAATGGCGGTGTTCCTGGACTTCAAGAAGGCGTTTGACACCGTCTGTCACCAGGTCCTCCTGTCCAAATTAACACATTTAAATTTTTCCCCAGAAGCTATACAATGGTTTAGTTCCTATCTATCCACCAGAAAACAGTGTGTAAGTGTAAACAGTGTTAAATCCCCCTACCACACCTGTTCGGTCGGTGTCCCCCAGGGCTCAATACTAGGTCCAATTCTGTTCTCACTGTACATAAATGACCTACCTGAAGTATGTAAGAATCTACATGTCCAGATGTATGCAGATGATGCCGTTGTACTTGCCCATGGTAAAAGCTATGCAGAGGTGTCAATAATCTTAACCTCAGCTCTGACAAGCATTCAAGACTGGCTTATAGATTCATGTCTGCTCTTGAATGCCAAAAAGACAGTCTGCATGGCCTTCTCCAAAAGACCAGTTGTGTTGGAGTCCTCAAATGTGTTTCTGGGTGGGGAGGAACTTGAACTTGTCCCAGAGTTCAAGTACCTCGGAGTCATACTAGACTCAACCCTAACTTTTAAAAAACATGTGAAGAAAGTCACAAATACGATTAAATTCAACCTTCAAAATTTTAAACAAATTAGACCCTTCCTGACAGTTGGAGCTGCCAGATCGTATCTTCACTGTATGATCCTATCACACATTGAGTACTGTTTTACAAACTGGTCTTGCACAGGCGTGACAATCCTAAAACCCGTATTTCACCGTTTGTCTGTTTTCTGATGTTATTGTTTTTCTGTTTTTCTGTGTTGTGTGAGGACTGCGGATGAAAATTAGCATCTTTGCTAAATCCGGTGTATTTACGTTCATGTGACGTTCATTAATATGCTCTGTCCTGTCTAAATAAACAAATAAAGTAAAGTGAAGAGAGAGAAAGATGGAAGCAGAATGGATTGATTGGACGTGTAAACCTATTGCCATTAACAGGAATCGAACCCTCAACCTTAGGATTGACAGGCTGCAACACTACCTATAGTGCTATAGCTTTGACCAGGCTGAGGTTGTCTGTTGAAGATAAAAGTGAACCAGTGAAAGCAGCCGATCTACAAGCTCAGAAACACGTTGCTATCTGAAAAGTTTTGAGATTGTAGATCGGCTATTTTCAGAATGAAGTATGTCATACATTGCAAAAACAGACCTTCTCAGATAAGCATTTCATGTTATCTTTATCAATTGCATATGTATTCATTAATACAGTCTTGTAGTTTGCAATGCACTTTAAATGAAGTATCCACCAAGTGAGGCTTGAACCGGCAACCTTGATGTTGTGAAACATTCACTTAAGCGGGAAGCCATTGGACCAACAGACCTGATACAGTGAAAACGGAGGTCAGACAGATTATACCATTTCACGCAAATAACTGAAAAATCCTGGGTTTAAGTGTTTTTCAAACTGCTCAAAATTGCGAACAATCTAAGGGCGGAGAGAGAGACATGGAAACGGAATAGATTGAAGAGAGAGAGACATGGAAACAATAGATTGAAGAGAGAGAAGGATGGAAGCAGAATGGATTGATTGGACATGTCAACCTATTGCCATTAACAGGAATCGAACCCTCAACCTTCGGATTGACGGGCTGCAACATTACCTATAGTGCTATAGCTTTGACCAGGCTGAGGTTGTCTGTTGAAGATAAAAGTGAACCAGTGAAAGCAGCCGATCTACAAACTCAGAAACACGTTGCTATCTGAAAAGTTTTGAGATTGTAGATCGGCTATTTTCAGAATGAAGTATGTCATACATTGCAAAAACATACCCTCTCAAATAAGTATTTCAGGTTATGTTTAACAATTGCACATGTATTAATTGACACAATCATGTTGTGTGCAATGCAACTTTAATGAAGTCCGCATCAAGTGAGGCTTGAACTGGCAACCTTCAGGTTGTGAGGCACACGTTTAAGGGAGAAGCCATTGGACCAACAGACAAGAACCTGTGAAAAAGGAGATCACACAGATGATACAGTTTCACGCAAATAGCTGAAAAATCCCGGGTTTAAGTGTTTTTCAAACTGCTCAAAATTGCGGACAATCTAAGGGGGGAGCTTACTGGTCAACGTGATACATGTGTTCCTCATGAGTCAAGGCACATGTGTAAGCAGGTTTAATGGCTGTCGGCCAAACGAGGCATGACTTTTGCCTGTTTAAAGTTTGCACTTTCAAAAAATCGCTATAGCGCCCCCCTTTGACCAATTGGAGTAAGATTGGTTTCAGTAATATTTGGAATGACCCTCAACATTAACGCAAAGTTTCAAATAAATGTGAGTCTGCATGTATGTGTTAGGGGCAGATGAATAATTGTCATAAAACTGCAATATTCATTGGCTCATTAAAGCTTCATTTTTTCACTTATGGAAAATCTTTTGCATCAGTTTGTCGGCATAGGTCCAAAGTTCATGTGTAAAACGTTTCGTGCAGATTACTCAAAAATCCCAGGAGGTTTTAACTGTTTTTCATATAATTCAAAATGGTGGGAGATCTAAAGGTCAGAGGTCAAAAGTCAGAGGGTTTAAGTTGTTCATCATGAGTAGACGCATGTGTGTATTGAAGTTTTATGGCTGTAGGTCAAACAGGGCATGAGTTGTACCTGTTCAAAGTTGGCATTTTCAATTGAGTGCTATAGCGCCACCTTTTGACGAAAGATTGTGAGATTTATTTCTTGATAGTTTTTCATGACCATCTACCATATGGCCGAGTTTCGTAAAAGCGACAGCACGGTTCAGCCAGAACTGCGAAAAGTGGCAGAAACAGAAGAATACGTACAATAATAAGACAGGTCCAGAACTGAGCTCTGGCCCCGTAATAATAATAATAAAAAAAAAGAATGCTGGCTAAATTTGTGCTGACCTCACTGGTCATTCTATGCTATTTCAAGTGCTTTAGCCTTCCATTGCTGGCTAAAGTTCTGATGGCCTACACTTGTCATTCTATGCTATTTCTAGTAGCTTTAGCCTTTCATTGCTGGCTAAATTGCATCTGACTTAAAGGGTCAGTCTATGAGCCTTTGATGGCCTCGCTCCACCTAGTCTGCCATTGCTGGCTAGGGCGTTCTATGCTATTTCTAGTAGCTTTAGCCTTCCATTGCTGGCTAAATTTCATCTGACTTAAAGGGTCAATCTATGAGCCTTCGATGGCCTCGCTCCACCTAGTCTGCCATTGCTGGCTAAGGCGTTCTATGCTATTTCTAGTAGCTTTAGCCTTCCATTGCTGGCTAAATTTCATCTGACTTAAAGGGTCAGTCTATGAGCCTTCGATGGCCACGCATCTCCTTAGCCTTCCATTGCTGGCTAAATTTCCGGTGGCCTAATCGGCCATTCCATGCTATCTACCATATTTCTCTTTCATCGCTAATTGTCATCTCATGTCTCGGGCTCCGCTAGCCCCTTCACTTGCTCGTACGTTTTCTGGCTTCAGTGTTTCCTCTCAACTTAACTCTTCATTTTGGGGCTCTCTCTCCTATTCCTAATCCTGCACAATTAAATGCTACTGGCGTCTAACCGCCAAAACTCGTACACTTTATGTAATCGTTTTGCTTTGTATCAAATCAGCGAGGTCTCTCTTCTATTGAAATGTAGCTCTAAGTGCAAATTCAATAAAGAAGATCTGACGCTTCATGCTTGTAGCACCTCGCATAATCTACGTCACTCCCGTTGCCATGCTGTTAAAAACGTTCCATTCACAAAGCTAAGCGAGCACCCCTAACCATCGGGCTCTGCTTCCTATCTGCAGTCAGCGAGTGGGTTTCATTTTATCAAATGGAAGGAAATTATAGTGCTGTTAGAATTATAATAAACTAGTCCATGGCATACCCGGTCGACACATCCGCGGGGGAATATGCGCACATGATCTGGCAACCTGAGAGGCAGTTCGTCCCATAGCTGGGCAGCCCCGTATCCATGGACATATTTTACTCTAACTCTAACTCTAAACAGCCGAGAATTGGTGAAATCGAAAAACGGGCTTCGCAGTTCCACGCTCATGGTAATGGTCAATGGCTGCGTGGCTGCGCGCAAATTCAGATCAATTGCTCCAGCCACTGAGGAGAACCGGGCAGGTCCAAACTTGGCCTCACCTCGCACTACAGAGCTTTGTAGAATTATAGTAGGATGTGTTAAAATTATCTATATACCTGTATTGCTGGATAAAGGTCATGTCAACAGATAAGTACGTTTAAGTGACAGTGGCGCTAAGGACTCGCTAATCCCGAGACAGACGAGCCATGGGTGACGATTAGTGTAATGCAAGTACTTTTCCACTGCGGGACATGAACTTTAGAAAACTGTATATCGTAGGAGATTAGAGAAGGAACCCATACTCAAATCCACAAATATCACTGCATCTAACCTGTCATTTCTCAGTCAGCAAGCATCACAGGAATTACTCTACTTTAACATCAAGTTACATGTTTCAAAATATCACTGCTTCTAACCTCTCATTCTCCTTTCAGTCAGCGACCAAGCAACCCACCCCCGATGGGTATCTGCCAGTTGGCGTCAGGAATTACTCCAATTTAAACGTTAAACTACATGTATCACTATAGCGGATTATCCCATATCTTCAGTGAATTCTGGCCATACCTTTACAATAGTAATACTTCAGCGTTGTAAATAACTTCACCTCTCCTCCACATGGATTGGTGGTCTTCTGTCCCTGCCATTGCCTCGTTATTTATCCTGATTCTGTTATCAGCTTAAACACTTTAACATGCCTTAAGAACAGTTTCATCAGCTTATAACACTTTAACATGCCTTAAGAACAGTTTCATCTTCAGCGACATATAGCTGGTGGTGGTGGTTTCTCACATCATTAAGATGCCTTTAAGGCCTCTAGCCTTTCATTAACGTCTTAAAATCTGTTGTCACTCTCTGCTTAAAGACTCAATCACGGCTCAAGAACATATGCAGTTCTTCTCATACCGTAGCTGGTCATCATGAGCCGTCCTCGATCCTAGTCGCGGTGCGGCACCGCACAGCAGTGGACATTGCTTAGGACTCCCGAAGTTCAGGAATCAACAGGTTACTCTGTTTCATTTCAGGTCTCACCTGCCACGGTAAGACGTTAAATATCACTGCCTCTGACACTGGTCATTCTCTTTCCAGCATGCAGCAAGCAACCCACCTCCATCCCCAAACTCCACCACGTCTCAAGCGCCTAGAGTTAAGAAGGAAGGAGGGTCTCCGCACTGCCACCACCAGCGTCTAGACTCCGTGGATTCTCCCTATTAAACATATCTCATACCTATGTACGGGGGGGTTCTCCCTATTAAGCATATCCTATACATATGTACGTTGCATATGTACGATAAATGTTAACGTAGTCTAATCGCCAAAATGTTTATTGAATAATTGCCTAAAATGTTCCATTCAATAAAATTCTCATTTATAACAACTCGATCTCTCTCTTATTGAATAGCCCCATGGTGCAAATTCTTGGTAAATTAGCATGACAAACAAGGAAGAAAGAGTGAAGAAAACTGAAATTTCAGTAAATCTTGAGAGAAAGTTCAGTAAACTGTGAAGCTTTTAACTGTCCCATCTGTAGTACACCAGCTCAGTGGCCTTGTGGTTAGAGTGTCCGCCCTGAGACCGGTAAATAATTTACCCGTCCTTTACCGGAATACCGGTTACAAAACCATTTCAAGCCTACACATGTTGCCTGTGAATACTGAAAATGTTGCTGCAATGTTATTACCCAACATATCCTCGCTCTCTTCTTCTTCATCCTCACAGTCCAGCGTTGGTACAGGCTCTGTAGAATTCACACAAAAGAATGTTAGGGAAACATTAGCCAATGATAGCCGATCTACAAGCACACAATGCGTTTCCACACTGAGCTTGTAGATGGGCTACTTTTGACCAAGAGATTTGGGGCCCCATTTTGTGGTAAACCTTTTCAAATATTGAAAATAGCCTATCTACAATCTCATGCCATTACCCATTTTAGGACTGAAGATGATTCTATCCCAACATAACTTTTCAGGGGGGTCTAAATTGACCTATACCGTGTACAATTGGAACTAAGCGTTCATTTGGTTCAATTTGTACACTGACAGAGTTAACGGGAGACTATGACATTTAAAGGTTTGAGAAACATGGCTATACACTGTACATAGCAACAAGAACTCCAAAGGGGTTCCCGTCATAATTGGGTTAAAGCAGTAAAAGTTCTGAGCAGTAAAATCATCATTCATGAATCAATATACAATCAGGTCATGTGGTAGCCTGGTAAACCCTCCCTCCGGAAATCTCATTTCTATTTGATTCCTGGAGTGAGTCTGGCCTGATCCGCCTTTCTGCAATATTGGCTGTGTATGCCAAACGGCCGAGCCTATCAGCGTCGTCGCTCATTGTTCTGTGATTGACAGCTTACGTTGGCCAATCAGGTGGCGAGTTCGAGTGAGTCCAAAACACGAACGGCAGCCATCTTTTCCTTGTGCGCTATAATTCTCCGCAATTTTTTTACTTCAAAAAGCTCTCTAACTTCTATTTTGAGCCACGGAATTTACTTATAAGATATCGTTTGGATAGAATTTAGTTGTTTAACTTCATATATGTGGTCAATTAATCATGACAAAGCCTATTTAAAAATAAAAATTTAGAGAACCGGTAGGGGCGGGCAGTGACATCCATGTATCCGATTAAGGCAACCCATTTTGGGCATGGATCGTCTCAAAAGTGCCGTTGCGTCACATTAGACTGGTGAACTGCTGATTGGCTGAAGGGGAAAAATTATCATTGGCTGAAGGGGTTGTCAGTCAACGGTATTACTCCCGCCCAACTCCAGCACAGCCAATATTGCAGAAAGGCGGATCAGGCCAGACTCACTCCTGAAATCAAATGGAAATGAGATTTCCGGAGGGAGGGTTTACCAGGCTAGTCATGTGGTACCTGTGGTAGAAATCTGCATCTCTTCCAAGTTCATCCCAGCAAAATCCCCTATCCGGCCCTGTTCCATAGCCATCAGGATTTTGCTGATCTTGGCGATTTGGAGTGTGTCCATGTCCTGCCTATGGAAATCCCTGTGGATGTTTATGTTATGGCCCATGTACGATGATAACTGATCAAGGTCATTCTTTTTGAGGTTGAGTACATTAGAAAGAGTTGCACATTGTTTACGCAGACGTGTTGAACGGATGAGATCGGGATTTTCAGCACCACACTCATTGGCATATCTTCGAACACAGTCGCATCCTCTCAGGTAGCTTAAGCCCCCTGGCCGTGCAAACAAGTAATCATTCTCTTGCGCCACACCACATTCCTCTCTCTTCATGCACATTAGCTCAAGCGCTTCTTCATTAGATGGACAAAGTAGGACAGGAACGTTCCTTTCGTTCTTTCCAGGAAGTTCAACTCGGGTGAAATGTGAGAATAGCCCCATCTCTTGGACCGAGAGGCAATGTTGAAGTTCCTCATGGGGCACAGACTTCTTTCTTGATTGGAAGTCAGACATTTTCATTTTCGAAACTTCACCCTCCCTTCGCCGGTTGAACATGATTACACTTGTTAGAGTAACCTCAGCGAGCTCTCTCCATATACTGGGTGAAGCCTTGGCTTTCAAGTTAATGATGTATTGGTTTTGCAACTTATTTAAATGTACATGAAGAGCTTTGACGTCCCTTGTGAATGGCAGGAGCTTTGGAGCATTGAATTTGGCCTCCTTAACACTTGCATGACTAAGCTATCAATAGGCTATGACCGATTTTGAGAATTTAAAGTGGATTATCTTCTCTCATGAAGCTCTGAGAAAGTTCCCCTTTCATGACTTTTCCTAAATATGTGAGCGGGTACAGTGCTTTAGGCAGCAAGGGGGCATTTTTCATTTTTCATTTTATTACAGATTGTTGAAGTACAGAATATAAGCTTTCATATGATGTATCATTCATTGAAATTGGAACACATTTGAAGAAGATGTGATCATTTGAATCTTGTCATCTTTAATAGTCTAAACTGAGATAATCCCTTGTAAAGAATTTCCACTTTCTAGCACCTCTCAGCTCCAGGTAATGGGCGTGAACAATGGGTAATTTATTCAACCTAGCCACTCCTCTAACCACTCCCCCATTTTCGGATTTTTACTGTGGAAAGCAACTAAGTACATTTACTCAAGTACTGTACTTAAGTACATTTTTTTTGGTATTTTATACATAGGCTATTTGAAAATGGCCGCTCTACAAGCTCACAATGCGCATTGCAACGTGTTGTGAGCTTGTAGATCAGCTATTTTCAAACATTTGAGTACTTTTACTTTAGGTACTTTAAGTATATTTTGATGCCAATACTTTTGTACTTTTACTTTGCTTGAACGTAACATTTTGAGCACAGGCCTTTTACTTTCTATATTGTGGTGTTGCTACCACCAAGTGCTTCTTCCACCACTAAATTTGACCCACTGGTAGTCGACTATAGTCGAGGTTTACCTACTAATGATAAAGACACGCACAAGCTAGGTCCATTAACTCCAACCTGGTGTTTGCACTCTCCATTTACAACCCGTACATCTACAGAAACGTTCAGATTTCAAATATAAAGTCCTTACCTCATGACAACGGATGTTACCATTCACTTCGGGTGGGTCTAAGTACCCGTATCTTCCATATTGTTCAATAAAAAGCATTTTAATCCGATCGGCGGCCATTTTCTCATAGAGTTATAACGTATCAGGAGTGCAATACCCCCCCCAACCGATACGGCCGCGTAGTTGAAAAAAAAAACGGAGATGGCCATCAATCGGATCAAAATGCTTTTTATTTAACAATACGGAAGATACGGGTACTTATGAGGGCCCGTACATAATTATAACACCCGTGGTCATGAGATAAGAACTTTATATTTGAAATCTGAACGTTTATGTAGATGTACGAGTTGTAAATGGAGAAATGCAAACACCACCAGGTGTACGTTCTGCCATGACGCTTGGCGACGAGCTAACAATGCTAAAGCTCCTAGCCTCGTTACTCCACTGTTGTTTTGGCCACATCTTCAGTGAAATACTTCCATACGAACGTCGAGCGGCCTGTTGTTTAGCTGGGGCTGACCTCACCTAGCTGCTGTGTTCGCTACAATCTTATATTGTTTATACAACTAGATTCTGTCCCGAAAAAGACTAACGCAATACTGGCCGCTTCCTAGCCCCTGGTCCAGAGCGTTAGTGAGATTATTTTTATTTACTCCACTGCGCCCTCTACAGATCTGGACAATTTGAACTTACCATTAACCAAATCTGTAGAGGGCACTGTGGAGTAAATAAAAATAATTTCCGTCTTGCGGACATTTTCTGCCCAAAAAGTGTATTTTACAGAGTAGCTGGGGTGCTGAGAGGCTTCCCACCTCCGAGAATAGACTTTCAACAACACAAAACAGTCTTTGTTTCAGTGAGTAGCGAAATGGTTTTGTTTATTTTCACTACTCTTGAGTCTTCCAGGGCGTTAGAGGGAACTCACTAACGCTCTGGACCAGGGTCCACCGTGGTGAAGTTAGTTTCAGCCTCAGGTTGAATATTCACCCAGTGGATATTACTCCAGTAAAGTAAAATACCTCAAAATTGTACTTAAGTACAGTACTTGAGTAAATGTACTTAGTAACTTTACACCACCACAGAGAGGAGCGAAACTGATGGGCGGGGATTAGGCTTGTAACCGGAGTACAATGCCTAGCTATGACCAATCGAAACCTCTCGGGTTAGCAACTCTCTACCAAACTCTCCGCCCACAGGACTCACAAACAGGCACACAGACTAGCAGAATAGGAGCCTACTTTACTATACAAATTTAACCATTTAATGACGTTAAAACGGATATCTGTTGGGATTGAAAGCTTGCTCGACATTCGAACTGTGTTAATATGGAAAAAAACGAAAATCAGCCAAAAAAAAAAAAAAGTTATTTTGCTTAGTTTCTACCGTTTCTCATCTCGCGAGTTGATGCCCGAAACACCAGGCCTGCTCACATATTTGTTTCAAATCATCTCAGTTTTTTTTTTCTTCAGAAACGTATTATAAATATGAAATATATACCATATATACCATCCCAGCCGTTATATCTCGGCTAAATTGACCGCTCTCCCCCTCTCTCCCCCAGGCAAGAGCAGTTGACACCTCTAGACCCCCCGCAGAGCGGCCCGTAGACGAGCTGCGCTGCGAGTCTATGCAAGTCTATGTTGCCATGTCTGCTTATTATTAGCGACTTTGGGCTTGTTTTTCACGTCTTTCTATTATTATTATTATTATTATTATTATTATAATTATATATATATAATTACATTATAATGGTAATAATAATATAGCTGCCCACGTGTTTTGTGCACAGTTTGCACACTGGGTTGTTTACAAGTTACTATAGTTCGCTTGCTGCTACTAAGATTTATAGCAGCATTACTTGACGGTCATATTATGACAGTCATGACGAAACTTCAACCTGTTTTTTGCACTTTCTCCATTTACAGCCCGTATATCTACATAAAAGTTCGGATTTCAAATATAAAGTTCTTATTCCGTGGCCACGGATGTTACAATTTACTTCGGGTGGGTATAAGTACCCGTAACTTCTGTATTGTTCAATAAAAAGCATTTTAATCCGATTGGCGATCATTTGCTCATAGAGTTATAGTGTATCAGAGTGCAATTACACCTCCCAACCGATAGGGTCACGTAGTTGAAAGCATGGAGAAAATACGGAGAAAATGGCCACCGATCGGATTAAAATGTATTTTTTTGGACAATACGGAGATTATGGGTACTTATGGGTTACCCGAACAGAATTTTAACATCCCTGGCCATGAGATAAGCACTTTATATTTGAAATATGAACGTTTATGTAGATGTACGAGTTGTAAATGGAGAAATGCAAACACCAGGTGTACATTCTGCCATGACGCTTGGCGGCGAGCTAACAATGCTAGCTCCTAGCCTCGTTACTCCACTGTTGTTTTGGCCACATCTTCAGTGAAATACTTCCATACGAACGTCGAGCGGCCTGTTGTTTAGCTGGGGCTGCCCTCACCTACTGTAGCTGCTGTGTTCGCTACAATGTTATATTGTTTATACAACTAGATTCTGTCCCGAAAAAGACTAACGCAATACTGGCCGCTTCCTGGTCCAGAGCGTTAGTGAGATTATTTGTATTTACTCCACTGCGCCCTCTACAGATCTGGACAATTTGAACTTACCATTAACCAAATCTGTAGAGGGCACTGTGGAGTAAATACAAATAATTTCCGTCTCGCGGACATATTTTATTTTCTGCCCAAAAAGTGTATTTTACAGAGTAGGTGGGGTGCTGAGAGGCTTCCCACCTCCGAGAATAGACTTTCAACAACACAAAACAGCCTTTGTTTCGGTGAGTAGCGAAATGGTTTTGTTTATTTTCACTACTCTTGAGGGAACTTGAGGGAACTGACTAACGCTCTGGACCAGGGCTAGCCGCTTCCCACCGTGGTGAAGTTAGTTTCAGCCTCAGGTTGAATATTCACCCAGTGGATATTACTCCAGTAAAGTAAAATACCTCAAAATTGTACTTAAGTACAGTAATTGAGTAAATGTACTTAGTAACTTTACACCACCACAGAGAGGAGCGAAACTGATGGGTGGGGATTAGGCTTGTAACCGGAGAACAATGGGCCAACGACCAACCAAAACCACTCATGCTACTGTTGTCCCTGCAAGTTAAAACCACTCTCCGCCCCACAAGACCGACAGAAACACACAGAAACACTGCTGTGTTTGTAATGTAATTTAAACCACTTAATGATTCTAAAACGGATATCTGTTGGGATCGAAAGCTTCCTCAACATTCGAACTGTGTTAATATGGAAGAAAACGAAAATCAGCCAAAAAATAAAAAAGTTATTTAGCTAGTTTCTACTGTTTTTCAACTCGCGAGTTGATGCCCGAAACACCAGGCCTGCTCACATATAGGAGTCAGACAGAAATACACACTAGCCTACTGCTTCATGTCTCACTTTTCTCAGGGCACAACGTATGCAGTAACATTTTCATAGACCTGCCTGCTTATTTCTCTCTCAAAATTTGGCAACCCATTTCACTGTCTGTTTCACTGAAGAGTTTAATGTGACGCTACAGATGGCGCTGTTTTATACGCTTTTTTTTAATAAAGATTTTACATACAGAATCTGCAGTTACCATTACATTTTATAATACTATTTTATATATATATATACTACATTACTATTTTATAATGTTTCTGCCTGCAGCAGAGTGCAATTGAGATGTTAATGGCTATTTAGAAGACAATGGAACCCCCCACTGTTTGGGGGAGAAAGTGTGAACTAGTCTGGAGCCCAGAGGGGAGACAGTGGCCAATAGGATAGCCTGATTTGGGGATCAAAATGATCGTTTTTCAGGCTTGGTGGAGGAGTATGAAACCTCAGTCATGCGAGTGTTAAGGGTCTTCAAGGCTGGACCTGACACAAGTTCATGCCATCTCGCCGAAGAAACATCTACAAAACCCTGGAGCTGCTGTGCTTCTTCTTGATCCTGTCTAATCAGCGCTTCTGATTTTAAGAACAGAGCTACTTTATTCAATAAGGGACCAAGTTTAAGCGCAAGACTTGGTATTTCCATCTCACCGGTTGTGATCTTGAAACCGACTACTTTGTGTAAAGCTTTGATGGTCAACAGGAAATTTGCAGGGTTCACCAGGTCTTGGATTGTCTTTATAGCCGTCTCCTTTCTTGCTGTCTGTAGCAGTTTCGCAAGATCCCTCAGCCTCTGTCGGACATGTTTGCTATGTTCTTTTGGTGACACTTTCGACATGGTCTTATTAATCAAATGGTTGGCAAAAGCTCTGATTACAAGATCACGTCCGTGATATCATCAGGATGCATGACATTAACCAGTTCCTTGAATTGCTCCAAACTTCCTGAAAGAGTTGGTTCTGCAAACACGCTGGCGGACAGCAATCTTTTTTTGCCACATTTGGTCTGCCTTGCCTTTTCTTCTGGTTTCTGGTTCTTGCACTTTTGAGCATGTTTCCACAGCAGTTTTCTTTTTACCAGCGCCAAGCAGTCCTTGCAATGAACAAACCCTTTTCCTGTGGCGTCTTTACTGGGTCTCTTTCTACCAATGAGGCACCCTTCTCCACTCTTAAGCACAGATGCATTGTGTAGGAAGTTGCCAGTGTTTCTTAAGAGTTTCAATTGTCTCCTTCTTTCCTTTGATTTCTTCTTCAAGCTTAAGACCTTGGCAACATCCACCTCCTTACTGTGACGACGTTCCAGATGTTTTGCATATTTTAGAACATAAGTTTCACAGAAATGGCAGTACTGTTTTTTGTCGTACACTCTTTTTCCATCAGGCTTTTTGGTGCCAAAACCTTCACTGCTGGAACATCATCTGGTGGAATGTCGACTTTCTGATGCCAAAACAGACACTGATGGAACTTCATGTGGTCTAGCGTCATCTTCCATACCAGGTGGCTGTTTTGACGTTGACGTGGGTCTGAACTTTTAAGAGTTGTGGTGCTCTTTTCTCGACCACCCGGCTTTGGAATCAGATCGGTCATGTCACCTGAGACACTTTCTCTTGCACTGTCATCAGAGATTTTGTCAACATTATGAGGTGGTGGTTGGTATTCTTCCTCGCTATCTCCGCTGCTCTCTTCATCGGAGCTTTCGTCAACATTATGAGGTGGTGGTTGGTATTCTTCCCCGCTATCATCGGAGGTGAAGAGAAGTGGTGAGCATTCTTTTCTGACATCTGCGTTGCTGTCATTGGAGCTCTCGTCATGACTTTGAGGTGGTGGGTGGATTTCTTTTCCGACATCTGCGTTGCTGTCATTGGAGCTCCCGTCATGACTTTGAGGTGGTGGGTGGATTTCTTTTCCGACATCTGTGATGCTGTCATTGGAGCTCTCGTCATGACTTTGAGGTGGTGGGTGGATTTCTTCTCCGCTATATTCTTCATCCGACATCCTTACAGTTGAGTCAGGGCCATACGGTGCAGTGGAGCATACGGTTGCAGATCTACAAGCTCATAGCGCGGCACATGGTGCCACACTACAAGCACGTAGATCTGCTATTTTCAATAGTTAAAGTTATCTCAAAACATCAAAAGGCGTTCCCTTCCTGAATGGGTTAAACATACCTTCAAGCTGGAGTTTGCAGGTGCAGGGTTTCTGCGAGGGGGCTGTACATCTTCTGGGACCTGCAGAAGGTCACAATAGAAAGAAAAAGTTAGTTGAACTCAGTGTTCAACTTATGCTGCTAACAAGTGTAGACAGAAACAACTGGATTCAAAATACCTTGAGGTTGGACCCTGCCGGTGCATTTTTTCCATAAAATGATTGTCCTTCCATCTGCAGAATGTCAGAATAGAAAGAAAAAAATGTAAGCTTACACATCGTACACTGGCAGTACATCCCAATTTAATTTAATTTAAGATTAGCCCTATAGAGGCTGACACAGGAGTGGATTTCCACTCCCATCCCACTCCCACAGAAAAAAATCTTTCAATTTTTGGACCCCAGATTTCAGACGGACCCCACTTGATGGAAGGGCTAACTCATAACACATTTCAAGATGGCGGACGGGAGTGAGTAGGCACGAGAGAGGCTCCGACTCGGGAATTAAGAAACCTTGAATTAATTTTTCCTTTTGTGACTGCGATTCATAGTCCATGTTGCAACTTCAAAGTTGATATCAATCATGTCATGGAACGGCGGAGTAGGCCGACCAAACAATTCTAAAGATGCCAACGCGCAAACAACAGGACATGGAGCAACTACAAGAGCTGATGAAAGATGTGGCTGAATCAAATAAACAACTTGCTAAGCAGGTGGCTTTGCTGTCGACAAAAGTCGACAAAATAGACCTACTTTCGGCGAAGATTGATTCGATGGAAAAAAAGATTGTCTCTTTGGATAGTACAATGGAGAAGGCGGGGGCCGATTTGCACGACCAAGGCATTGAACTTGAACATCAAGACAAAAGAATTAAGGCCTTGGAATCTAAACTTGAAGACGCAATGAATGAAATTGACAGTCTAGAGAATCATTCCAGGCGTCATAATTTATTGTTGTTTAATGTACCGGAGAAAAGCGAAAACGCCAATATGCTTTCATACCTGGCAACCCTGCTTTCCGATAATCTCCAGATCCAGATCCAGGAGAGTGATTTCCAGGCCGCACACCGCGTTGGTGTCGTGAAGCAGACGGGGAAACCACAGAGGATTATCTTCAAAACCTATCTTTTCCAAAAGAAGTTGGACATCCTGAAGGCTGCAAATTCAGTCGAAATTAAAGTTGAAGACCAGCTTTTAAAACTCAAACCGGATAAGTCTGCAAGACTGAGACGACGTTTCAAGGACCCCAACGGAAACAAGTCCGCAAGGACTTTTTTGGCCGGACCTTTTAGACAAAAGCATTATAATATGTAATTTACATTATTTTGCCTAATAAAAATTTCAATCAATCAATCAAAAACGTGAGCAAGAATACTGGTCTTTAAGAGAGCCGCTCCATAAAAAGGGAATTAAAACCAAAATTCGGCATCCAGGAATATTACAGCTGTGGATAGAGTCAGAGCTGTTTACGTTCAAGGATCCAGAAGAGGCCAAGAAAGCAATGAAAAAAAAAATCCCCGATGTGGAAATTGGCTGATCAGACGCATATTGGCATGCCACTGTCGGGGGGTTTCACCCCCACTCGAGGTGGTAAGCCCTACTTTATTTAATCAACATGGCTGACTGGGTTATAAACTGACGGTTGGGCTTATGCCCCACGATTTATTCATTTCAACTGGAACATTATGATACGGATATTCTCCGCGGGTCAGCGCACCCCCCCTTTTTTTTATCTTCCTCCCCTCCCTTACTCTGTTTGACGTTTAACTTTACTTGTTTTCCTTTTATGGATAAGGAGGAGGATGGAATCATTTAATGTAGCGCCGTGTGACTGACTATGTGGACAAACCGTGGGATAACCTTCTGCTTCATGTGACTTTTTGTTTTTTGTCTTTTTTTTCTCCTCCTCATATTGACGCTGTCCTTCACTGACACTGGAGGTGCGCGATGCGCGATTTAATCCTTCTGTTTAATTCTCTTTTTTTTGTTTTGTCCTCCTTTTTTTTGTCTTAGTTAAAACATAATTCATCAATTTAACTTGGATTGAGGATAAGGACAGTCCTATTTTTTTCCCTACCCCAGATAGTTTATGACTTTTGGTGCTTTTATTTATATATTCTTATTTTATTCTTAGTGATATACTGACGAAGGTGGGATTTGATTAGTGACTTATAGGTTAATTAGGCCCATATATATTTGTTTGGTTGTCTACTTTTCCCTCCTTTACTTTTCTTTTATTATTATGCATTACATGCTAATCTCTTATGATGGGGGTCCGGGGTGTTGGTCCCAAACTGGGAGTATATGTAACAAAATGGACCCTTACGGCCCGTTTGGTGGCATATGCGCACTCTTATAGTTATAAATGATTAAACCAACATCTGCCTTCAGCGTGCTGAATGTATTGTATGTCTATTTCGGTCAATGATGATAGTTAAAACGCATATCCAGCATTTCAAACTCCTGTGATGGATGGATAAACAGTGATTATTATTATTTACTTATTTATCTTTCATTTTTCTAGAGTTCAGGCTTTAGTTTGCTATCTATTAAATGTTATTATTATTACGTCTATTTTGATTTATGATGATAGTTAAAACGTATATCCAATATCTCAAATTCCTTTTGAGATGGATAAACAATGATTATTATTATTACTTTCGGTTATTTTTTAATTTTTCTGGAGTTCAGGCTTTAGTTTGTCATTACTAAATGCTGTTATTATTATTATTATTATGTCTATTTCGATTAATGAGGACGTTAAAACGAATATCCAGCATTTCAAACTCCTGTGAGATGGACAAACAACGATTATTATTATTATTCTTTTGTTTCCTTTTCATTTCTCTGGGGTTCAGACTTAAGCTTGCCATTACTAAATGTCATTATTATTGTTTATTTCGATTAATGAAGATAGTTAAAATAAATACCCAGCACTTCAAACTCCTGTGAGATGGATAAACAATGATTATTATTATCTTTTCGTTTTTAATGTTTTCACTTTTTAATTTTTCTGGAGTGCAAGCTTTAGTTCATTATTAAATGTTGTTATTATTATTATTATTAGTACTACTTTAAAATTTTCCTAGGGCATCCCCTTTTAAACATACAAAAGAAGGCTTTACTTATCTTGGTGTTTTTATTTCCCCGGTACTGGATAATTTATTTAGATGTAACTATACACCTCTTGTACACAAACTTAAGGAGGATATGGATTTATGGACTAACTTACCCCTAACCCTTGTAGGTCGAATCAATGTGGTTAAAATGAACTTATTACCAAGACTAAATTACTTATTTCAGTCGTTGCCCTGTCTTATTCCACTAATTTTCTTTAAGAACTTAAAAGCAGAAATTTCAAAATTTCTTTGGAACCACAAAAAAGTACGAGTCTCTTTGGCCACTTTATGCAAACCTTATAGGGAAGGGGGTCTAGCCCTGCCAAATTTTGAATTATATTATTGGTCTGCTCAAATCAAACGAATGGCTGAATGGTTTCAGGATTCGGAAGACTCTCTTTGGAAGCCAATAGAATCCCACTTCAGTAATCCAATTCCGCTGAAATCTCTTCCATTTATAAATAGGAATTTGGCGGGGCTTAACAAATCCTTTGTCATTGATGGTGTTTTATCGGTTTGGCCTAGCTGCAAGAAATACTGTAAACTTCCAAAGAGTATATCTGTTCTTTCACCTGTTTCTCACAATCCGGATTTACCGGCAGGTCTAAGTGAGATCGGTTTACAGAGGTGGACTAATAAGGGCGTTAACAATCTGGGTTGTCTATTTAGAAACACAGACTTGAAATCCTTTTCAGAGATTAGGGAGGAATATGGTTTGTCCCCTACAAGCTTCTTTCAGTATTTACAATTGAGACATTTTTTACAATCACTGATTCAGAAAAATATTTTTAGGTTTCAAATAGACAAGATAGAACTATTTTTTAGTACTGAATCTATGATAAAACTCACTTCAAAGATCTATAAAGTTCTCAATAGTAGAGTGACCTCATCCTTCCAACCTCTGAAAAGGATATGGGAAAAAGATTTAAATATAATTATAGACCAAGAAACATGGACAATGATATGTGCAAAGGTAAACCTACCTACACTCTCTCCTAGAGTGTTGGAACATAACTATAAGTTCATTTTCAAAACATTTCTAACCCCAGTTTGTTTAAACAAGATGTCCCAGGAGTATTCACCCTTATGCAATAGATGTAAATTAACTTAAATTAATTAGATCTCTGCCTAAACCCATCAGGACCCAACATGCTCTGGTCGGGTCGGGCTCAGTTTGTTACATGTTTGTCAGGCTCGAGTCAGGTTCAGGCTTTACATTTATAATAAATAATGTTATATCACAAGTCTAGGATACTAGGACAGAGCAACTGTAGTGCAGCTGATATCAGTAGTCTGTGTGCAAGCCAACAGCAGTCTCATTGCAGACAGCCTACACACACACTGTAGAGCAGCTGTTTCTTAGCGGCACTGGGAGGTTGTAGTTCTTGGCAGAGTGGATCATCTTCTCCCTCAAGTGTCTGTCAGCCTGATGCCAATTAGTGGTCGTCATGGCGATTCCAATTAGTAGTTGTCATGGCAATTCCAATTAGCAGTCATCACAGGGATGGTGTTTAGTGTGGGTAATAGTTATACTAATGAGGACAGCATCTGTCAAAACAGCAGCTGTAAGTGCCCTGCGTTCATATGTTGTTTACCAAAACCTAGCATTCATACACTGTTTACCAAAGCCTAGCCTTGCGCGAACATGAGCCAATCTACAAGTCCTCACTGCTTTGCTGATGCAGCGCATTGTGGGCTTGTAGATTAGCTGTGTTTGCCACGGGACACCGTCATACAACAGAGGTTTCACTAGTAAAAGACCACACCTTCTGCTCAAGTGAAACAGTATTTATTGAACGAAATGAGATGTATGTGTATTGCTGAGGAGCCCGAGGTAGGGCACCCCCACTCAGGGTGTCTCCGGAACCTGACGACCATGGTTGCTCAGAGTCTGTCGCCTCTGCTCCGACACTGCCCCCAAAAGGCTGGATCGATCGATGATAATAGCTGGAGGGTGAAGAGGGTCTCTATGCGGGCAACTCTCACATGATTCCTCCTATCCTTTGACCCTCGGTTGGGCGAGGAAGAACTCGCCCAACCGGAGGTTTGTGGAAGGGCACCATCATAAACCCCTCCTTTACCTCCTTGGCAAGTAGAGTGTCTACTGCATCGGGGTCGTTGATGGCTGACTGGAGGTTATGGCAAGTGTGGGAGGTGGTGGAGGTGACGGTTAATCCAGGGTGGAAACCGTGCGTGAAACCGGAGAAATTTGACAATTGGCCGGTCGGGGTGGCTGAGGAGGGCAGTGGCGAGGGCTGGGATGATGATGGGTGTTTTAAGGTAGCTGGCTAGTCAGGATGTGGATGTGGGGTTGTGGGGGCAGGCGGAGCGAGCGTGAACTCCCCCGCAGAAAGAGCAGACGTGCAGGAAGCGGCAGGAGGACGAAGAGCAACCGTTTTGGTTATAGATAGTTGTTGCACAACATTCGTCCTGCCTGGTATAGGAGGGGCCTCCCCTTGCAGTCATTGGAATTGGAAGGCTGGATGATACGAGTGGAATTGGGGACGGAGGATGGCTTGGGGGGAGGGGGCAGGTGCTGCGAAACGACTACGATTAAAAAGGGGTGGTGGATTGGTAGTGATGGTGGAAGTTGGTTTGTTGGGATAACGTACCTAAGTAGGGAGAGTGAGTACGCAAACTCGGTTGGTGTGAGGTCACGGGAACGGGAGGGGAGGGACTGGCGGAGCTGAGCTAGAAAACCAAAGGGTGTGGTTATTTCCCTATTGCGGAGGTTCTGCCAGGTCTACATACGCACTGTTTAATATTTGTTGGCGGAGGGAAGCGTTCACCGGAGAATATTTTATATTAAAAACTAGAAAAAGTGCTCCTCGGAGCACAGGTCTCCGCCAGGTCAGGTAAGTTATTGTGGGCTCCTGGTGGCGCTATAATAGGCCAATGTGAAAAGGGTGGCATTTCTTCCTCGGCCTAGTGGGAATGTGCGTGCAAATTTTCACATTGCACGCCGCGTTCATGATTTCAGACATTTTGTTCAAAACGGACCAATCCTGCAAACTTTGGAAGTCAACCTTAGTCAATCAGGATGGAATATGAAATATCGGACAAATGCGTCTTGATCACATAACTATAGAGATACTGTGTACCGATTTGCGTGATGTTTGGATAAAATGTGAAGGATTAATATCCAAAAATGTATTTGACATAAGTCGGCCTCCTGGTGGCGCTGTAAAAAGCAGATGTGAAAAATGCAGTACAGATGTTTTTCCTTGGCCTCTAGGGAGTAGGCGTGCAAAGTTTCACGCAGATCGGTGCAGTTAAAGTTAAAAATGCAAATCGGCCTGTTATAGCGCCACCATGAGGCTGATGTGAAAAGTTTTAAGTGCCATTTGTTCCTCGGCCTAGTGGGAATGTGCGTGTGCAATTTTATGGAAATGGCAAGCTGCGTTCATGATTTGAGGCAGTTTGTTCAAAACGGACCAATCCTGCAAACTTTGGATGGTAACCTTAGCCAATGAGGATGGAATATGGGAAATCGGACAGATCAGGGTTGATCACATGACTATAGAGATACTGTGTACCGATTTGCATGAGGTTTGGTTAAAAACTGTAGGAGTAATGGGAAAAAATGGGTTTTGCACAAATCGGCCTCCTGGTGGCGCTATAACAGGCCCATGTGAAAAATTTGAGGCAGAGGTTCTGAATTGGCATCCAGGGAGTGTGTGTGCACAGTTTCGCAGCGACCGGGCCAACGGTGCCGGAGATTTGGTGCTAACACACAGACAGGACACACGGACGGACGGACGGACGGACACACGGACGGACGGACACACGGACGGACGGACGGACAGGGGCGAAAACATACTCTCTCGCCATGCCTTTCGGCCTGGCGGAGACAATAATATACTTTTGAAAATGTAAAGGTTCTAGTGTTCTAGTAGGAAGTGAGCAACACAGCAGGAGCTGAGAGACCACTTTTTTGATAACAACACTAAAATAGTGGTTAATTACCATGGTAGCCTGGCGAGAATCCCTACAGCTCAACCTCTAGTGTGTGTGTGTGCGTGTGCGTGTGTGTGCGTGTGCGTGTGCGTGTACGTGTACGTGTACGTGTACATGTACATGTACACGGTGTGTTTGTGTCTGTACCAATGCCAATATGTATGGAATGCCATTCCTGCCGTATCTAGATATAAATACATAAATAAATAAATGCATTTATAAAGCATGAAATGCTCAAATAAATAAATAATTGTGCAAAGAAATATACAATTAAATATTGAAATGTATTCATTTATGTGACCATTTATGTATTTAATTATTTATTTAAACATTTAATTATTTATTTATGTATTTATTTCCTTATTTATTTACGTATTTATTTATTTAATTATTTATTTAAACATTTAATTATTTATTTAAACATTTAATTATTTATTTAAACATTTAATTATTTATTTATGTATTTATTTCCTTATTTATTTACGTATTTATTTATTTAATTATTTATTTAAACATTTAATTATTTATTTAAACATTTAATTATTTATTTATGTATTTATTTCCTTATTTATTTACGTATTTATTTATTTAATTATTTATTTAAACATTTAATTACTTATTTAAACATTTAATTATTTATTTATGTATTTATTTCCTTATTTATTTACGTATTTATTTATTTAATTATTTATTTAAGCATTTAATTATTTATTTAAACATTTAATTATTTAATTATTTAAACATTTATTTAAACATTTATTTAAACATTTATTTCATGCCGTATTTCACTGACGGTATGTTAATGAGGGGGCGTGTCTTGCCCATTCAGGCTTGAGCAATCAAACCCAGAGCGCTCAAACACCCAAAAAATAACTTCCAGCCCATAGAGCTGGTCAGTGGTCAAATGTATTAATATTTTGTTGATGATGATAACTGCGTTTATGTTCATAATAATTTGGTTTGATTTGATACATTAACAAATAACAATGAAAGCCATAATATATTTAAAAATATGTAAACTAAATAATATATAACAATAAATAAATGCTTGGGGATAATCCCCAACATGTTAAAAAAGGAATAGGAAGAAATGAAGACGTATTTACTCCTACCCCCTTCGTATATATCATTCCTGATTCATATAAACAATTACACATTTAAATCTATATCATAAATCCTATGATATCTGTATAAATTAAATATATATTAAAAAAAATCTTATACATATGATATTTACACACACATATTTATAACAGAGAAAACAGAACCGAATGTTTGTGCAATCATCACACATTAGCCTACTGTTACTGTATGTATATTAAACATATCATATTCATCTGCAGTCATCCATCACACATTTGTTCTATTAAATAAATGATATTAATGTCTATTATGGCTGTTGCGATCTGTCTATAGAATTATGTCCATGTTCATGTATATATATATGTGTGTGTGTGTGTGTGTGTGTGTGTGTGTGTGTGTGTGTGTGTGTGTGTGTGTGTATATATTATATATATATGTATGCATACGTGTGTGTGTGTATTAAATTATCACTGGTTTCCAGTATCGCGAGACTACGCTTCTCCCTCGAGCTCTAGTAGCATCCGGTATGCGACCTAAAAACATCACATTACTGTGTAGAAGAAGAACGCATCAACAACAATGGCGGCTGGCAGAAGTTGACGTGGTTCGGACCGACCAAACATTCGGCGTTCAGTTTCCCCATGTAAGTTTGAGACATAAACGTTAAGTTTATTATTAGAATTTGTTAATTGCATGAACTAACTTGCAAAGTCATTCCATTTACAGCAAGTATTGGAACGGGTACAACTAGTCAACTTGTGTCCGTTTTTTTTTCTATATGGGGGTGATGTCCAATTGAGTTCTATTCAGTAATGGACAAATTGGCCTACTCAATCCCAGTACTTGAGTCAAAGTAAAGATACCTCTGGTGGTCAAATATTGCTCAAAGTGAAAGTAGCTCTGTCAAATTTGTACTGGAGTACTTGCATTTTAAAATACTCATTCAGAAGTACATTATTTTTTAAATAGATTTTAAAAGAAATTTTCCACAACAAATCAAATTTTGCAGAAATGTATATCGATAATGGTAAAAGTAGCCAATGTACAGGTGCACAATATATTGTGAACTTGTAGATCTGCTATTTGCACTATTTGAAATGGGCCATAAGTCGTTAATGTGCCTTTTCCCCTTGTGTAATAGTAGTAGTAGTACAGTCAAAAGTACCATAGGCTCTATGCACAGCAGCCATAGTGGAAATAAATTGTGCCCCATACTTCCTTCACAGATATTAATGAAGTGCAGTTTTCTTCCCCATGGCCTCTGACTTGGAGATAAGACCAGAGGTAAAACTAAACAAGTTCCAATTTATACATTGGTAAACCTATCGATTATAACAGTCAATCTCCCCATGGTCACCTCACAGACACTGGCATTGTGCATCATTTCTCATCTCCCCCGTTTAAATGTTGACAACTTTCCAAACTGCACATCATGTTCAAACAAGAAAATTGATGACTTTTTTTTTTTGTCATACATTCACAGCTCACTGTCTGTGAAGCATGACAAAATATTAGGCTTCCATGACTCCCAGAGAATGAAAATGACCAGAGTTTTTTTTTTTTAGATGATCTTGGACAAGATCACATGGCCTCCTGTCAATGACGATGAATGCACCTTTGAACAGGTGTCTCGTGTGATCGGTTTCCTCCGCCAGTTTATCGAGAACAGTAAGTATTTTCCCCAGATTTCCCCCAGATTTATTCCTTATTGAAGAGTCTTCTAGTGGAGGGGTCTTCAGCCCTTCAACTGAGAGAGCTGAAGCAGGGTCCCCCACTACATATTGTATGTTGCAGATTATTAACCATTTCATAGATCGCTTCGTAGACTTGTTTGACGAGATTATTTGTTTACACAATCTTTTCTATGAATATGTTGGATGTGTATTTTCAGACATTAACCACTCACACCCTAAATACTTATTACACTTGACCTTTGTCTGTACTTGGTCTTCTCTGTTTGACCCTCTACACACAACCTTTTTGGCTAAAGATCCCCTCAGAATATGGATGCTAGGGTTTTAGTGTTTAATGTAAATAAAAGATCCTGTCACACACATTTTTGGCTGGACCTCTGAGGGCCCCCTAGGTGTCACAGACCCCTGTTGCAGACTCCTGTTTTAGTGCATCACACTTGGTGATCACAAACTGAGTCATGTGTGGAACATTTATTTCTTGAGCCCCATCACTTAAACTACTTTCTGTCTCTAGGTCCTTCAGATGTGTTGAAGAGGTTGCTAAGTTTCTGGACTGGCTGGGACGTTATGCCTCAATACCTGGAGGTAGAAGTTATTGCGAGATCATCACTGCCACAAGCATCCACCTGTTTCTCCAGGCTGAAGCTCTCCAAAACCCCTACCAGCTATGATGTCTTCAAAGACGAGCTAATGGCAAGCATCTCGTCATCTGGATTTGGCCAGTACTAATGTAGATACATTAGTACTGGCCAAATCCAGATGTCAGGCAGGTGAAAGCCTAAAAATGTGGCTTTTTGTGTCCAAGTTACCCTATCCATATGCCTTTAATGTTTATGTTCAGAGTCTTAAACTTTAAAAGTTTAAGGGTGTGGTCCCACCGAACTTTAATTCTACCTATGTGGATTCTGCCAATGCTTTTCACTGGGAAGTGGGAACTGATCGGAAATCCACAAATGACATCAAACCGGTTTCCGTTCCCATTGGAAAGCATTGGCAGAAGCCTCCCTCATAGGCAGAATCAAAGTTCGGTGGGACTGCACCTTAAACAACATTCTCATGTTCCATAGAATTTTGCAGATGTTACACTTTTACTGTCCTTTTTTTTGCTATCTTATTTTAAAAAAAAGATATGTTGCCATCCTTAAAGTATTTTATTTTTGTTATTAGTACTGGTGAAATCATAATAATTTTGTTACTGAAGTTTTTATTTTTTGTTCAAAGATTACCTCATGTTAACCCTGTTAGATTCTACAAATGAGGGCCCGTCATGCCAAGTTTAATTCATATGAGGGTGGATTCTGCCAATGCTTTTCAATGGGGTTTCTTTCCATTCGCTGATATCTGCAAAAATGCTCCATTGGCAGAATCTACTCTCAGGTAGACTTAAACTTTGGTGTGTCCTAAATTAGTGTGCACAAAGATTTTTCAAAAATGTTGTAAAATGGCAGATGTACGAGCTCGCAGCGCGGCACTAAGTGACACGCTGTGAGCTTGTATATCTGCTATTTTTTAACCCATTTAAAGGAGAGATCCGGTCATTTTAGGTTGTATGTTTGATGTGTCGCTAAAAACTCACCAACATACAAAGGAACGTTGAATAATTCCAGATATGCCCCTGTTGTCCATTCCGCAGACCCCTTGCAGCGGCATAATGGGAGAGTGTGTAAGAGTGAAAATCGCCTATTTTAACAAATGCAAAGTCTGTTTTTTTTCTCCTAGTACTCATCGTGGAGTCTCATGATACTCAAACATGCGCTGAATGTCCCTCATGAGCTACCACTAATGCAGAACGAGATGACGCTGGTTGCTTGTTTCTCTCACAGACGCCAGGTTCTGTGAGAGAAAAAAAAAAGACTTTTGTTAAAATAGGCGATTTTCACTCTTACACACTCTCCCATTATGCCGCTGCAAGGGGTCTGCAGAATGGACAACAGGGGCAGATCTGGAATTATTCAACGTTCCTTTGTATGTAGGTGAGTGATTAGCGATACATCAAACATACAACCTAAAATGACCGGATCTCTCCTTTAAGACCTGAAGCCGATTCTACAAATGTCTCCTAAATCCCAGTTTTCTGAAAAACACATGTTTCTATATCAGTGGTGCTCAATCTTTTTCACGTCAAGGACCCCCAAGATTATATGTATTTGGCTGCGGACCCCCATCTCAAAATATGTCGTTCCAGGGACAGAAGCAAATATTTTATTAAAAAAAAATCACTTTAAAAAATATATATATTCAAAGATTTGCACACATTTTCAAGATTTTTCAAAAATAGCAGATCTACAAGTTCGTAGCACGGCGCGCCTGTATATCTGCTATTTTTAAATAGCCAAAGTGCAAAATAATGCTTTTTAGCTCAAATAAAAAAGTGACACAGATGCGTTTCAGGTCTCAATGGGTAAACTGCACTGATTGCCATATTGCTGTGGTATTTATTTTGTTCTGAGAAGATTAGTCATGTTACTGCACTGATGCTGCCATCCTGCCATTGCTGCCTTCCTGGGCAAGGATGTGTGGTTTTATTTTTTCTAGAGAAGATGAGTCCTGTTACTGCACTGATTGATGCTGCCATCCTGCCATTGCTGCCTTCCTTGGCAAGGTTTTTGTTACCGTCATTGTTGCCAGTGTTTTGTAATAACTAATTACTTATGTCTTTTACATTGACATTGTAATAAATACGTTAAAATATAATGTCTGTCCTAAAATTCCTTCATTTATTCCATGGGCGATGATCATTCATCACAAGCATCTATTGTAAACTGTTTTCATTGTGTCTAACCCCACAAAATGTCAGATGTTTTGTCATAGGATGAAGTTGATCGCCAGAAATTGGTTTGGGATCCATTACACTAAATTAGCTTTCTGCCTCTTCTCAGATGAAAGATTTGGAAATCAACTTCCCAGAATCCGGAGTGTAGAGGCACAGAATCCATGAAGTGTAGTGTGAAGTTTCCACAGGTTATCAGGTCTAGAGTCACAACAGATTTTAGAGCATGACATGCTTCATCTGAGGCCCTCAGATTTTGATGTACCCTGAGTTGGAACAAAACAGTAAACAAACACCATGTCATCTTTAGGGTCTCCCATTAATGAAATTACTTGTTGCAAATATTTATTTTGGGTCTACCCCAATCTCTCAAAAAGGCCAGTCGGGAAAGGTGACAAACTAACTTCAGAATGCTCCTACCTTCAGATTTGTGATTTAACCAAAGATGTTGACAGGAAAAGAGGACTTAACTTTCTCTAATTCACCAGAACGGATTCATGTCAAATATGCTGTTTTATTAGACATAATTGTAAAAACGGCAAGAGTACAAAGGATAACACCAAACAAGTTGTTTCCATTGGGGGGTCCTTGGTCTTCAATGCATCAAAAACATAAAACACTAACACAGTAACACTGTTACTGCATTGCCTAAGATGCCTTAACCCATTTTGGGCAGGAACCCCTATTTGTAACTAAACATTTATAATTTTTGAATAAATATTTGTTATGTTTTTCAGTAAACTTAGGTCAGGATTTTGAAGGCTTTTTAGAGTCTGCCTCGGGTCTAAACAAGTGTTTGTACGGAGACCTCGTACAGCTTTATTTTGAATTAGATTTCTTTATAGACATACCTTCTCCAAAAAAAGACAAATTAATTAATTCTGTATAGGTGACATACAATAGCCTATAAGTTGATGATGTTCAGAATGTGATGGTGTGCCATGTCATATGGTATGCAGATGCAATCTTGTTTTAATGACACTGGCATGCAACCAAGTAAGCAAAGAGTTAGACAAGGGATACTAGAACTGCCTTCTAAATTTGTATTTAAAGATTATAATAATGTTGCTTGCTATATAGAACTACAACAAAAATGACAAAGTCGTTCCCGGCTTGAAAGGTATAACAACGTATAGGTGTAACTAACAGGTCTAAATTAGTTAAACACTTCCCATTATCTCGGTTAATATGGCAACGGACTCAGTGTACACATTCAACACATCAGAAAAGGGGCGGGCCCTCAGGATTTGGTCATCGCTGGACTTCTTCGGGAGTCATTGCCTGTGGAAGCTGCACTTCAGTGGTTCCTCTGAGAGAGAATTGTATATTTTCTAAGCTTAAGAAGTACATAAAATAATTGAGCCAGATTGAGTGAGATGGTGGTTTTGGAGATTTCCAAGATAGTAAGATTCTTCTTCTAGTTAAGAGTGATGCAAAAGCAATAATCTCTTAACTTTTGATTCGTAAATTGTAAGGGATTTGATGGTGTGCCAAATATAGCTATCAATGGACAGGCTTGTTGTGCAGTTTCTAGAACCTCAGACAGTGTGTCGAACACTAGTGGTGACCCGAACTGTTGTAACTGGGGGCAAGACCAATACATATGTGTGAGGTGTGCTTGTGTTGTCTATGAAATGAATACCAAGGACCTCAACGGAAACAAGTCTGCAAGGACTTTTTTTGGACGGACCTTTTAGACAAAAGTATTATAAATGTAAATGTGATGTTTTAAAAAAATACATTTTTCAATCAATCAATCAAAATTGTGTCTGGGCACAGCGATTGCACTTTGAGTCGACCACTTTGAGTCGACCTCAGGATACATTTCAGCCACCCTGGCTTTACTAAGATGAGCTCTATGTTATAATTTCAGTTGAATTAGACTGAGATGTGCACATGAGGTTGTTGAGTTGATTCTATATAAAGCTTCTGCCCACCCACCACTCATCTGGCAACTCAGTCCTCAATTGTCTCTCCAATTTATTTTTTAAACGCTGTACCTCAGTTAGAGATGAGATAAATATATAACTGACTGAAACAAAACCATTCTCAGTTGTTAACATTAGGAGCCGTTTCTCCCACTTTTGATTATTAGGAAGCTGTGGAAATGAACCAAATACTAGTTTCACAAACTGAAGAAGTTGGATTCAGCACAGAGAGAAGGAAAACTATGGAATGTATCGTCCTTATACAAGTCTTTAAAACACCTAAGTCCCACATTATAACACCTATTAAAAGATAAGTCAATGGTAGAGGGAGTAAATAGTTGATTCATTTTAATGGGAGCGTGTGTAGATGGTGAAAGGAATTTAAATTGACACAAAATTGGATCCAATTTTTTGTTGACAATACTATGGGTTTAAGTGAGTATCGGTAGGGCGATAGAGGAAGAGAAGAATAAACTTGGTTTGGTAGAGATTATAATTGACAAGACTGAAGCTCCAAAGAACACCACACACCAGTCTATGTCAGGTGCATGTAACCAGTCATTCATGTTATGAATATTAGCTCCCCAGTAGTAATTTAGATATTTATTTATATATAATATAAATGTATGTATGTATGTATGTATGTATGTATGTATGTATGTATGTATGTATGTATGTATGTATGTATGTATGTATGTATGTATGTATGTATGTATGTATGTATGATACACATATAACTCCCATATACACCCATACCCACTTGCTGAATATAAAAAAAATTATTGCTGGTTTCCGGTATCGCGAGACTACGCTTCTCCCTTGAGATCTAGAAGCATCCGGTCTGATCCCACGTCACTTCCGTCAGAACAGACGCATGCGCCATGCGGAATAAAAACCTCACATTATTGTGAAGAAGAAGAACGGAACGCATCACTACAGCAATGGCGGCTGGCACCGGTGGTCGTGGCTCGGACCGACCAAACAGTCGGCGTTCAGTTTCGCAGCTTCTTCGCCAGGCAGTTGACCTCCTCGACGAAATGGAACCATGTAAGTTTGAGACATAAACGTTAAGTGTATTATTAGAATTTGTTAATTGCATGAACTAACTTGCAAAGTCATTCCATTTACAGCAAGTATTGGAACGGGTACAACTAGTCAACTTGTGTCCGTTTGAGCTAAACTTTTTTTATTTATTTCTTCTCGTTGTAATCGTCTGTTTAGCATTTTATTATGGCATTCCGGTTTTACAAACAGACTGTACCGAGAATTACACGTGGTGGGTGTGTGACTATGCCACGGTAACAAACATTTGAGTTGAGCACCAGTACTCAGTCCACTTGGGGAACATGACTGATGATGTCCATAAACACAACTCTGTTTAGAGATAATGTAAAGGAGTTTATTTACAAAAGTGAAATTAACAATCATGAGGGGCATTTTTCTGACGGGGGGTGATGTCCAATTGAGTTCTATTCAGTAATGGACAAATTGGCCTACTCAATCCCAGTACTTGAGTCAAAGTAAAGATACCTCTGGTGGTGAAATATTGCTCAAAGTGAAAGTAGCTCTGTCAAATTTGTACTGGAGTACTTGCATTTTATGCAATGTATTTAAAAAGCAATTTTCCACAACAAATCAAATTTTGCAGAAATTTATATCGATAATGGTAAAAGTAGCCAATGTACAGGTGCACAATATATTGTGAACTTGTAGATCTGCTATTTGCACTATTTGAAATGGGCCATAAGTCGTTAATGTGCCTTTTCCCCTTGTGTAATGTAGTACAGTCAAAAGTACCATAGGCTCTATGCACAGCAGCCATAGTGGAAATAAATTGGGCCCCATACTTCCTTCACAGGTGTTACCAATGATATTAATGAAGGCTCTGTTCCATTCTGGTAAAACAGAGTCATGGTGCTGATAATGTGCATGTTGGCTCACTGGAAACACTCTGCTACACCAGTGGGTGTCAGAAAGTGTGGTCCAGGGACCCTCATGGTTCCTTGAGGGGGTTTCCAATTGGGCCTTTACGGGTGTGTAACTCTTGAGTGTCCAAATGGACCCGTACAGGTCCATTTGGTTCTATTTAGACACTCTCAGAGTTATGGGGGTCCTTGAAATTGAAAAGTTTGAGTACCACTGTGCTACACTAAATGACACTAGAGCCTTCATCAGTATAATTGGTGAGACCTGTGAAGGAATTAAGGAAGAGGCTTAATTATTTTCCAATATGGCTGCGGTGCATAGAGCCTTGGTGGTGGCCAGTAACTAAATACATTTACTTGAGTACTCTACTTTTGACTCCACTACATTTCTAGAAAGGGAAAAAGTATATTCTGAATATGTCTACATTTTCAAATGAATATTTGAAAGGTAGTCTAGACAGTTACCTTATTATGTTTTTAGATGCAAGCATAATAAATACAATTTATATTGCGCTTTTCAGAGTACTCAAAGTCGCTTTACAAAACCAATACGAAATTAAAAGTTACAAACTATAGAAGTTAATGTAAAAAAGGCGGATTAGGTAGGGAATGCATGTATAGGAGGCTAACGTGCAGTGAAAATATGTTGTGATCTCACATTCCTGAAAGTACTGTTGGACTGAATACTGATATGTCAATTCCTATCAACAGCAGCGAGTTCACCTTCTCCTGCTCCTGCTCCTCCAACACCAGGGCAGATGTTGCACCCAGTGGATGGTAAGTAAAAACAAGATCATGCATAATTTGGCTATCAAAGGTTTCAGAATTCTTCGTTAAAGTTGTACAATGCAAAATCACAAATAACGATTTTTAGCAACCTCTGCTGGTCACTACCGTCACTGCATACAATTTCCCTAGTCCTCGATTACCCAGAATTCCATTCGTTTTCACCGGAAGCCGGAAGCGTTTCAAAAAGCGATCTTTTAATTGTTTTATACGATCTACGGATCGTTTCTCTTAGCCAGTGGAGCATTAGTTACCATGAGCTGTGCTTTCTTTTTCTGTTCTTTTTCGATCTCCCAATCCTACATTATCTTAAAATCAGCGTGAGGTTCCTTTTTGTTAATAGCGCGGTAGTTCCTGGCCAAACAGGAAACCGTTGCGGTAGTTCCTGAGGACGTCGGCCACGACGTCATGACGTTGGCCAGGAACGTCATTTTCCCGGGAAAGTCCCCCCCGTACACGTTCAATAGAAAATATATAAATAAAAGGCTTCCGGGGGTGAAATTCACGGAGTGGGTGTTGTGAAACTTTTGCCACTCGCAAAAGATATACAATTTAACTTTAGTTTTGTTGAAAACGTTACCTAGTATTACTTTAAGCACCTGTAAACCTTTTTTTTTTCTCGTCTAGCTGAAGTGTCCAGAATGTTCGCTGCCTACCCTCGAGCTGCGTCAGCATCACGCAGAAGGAGCGTAGTTCCAAGTGCACCTCCCATTGTATCCTACACACACACCTTCTGTTGTCTGGCACGGAGGAATATAACTGCAGCCCCATCAAGGACCGAGAAGGAGCACCTAGCGCGGATGGGTTTGGGGGAGAAACGCCTCACCTTTCGAGGTAAGCAGGTAGTTGTGTTGAAAGTTATGGTCAAACACCATAATGTGCATTTCCAATATAGTCTTGGGTTAAGTGCACCAGTTGAGCCAGTAGTCTCTCTGCTGTTGGGGTCTGTGTATAGCAGGTACAGCATTCTACTATTAAGGGCATGGAGCAATTGGGAACACTTGCCAACCTATTAACCATGGCACTGCTACCATGCGTCACTCTCCATAGCTCCGCCCACAGAACTTGAGTAAGAGCTCACCAATGCAATTAAACGGCTTAAATTGAGGAAATTGAAAACTGGGACACTAATTCAGTGGTAACTGCTTTATGCCTGTAAAACATACTGTGCTCATGAAGGACACTCTTTGAATTCTAATGTAAAAAAATTGCTACTTTTTTTTTCTTGTTGTGCTAGGGAACCAACCAGACGCTGGGGAATTCACCGCGTTCGTCGAGGCTGCATTTCCAAAATTACGAGATGCAGGCGGGTTTGAAATAATGCGCATCACTGGTACGACGAGGAGCCGTCAGCTCGATCTGATTCCCTGTCCGGATGAGGGCTACTCAGTCCAGCACTTGAAGCACCCGGCGCTCATGATAAACCAAGCCACACTCTACATACGGCCCATTCAGAGGACTTTGGAGCCGGTAAATATAGTAATGAGATTTTAATTTTCCATTTTGCTTTATTTCACCAAATGTCATAATCTATGTCCATTGTGTTGTTGTTGTCTTCATTTTATAGCAACCCAGTGCCAGCAGGGGTGAAGGTGGACCCCCGATACCATGTCTCACGTGTGGACAACAATTTCCCTTATCACTGTTAAGAGGTCACTCTGACGTCTGTTTTGGGTAATACTATTTTTTTTAAAAAATGAATTACTCTTAAATTAGAATCTTGCTGAGTACATAAACGTAGTTGATAGGATGCACATCAACAGTAAAAACATGCTTTGATAAGTGACTGTTGCACGGTTATTAAGCTGACATTTTAAGAAATGCTGTATTGGACACAGATTTTTAGGCTACAGGAGCAGCACAGTCTGGTCCACGTGTTCACCCCTGTGTCTTTATTTTTAATTATTTGCACAGCCTTGCGTGCTTTCCTGCATGCAGTCACCTCTGGTGCAAGTTAAGTACTGTCCCACTACAAATCAAAACAGTCCCACATACCAGCACCTTTACTGCCAAGTTGGCTGGAGCCTGCAGGCATCCTTGACTTTGGTGCAGAGTTTTTGTTGATCTTAGCTGGATTAAGCTTTGAGTGAGGCCTTCCACACTGGTGGTCTGTCCTCTTGTGTATGAGGCTTTGGAAAAGTGAAACATGGGACACCCCCTCTAAACTTAAAAGGTATCTGCTGTTGGACTTCCACTTTCCGTAAGCACGCCGCAAAGTATTTTCTCTTGTGCTGAAAGTGTCTTTGTGCACCTAGTTACGGTAATGAATGTGTCATTGGCCGTTTTAAGGAGGGACTTAGTATGATTGCTAAAACGGAATCGGTTACCCTTGACCAAGTACTTCAACTTAAAATGCTTGCAACATTTACTGACCCCTCACTTCATTATTTTAAGTCAATCACAGAGTAGTGCAACTGCCTCAACGTCACAAGGGGGTGACATTGGAGCTGGCAGCAGTGGTGTCTCCGCCCCACTGGAGACTATCGATTTGGTGGACGACCTGGAGGTTGGACCGTGCACCTCAGCGAGCCTGTTCAGTGATTCAGCTCAGGGTCTGTACTTTTTACCCTGTACTTTTTAGGATGAATTTCAGCTTCTGCAATACTTGTAATAACCTGTGTAAAAGTTAATTATTCTGATAACATTGGACATGAACTATTGCATCCTGATTTTCTTTTCATATTCTCAATTTCTCATGTTCACAGCAAGTACACCATATGACCCTGCATCAGAGGCTGCAATGGCCAAACTGAATGGTAAGCTAACAAGTACACCTGTCATTAAATAACCAGTCATAACTTTGCTCAAACACATTTCCCACCTTTTGTCCCTCACTTTCTTTTGTACTTCTCACACTATTTAGAATTATCCTGATTCCAGATTACTGGCTGGAAACCATGTAATTAATATACTGAATGATTCTCTCAATTAATTCATTATTTACATTTCATCTTATCTGTCAATTTGTTTTCATTATTATGCTCATTTATGTTGACACGTTTTCTTAAGCTTGGGTTATGGAGCCAAACCCGATCAAGGCAGCACAGCTGTTCACACAGTCGAAACGTGACGAACACAAAAGGGAAGAAGACCTTCTCTTCAAATTAGATCTGCATGATTCCCCGGGGGAGAAGACCAGGGCCATCATCAGATTCTACAAGATGTCACGGGTCGAGTGGGCTCGTCCACTGATAGGCAGATTGAAAGGTAAAGGTCTCAAATCAATCACTCCTAAAATATGGAATTGTGTCATACGATGCCCTCTTGTTTTTACATGTCTATTTCTGTATATTTTACAAGGTGACCTGGCCATTGGTGAGGGGGTCAACAGGCATTTGCTGGGTACAGTAATGGATCATCTCCAACACGGGTTCATTCTGGATGATGAAACAGGTATAGTTATAAAGTTTATTGAACTGGGTGGGGTGGCATATTTTCAATATGTAGTAGCCCTGCTGTCATATTAAAAACTAAGTCCTTCCTCAAGTTTGTTTGAAGTTTGCCCATTTGATGGTACCCCTTTTCATCTATGAAGCAACAGATAGTCTAATTTATATTCTAATTTTGGTTATAATTTTGTTTTTGCCATCGCAGTGCTCATTCTCCAACTAAATCATGGGGCAATAGCTTTATAGGATTGTTATAAATTGATGAATATGCTACGTTATTGTGGGCATGCCCAGCATTGCCCACGAATAATCGGGGGAAATGCCCCTACTGCACTAGTTAAGTCAAATCTTTCTTATCAGGGGTGAAGACATTGCTCTTGGAGGGTGACCAGGACCATCTGCTACCATCCACCTCCCCGGAACTCCTTCAGAGTGACTTCTTTGTCGTAGCAGGCCGGATAATGGGTCATTGTTTTTTAAATGATGGCCCACGTCTATATGGCCTTAGCCAAGCCATTGTCCACGTCCTGTTTGGGGGGTCAGATGAGACGGCAACCATAACCCCTGACGACTGCATCGACCAGGAAGTTAGAGAAGTTGTTGCTTTGGTTTGTATATTTTTTTCCTTCTTTCCATTTCTCAATCATGACATGTCTTTCTATTTCTCAATCATGACATGTCTAAATATTTAAGTGTTATGGCTTTAAAATTTTCAGCAATCCCAGCCTAAATCACACTATGTTTTGAGTAGGAAACAAAAACGAATCACATTTTCAGAATTCTTTATATTGTGAGGAGTATAAATTCAAACACGAGGCAAGTTTGGTTTCTGTAATAAGGGGACTAAGGGATAGTTCAACCCCAGAATGACTCCCCACCCCCCCCCCCATGGGTTCTGGTAGGAGATACAAAGGAAACTCTTTGTGTATCCTACCGGAAACACTGGTCATCAAATAATTGGCTTAGGAATGCAAGAAAAACTAAAATATCCATGAATTGAAGTCTCATGGGGTGACTAATCGATAGAAAATAATACTTTTTGGGTGAACTATCCCTTTAAAGGTTGGGTACGTGATATTCCTTTGGTTAAAACAAGTTTGTTTAAAAGTAAAAGCTGTATATTGAGACGTTAATTGTTGCTATAGTGTTAGTTGAGTAACGGGTCTCCACGTCTCTCCAGCTCTTAAATAAACAGATACATTTTCAGGAGAGTACACTTATCAGTTTGATCTTTTTTGGTTTGTTCCAGTTTCAACTTTTTTTGCTCATTTCACTTGTTAATCCTGTATACGTTCTCTATCCAGATTGGATAACATTGTTAACTTGACCTGGAAAATAAATGTTCTGTTTACAGTAACGGGGGTCTCTTTAGTATTCTATACATGGTTAGTATCAAATATATAGCTATTATCACTTGAGAAAACTTTGCGACATGTTGTGAGCTTGTAGAGTAGATCTGCTAGTAAAACTTAAATTATGTTTTGCTCTTTTACATATTGACTATACTAATCTCCGTATGTCTTTGATCAGCTGGAAGGACCCGAGGTCCTGGAGGAGGAGCAGAAGTCAATGGTAAACTCGGTGTGTTTTCCCTGGTCCCTGCCTGCTGTGAACGCTGAGAACAGGTGGTGGCTGAGAGATCAGCTACTTATACATACTGTAAGTATAACTTGCTTAAATGATACAGGATGTGTAAATGAAAACTTAACTCTGCCAGTGCGACAATTTCACATTTCACCCAGATTAAACGGGTTATTGTCTCTGTTCGTTAACCTGGAAGTACATAAGGTTTGACACTCTCAAAAGGTTATTTGAGGTGAATTGCCTCACAATATGAATGCATTTTAAAGATAAATACATTACATTAAAGATTTTGCTTTACTATCATTATTGACAGTGGAGCTTGCAGAACTCGGCACAAGCCGTTGTTCCTGACCACATCACTGTCATGTCAAAATCTCATTCCCTCGTGAAATATCTTGTTTTTCAAGGTTCTTGAAAGGACCTCCAGACAGGTCCGACAATTGAAGAGGGGGTTTGCTGACACAGGTGTGTGGGAGTTCTTCAGCTCCAGGCCAGATGCTCTGGCAGTGTTCTTCCCCAGGGCCTCTGACTTGGAGATAAAACCAGAGGTAAAACTAAACCAAGATGACTAGTTCCAATTTACACATTGGTAAACCTATCGATTATAGATTATAACAGTCAATCTCCCCATGGTCACCTCACAGACACTGGCATTGTGCATAATTTCTCATCTCCCCTGTTTAAATGTTGACAACTTTCCAAACTGCACATCATGTTCGAACAAGAAAATTGATGACTTGTAAGTGAGTTGTAAATGTATGACAAAAAAATGTCTTTGAAGCATGACAAAATGTTAGGCTTCCATGACTCCCAGAGAATGAAAATGACCGAGTTTTTTTTTTTAGATGATCTTGGACACGATCATGTGGCCTCAAGTCCAGGACATCAATGACGTTGAATGCACCTTTGAACAGATGTCTCGTGTGCTAGGTTTTCTCCGCCAGTTCATCGAGAACAGTAAGTATTTTCCCCAGATTTATTGAAGAGTCTTCTAGTGGAGGGGTCTACATATTGTATGTTGCAGATTATTAACCATTTCATAGATCGCTTCGTAGACTTGTTTGACGAGATTATTTGTTTACACAATCTTTTCTATGTATATGTTGGATGTGTATTTTCAGACATTTAACCACTTACACCCTAAATACTTAGTACACTTGACCTTGGTCTTTTCTGTTTGACCCTCTACACACAACCTTTGGCTAAAGATCCCCTCAGAATATGGATGCTAGGGTTTTAGTGTTTAATGTAAATAAAAAATCCTGTCACACACATTTGTGGCTGGACCTCTGAGGGCCCCCTAGGTGTCACAGACCCCTGTTGCAGACTCTTGTTTTAGTGCATCACACTTGGTGATCACAAACTGAGTCGTGTGTGGAACATTTATTTCTTGAGCCCCATCACTTAAACTACTTTCTGTCTCTAGGTCCTTCAGATGTGCTAAAGAGGTTGCTAAGTTTCTGGACCGGCTGGGACGTTGTGCCCCAATACCTGGAGGTAGAAGTTATTGCGACATCATCACTGCCACAATCATCCACCTGTGCCTTCAGGCTGAAGCTCTCCAAAACCCCTACCAGCTATGATGTCTTCAAAGACGAGCTAACAGCAAGCATCTCGTCAACTGATTCTGGATTTGGCCAGTACTAATGTATGTATCTGTCAGGCAGGTGAAAACCTATGGTTTTATGTGTCCAAGTTACCCTACCAAAGGCCTAGATCACTTGGTAGATGCCAACTTTATTTTATGCCTCCTTCTGGAGATGAAAAGAGCCCTTGAGGAAAGTTAGATGCCAACGTTTCATTAGTTTGTCCTGGTAGCCCTCTGTGGACTAAACAAACCTCTACCAAGTGTTAACTATAGCCTTTAAACAAACACTGAACTCAAATTCTACCTATGAGGGTGGATTCTGCCAATGCTTTTCACTGGCGTTTTACGGAAAACCATAAATGACAACAAACCATCTCGGTTCCCATTGGAAAGCATTGGCAGAGGCCACCCTCATAGGCAGAATCAAAGTTTGGTGGGACTGCACTAAACAACCTTATGTTCCAAAGAATTTTGCACAGATGTTATACTTGTACTGTCAGTTTCTAAATTGAGTTACAGATTTGTTTACATTTTGTAGTCTTATTTGTAAAAAAAAAAGATTTGTTGGCATCCTTCAGTACTGACCAAATCCAGAATCATTTATGAACTGCTCAAAAAAAGTAAGGAAACCTAACTTCGGTCAATTATATCTCTCCTTTAATAATACCAATTGGTATTGTATTTTTTATCGTTGATTAGTCACCTTTACAACGAGGTACAGATTGTAAGGATCGGGCATTCGTGGAATGAGCAACACAGCTAAACGTGTGGGTAGCGCCTCACAAAAATTTGCCAAAATCACCCAATATGCTTCTGTTGGTAATCTTGTTTTGAGCGATCTGCCAGCACACATGCTGAGAGGTGTGTGACTGGCACCTGAACATGGGTTCTGCAACTTTGTTGAGGTTGTGTGTATGCTCCAAGCAGCAGCACTGCCCCCATGGAAAGATGCCACGTTTCAGGATAAGGCCTGTGCAATAGGGCAAGTGAAGCTGTGTTACGCATTATTTGATGTCAGCCCTGGTACCATTTGCAGGCAGGTGTGTGCCAGTCAGTGACTGGCACCTGAGCATGGATCCTGCAACTTTGACATCTGTCTTTGGTACCAATGTGCAAATCTTGCCTGTAAATCTATGGTTCCTCAGTGAAGCAAGGGGTCTTGGCTTGTTGACTTCACCAGTCTAAAAGAACTTGGTCCTAAGTTTGGAAATGGTACCAGGGCTGACACCAAATAATGCTGTCACTCTGCATAACAGAACACCAGCTTCACTTGCCCTATTGAACAGGCCTTATCCTGAAGGGACAAACGTGGCATCTTTCCATGGGCAGTGTTGCTGCTTGGATCATCAACACAAACTCAACAAAGTTGCAGAACCCATGTTCAGGTGCCAGTCACTCACCTGTGAGGCAGTCACACACCTCTCAGCAGGTGTGTGCTGGCAGGTTGCTCAAAACAAGAGCGATTACCAACATAAGCATATTGGGTGATTTTGGCACAATGTTTGGAGGCGCTACCCACACGTTTAGCTGTGTTGCTCATTCCACGAATGCCTGATCCTTACGAACTGTACCTCATTGTAAAGGTGACTAATCAACGATAAAAATTATATAACACACAATACCAATTGGTATTATTAAAAGGGAGATATAATTGACCGAAGTTAGGTTTCCATACTTTTTTGAGCAGTTTATTATTGTTTTGTCATTTTATTTTTTGTTCAAACATTACTTCATGAAGACCTGAGTCCGACTCTACAAATGTCTTCTCAGGGCACGGTCACACAAGTAAAATTGTGCACCTAAAAGAAGAATTTACATATCCTGTGTCATTTAAGCTATACTTACAGTATGTATAAGTAGCTGATCTTTCAGCCACCAGAAGAATTTTGCACATGTTACACTTTTCTGTCGTGTTCTAAAAAAAAGATTTGTTGCCATCCTTCAAGGATTTTATTTTTGTTATTAGTACTGGTGAAATCCAGAATTGTGTTACTGAAGTTTTGCACTGAATTGTTTTTATTTTTTGTTCAATTACCTCATGTTAACCCTTAAGGGCACGCTCCCACCACACTTTTATTTTACCTCTGGGGTGGAATCTGCCAATGCTTTGTCAATGCAAATGCATGGATTCTTGGGAAAAATCCGCAAGACCAGGAATCCATGCATTTGCATTGACAAAGCATTGGCAGATTCTGCCCCAGAGGTAAAATAAAAGTGCGGTGGGAGCGCGGCCGTAAGGGGTGTTCACCGAAAAAATTACTTATTTTCTATCAATTACACACCCCATGAAGCATTGCATTCATGGAGATTTTATTTTGTCACATTCCTAAGCCAATAATTTGATTACAGGCGGAAAGATGCTAATACCGGAGAGACCGCCGGTCATAAAATTATTGGCTCAGGAATGTGACAAAAACGATCTCCATGAATTCAATGCTTCATGGGGTGTGTAATTGATTGAAAATAAGTAATTATTTGGGTGAACTATCCTTTAGATCAGGCCGAGGGCATGGTCGCCAAGTTTAATTCCTGTGAGGGTGGATTCTGCCAATGTTTTTGAATGGGTTTTCCTCCCATTAGCTAATTTCAGCAAGAAATGCTCCATTGGCAGAATCCACCATAACAGGAATTAAACTTGGTGCCAAGTATTAAACTTCAGTGTGCCCTAAATTTGTGCTCAAAGATTTTTCAAAAATGTTGAAAAATGCCAGATGTACAAGCTCGCAGCGCTCCACGAAGTGACAAGCTGTGTATATCTGCCATTTTTGAAACGCAAAAATCTAAAATGACACCGATGCGTGTCACACTGGATTTAATGGGACTGCACTGATATGGTTTTATTTTAGAAGATTAGTCATGTTACTGCAGTGATGCTGCCATCCTGGGCAAGGATGTGTGCTTCATTTTGTCAAGAGAAGATGTCATGTTACTGCACTGATTGATGCTGCTATTGCTGCATTCCGTTGCTGTCATTGTTGCGTAATATATAATGGCTTTTATATTGTATTAAAATATACTGTCCTAAAATTCTTTCAATTCATTTATTCCATGGGCGATGAGTCATCACAAGCATTGTGTTTAATAACCAGACAAAATTATAGAGATGTTTCATCATAGGATGAACACATGAAGGAAAGATTTGGAAATCAACATCCCAGGGTCTGAATCAGGTTTATTGTCACATCACAGGTTTACAAGGTAAAAAAGTGGGTCAAATTCGTTTTGTACATTGTTCCCATCGCAACATTATTTCCATAGAGGGGGGGGGGGGCAAGGAGATCAAACAAGAGAACAAAAAGGCCAAACTAGTTATCTACATATTTACAATAGTACCTGCACTAAGGTGCCTGAGCATATGTATACTGTGCATGATATACTTATGGACGTTAAGGTGCAAAAAGTCAGTGCGTGTCGGCTGCATAATCCACCTAAAGTGGACTGACCCTGGTATAATTCGCAAGTAGCTCCAGAGATCAAAAAAAGTCACTTGTAAATTAGTTTCCACAGGTTTATCAGGTCTAGGAGATTTTAGAGCATGACATGCTTCCATCTTCAGAGGCCCTCAGATTGACCCCTACCTGAGTAGGAACGAAACATAACCATGTATCTTTTAGGTCTCCCATAATGAGTAAGGGAATATTTCGTTTTTTAGGTCGACCCCAAGCTCAAGCCAGTCGGGAAAGGTTACAAAGCCCATAACTTCAGATGTGTGATTTAACCAAAGAAATACTGAAATATAGGCCTCTTATTTTCTATCAATTGCACACCCTATGAAGCCTTGAATCCATGGATTCTTTTGTTTTTGTCTATATATCTGTCTAATAATTTGATTCCCGTCTCCTACCGGCTAATGTATCCGGTAGGAGACACAAATACACCCGGGCATCAAATTATTGTTTTAGGAATGCCACAAAAACAAAAATAAATCCATGAAATCAAGGCTTCATCGGGTGTGTAATTGATAGAAAATAAGTCATTTTTTGGGTGAACTCCTCCTTTAAGGCAGAAATTTGTGTTGACAGGAAAAGAGGGCTTTTTACTTTTCTCATTCGCCAGAACAGATTCATGTCAAATATGATGTTTAATTTAATATTTTATTAACAGCACAGTCAAACACTCTAAAATGATGACACCAAGTTGTTTCCATTGGGTCTTCTGTATTCAATTCTTCATCCCATTATCTCAGTTAGTATGGCAACGGACTCAGTGTACACATTCAACACATCAGAAAATGGGCCCTCAGGATTTGGTAATCGCTGGACTTCTTCGGGAGTCATTGCATGTGGTAGCTGCACTTCAGGGACAGTGATTCCTTGACGGTGGTGACCATATGGTCCTTCCCAGTCAATCCCATACTCCATGTCAGCCTAAAGTTAAAATGAAACATACACATATGTAAATATCTTACCTAAAGCAGCGGTCGCACACACAATCAGGAGTTATTATAAACTTTTGGGGCATTAATGGATAACACCACCAGAATGCCACAGCACAATATAACAGCAAACATAAAACTATTTTAAAATAATTTAGTATGTTTTTCCTGGACCTGTGTAACTTGTGTATCATCTGTGTGTTAACATTTCATTTTAGAATATTAGACTTCAACATTTTACAGTCCAGCTCTGTCTTTAAATAACAAACCTGGACGGGGTCTTGTCCCTCACGTTGGTTCCGAGTCCATAACTGCAGAGGTGACTGATGTCCTTCGGTACGCAGCCTATGGTTGTTCCAGCCGTCCGCAAAGAACTGCAGGTGCCTCTGAAGGTGTGGCAGAAAGCTCCAGTGCAGTGCATAGATGTGGACTTCTTCATCTGGGTTGAGTAGACCCTCCCTCTCCAGATTGCTGAAGCAAGTGTAGAAGAGGTCCAACACTCCCCCAAAGACATCCCGCCATAATCTCTCTATCCTGGATGAAAAGACAACACAGCCAAACATAGGGAGGGGATGTTATATTATTAAAATCGGCACAGCAGTAGCAATACCTGGGAGGAAAGGTAGTGTTGATAGCAGACAACAGGGACAGCAGTGGTTGGTAGTTTACTTGTAGACAAACTTCAGACAGATAAGACTCCCAATTTCTACTTCTACTAAAGTGAAATAGCACTTTAACCCATTAAAACCGGGAAAGCATTGTGTGTCATGTCATTTTAGAGTTTAGCTAAAAAGGCATTATTTTGTACTTTGGCTATTCAAAAATAGCAGATGTACAAGCTCATAGCACGTGACTTTGTGCCACGCTACGAGCTTGTAGATCTGCTATTTTCGAAAAATCATGATGATTTTTTTTTTACATTAAATAGTTCGAGCACCACTGACATGCAACATAGGTTTTTCAGAAAACTGAGTATTTAGAAGACATTTGGCCACATGGCTTAAGACACATGGATATGGTCATTGTCACGGCTAATAAGAGAAAATATGAGAAGATGCACATTTGTTAACCCATTTAGATCCGAGGCCGATTCTAAAAACGCCTTCTAAATTGATAGAATAACGTACACTTAAAGCTTCAAAATGAAAAGAACTAATTAAGCACTGTGCGAGAGGTGTTGTCTGGGTGAGGCAGATATGGCGTGAAGAGCAGGTCTGAGCCCAAGATAGTCTCAAGGCATCATCAAAACTTCAAATATTTATTCAAAAATTACAAAAAATGTATGTTGCTATATACCGTGCATGGCAACAGGAAGCCAAAAAGGGGTTCCCGTCCCGAAAGGTATAGTTACAAAAAGGGGCTCCCGCCCAAAATGGGTAATACCTCTGGTTGTGTACACTTCTTCCGGTAATGTGGGAATTACGGTTTGGTCCTCTGTGCGTCACCATATAGCGTGCTACTTCAATATTTTCCCCTCCTTTGTCAGACCGTACACGAGATGGAATCCCATAAGAGTGGACTGCCTGCAGGAAGCTGTTCATCACTGTTGATGCACGGTTGTTGGTGGCGGCACAAAGGTAGACAATTAGACGGCTAAAGCCATCAATTCCACCATGGACCACAATCCTCCATCTGCAAAATACAGTAACAACACTGGTGTCAACTTTGTAACAAACTTGATGATGCTTTAAATGTAAAAACAAGGGAAGTCAGCAATCTTTTATCACAATCTTACACATTTCTGACCTTTGGGACACCTTACTTGCAATTTATTTATGACCACTACTTAAAGCGGTTCATATTTTGGCAATGTGTATATTTTGATTAGCACCTTACTGCCAACTAGTATATAATTATGGCACTTTTAACCTGTTGCATTGTTAGCATGTTCACATGTGGTCTCGCTTTATTGATAATGTTATTCAAGGGCACATGGTTAAAGGTGGTCTTTATAGTTACATCTTGTGTGCGAGTAAAACAAAGGAGAAAAAAAGACAGTAGGATAATATAATCAAATACATCAACTTATAAACACACAACTCTGACAGCAATGGCAACATATACATATACTCATAGATAAACTTTTTGTTACCACGCGCTCAGACTCTTCTGGTGCACTATCCTCTTAAAAACAATGACATTAAAACAAGTGATGGATCGCACTCAGAATGGCAACAGTGAGTGAGTTTATTTATTTTATTTCTCCACGTCTTTACAAGAAAGGACAAGCGTTTTGGTCATCCAGCCTTTGTCAGTGGCTGACACAAGTCCGACACGTCAGTGGAAACGCTTGTCCTTTCTTGTAAAGACATAAAAGTAACCAACACTACTCTTGCTATTCTGAGTGTAACATATATACGGTACACAACCATTGGGTTATTTAATCTATTGCCCTATGCATATTGCTTAGGGTGCCAAGACTAGTGGAATGGTGCTGTGCATTACGTTCTTTCTCCTGGGTTATTGACATCTAAAATGTAAACAGTATGTCTTTCTACCATTACATCTAATGTAAACATTATGAGCCTGCAAAAGCATGGAGAATGCTGTCAATTGACCTGTGCCTCTTAATCTCCAAGTTGACAGCATCTATGTAAACATATTGTGAGCATGACCTTTGTTCAACACACAACCTTGGGGGATGGGGGTGGTAGAGTGGTGCAGTGAGGGATTGTGAGGGGGGAAGAGATGTTAACATTTCCCAAGCTTTGTTTTTGTATTTTACGCTTTCCTACTTTGTAATTGCAACTGCTGCACAACAATCCTCTGCACATATCTTGATGGTCATGTAGGCTACTGGTGTCGTGTATTATGAGACCTTATTACTTATTTATTAACATTATACACACAAGTATAACCATATTGACTTTACTAAAGTCCACGTTTGCATAGACCTGATGCTAATCCTGAACCATTGTCTGAAGAGGAGAGGCTGGCTGCTAGCTGTGAACTGAAATTACCATTCTATTGTTAACTTGAAGATAGTCTGATCAGAGAGTGGCCAGAGTGGCCTCATCCTTGTCACACCTTAACAGCAGGAAGCAGCCAGAGAGACATTAACATTTAGAAACATTGTCCTTTTCAAAGGACATGAAAGGACAGGTCACAGATACAACACTGGCATTGGAAGGGGGGCTGATCGGAGGGTCTCATTAAAAAAGTTTTTAGTAACACTGCTTTATATTAATCTAATAGTACAGCCTTACCGTATAAGTTTGTGGTTGCCGTCTATATGCCACAGACTATTAGGAGCTGGTACAGTATATCGTCTGCGCCTCACAGTCTGCAGCTGTAGTCTGCGCATCAGGATCCCCTGTGGGTCAACTCGACGCATTGATTCTTGCACACGTTGTCCTTCAAGCAAAACATGGAAAGTAAAACGTTGAATCACACACATGTTGGAATCATTTATAATGATCAAGTAAGCCTACTATACAATAAATCAGGGGTCTTAAACGTTTTCAGGCCAGGGACCCACAAACTGATGGAGAAATGGAGCAGGGACCCTCTACCTTGTAGTGTGGGGGGCTACAACATCTATTGTAGAATTATGTATAACATTGTGTTTCATGTATAAATATACCATGTTATTGTGCAGTCAAAATTAAGCTATTAAAATAATAGACAGATTAATATATTCATGCTTTTATTTAAAAAACACATGTACAAGGTACAGTGACTCAGTGAGTAGGGTGGAAATCTTGTCAAGTTAGAGATGACCAAATAGTCACTTACTTTGAACCCGTATGCCTCGAGCATTGACATGGCCTTGCATCAACTTGTACCCAGTATTAGGAAACTGACCGAGGATCTCACGGACCATAGAATCCAATCCATCATTGTCAATGGCGTTGTTCAAGTCAGACACTCTTAACAAAAAAAAGAAAAAGAACATACAAGTCAACGCTGGTAAGCAAGACAAATTAATGAACGTCAATGTTTGGAGCTTTTGCCCAGGACCTGGGCCAATTTTGGACCTCAGGGCCTAGCTCCATAAAGAACCTCTCACTCCGCTATACAGCTGAAAATCCCCCTACGTCCGCTGCCAGTACTGCTCCCGGTTTGGCTACAATGGGAAACATGGCCACAGGCTGACTAAATAAGCGATTAAAACGGGTAGTTTCGCTCCAGACCTAAAATATTATGCTCCGGACCAAACCTTAAACATCCGTGCGGTTTGGAATCTACCATTACTTTTGGGATACGATGTATACAAAAGGGTAAACAGCAGAGCCTTGGTAGACGTTCCACCGATTCTGGATGAGAACGACATAGAACCTCATCTCGGAGCTGTATAGCGGAGTGAGAGGTTCTGGTAGCACTTGCTATGCATCCTATGTGTATAACGCATCATGAACATACTTATAAGGCATTATAATCTGCTCATAACCCTGTATAATCAGATTTATAAGAGCTCATAAATACTCATAATGCTTTATAACCATAACCATAATACATTATAAGGCCTTTTATAGTGACTTATAAGTATCAAGTGTTATAATACTTCATAATTGCTGCCAAATTGGTAATAATGCATCCCAAATTAATTCTCATAGTTATAATCCATTATAATCAATTGATAATGCTTTATTATCACTGTTATAATGTGTCATAACCATTATAATGCATTATTATAATGCATTATACTACGATTTTAAGTTATTATAAGTGGTCATTTGTTACTTTATGATCATTTTATAAGGCTTTATTATCACGTTTATAATGCCTTATTATCACTTATAAGGCGTTATACTGTGATTATAAGTTATTATAAAGGGAACATTTGTGACATTATGATCATTTCATAAGGTGGTATTATTACATTTTATTGTATTTAAATCACTGTTATAATGCATTATAATTACTGTTATAATGCATTACACTATGATCATAAGTTATTGTAAGTGGCCATTTGTTACTTTATGATCATTTAATAATGCTGTATTATAACGTCTAAAATGCCTTATACTCACTGTCATAACGCATTTTAATCACTGTTATAATGCCTTATTATCACTTATAAGGCATTATAAGTGTGATTATAATGCATTATAACAGTGATAATAAAGGATTAATTATAATGGATTATAACTATGAGAATACATTTTGGGTTGCATAGCAAGTGTTACCAAGTGGGTAGCAATTATGAAGTATTATAATACTTGACATTATAAGTCATTATAACATGCTGTATAATGTGTTATGATTGCATTATACGTTGTTATGAATATTTATAACTGTAATCAACAAGTTTTATAAGCATAATACAATGTATTTATACTTGAACTTATAAGTCATTATAACAAGCTTTATAATGTGTTATGGTTATGGTTATAAAGCATTATGAGTATTTATGAGCTCTTAAAAATCTGATTATACAGGGTTATGAGTAGATTATAATGCATTATAAGTATGTTCATGATGCGTTATACACATAGGATGCATAGCAAGTGCTACCGAGGTTCTTTATGGAGCTACTCAGGGCCCAGATACAAACTCACCTAATGCCATGTTGAGCCATTCGACGGTGGACCGTTCTTTCGCCAACTCCAAGCAGATGAGCTATGTCACGGACAGTTAATCCCGCCATCAAATAACTCTCCACGGCTTCGATGGGTACATCATAGGACGGGCGTCCACCTACTCCACTAACATGGGAACTTTGTTCTAGGCCTACTTGTAAAGTTAATCGTCCTGCCACTTCATTCAAATTGTCCAAAATCACTGGGTCAATCGCCACTCCTGAAGTTTCGGCTAACGTGAATAAACGTTCCAATATAGACTCCACTCTAAATAACATGAGGTCCGGACAAGCATTTTCTGCTATATCGATCAAATCTCGCAATTCACCCGCGATTGTTTGCCAGTTCACCGCCATTGCTTGGATTATTTGTTTGTATCAACCACTTTAACCACTGTAACCACTGTAACCACTGTCTGAGTAACCTGGTCCCAGCCTCGGCGAGTGTCTAGGAAGTCCTGAGTGGACAGGATTTCCGTTTCCCCCGGAAATGATATTTTTTAACCAATCACAACACTCGTTAGCATCAACGTCATTTTCTTGGGCGTTACTTCCGCCAAATTCAACCATTTCCGGTTGCCATTTCCGGGGAAACACAGACAAGTATAATCGAACTGTGAGCTCCCACATCGATTATCCAATGGCTGTTAAGTGACATCAGCAAGGACCACCCCTCATTAACATACCGTCAATGAAATACGGCATGAAATAAATGTTTAAATAAATGTTTAAATAAATGTTTAAATAATTAAATAATTAAATGTTTAAATAAATAATTAAATGTTTAAATAAATAATTAAATGCTTAAATAAATAATTAAATAAATAAATACGTAAATAAATAAGGAAATAAATACATAAATAAATAATTAAATGTTTAAATAAGTAATTAAATGTTTAAATAAATAATTAAATAAATAAATACGTAAATAAATAAGGAAATAAATACATAAATAAATAATTAAATGTTTAAATAAATAATTAAATGTTTAAATAAATAATTAAATAAATAAATAAGGAAATAAATACATAAATAAATAATTAAATGTTTAAATAAATAATTAAATGTTTAAATAAATAATTAAATGTTTAAATAAATAATTAAATAAATAAATACGTAAATAAATAAGGAAATAAATACATAAATAAATAATTAAATGTTTAAATAAATAATTAAATACATAAATGGTCACATAAATGAATACATTTCAATATTTAATTGTATATTTCTTTGCACAATTATTTATTTATTTGAGCATTTCATGCTTTATAAATGCATTTATTTATTTATGTATTTATATCTAGATACGGCAGGAATGGCATTCCATAAATATGCATTTGCATTTATTTATGCGCCGCCATGCATGGATGCATCTATGATGGAGAGATTATGCAAATGCTTACGTAAAGGCATCTAAAAAGTGTGCATGCGTGTGTATGTGTCTGCGTGCCTGCCTGCCTGCTTTTGTGCATGTGTGTGTGTGTGTGTGTGTAAGTACGCCTGCATAATTACTGTGTCTGATCCTCTGTGCAAATAGGATTGGATCTATTCAATCAAACACACTTGTGTGATGTGTGAAATATTTACTTTAGAGCTGCTGGGGGAAAAAACTAATTATTTTTAGCTAGTGACAGAAATGTGCAGAAGTGAGCTATTCAATATGTCCGCCCACCCACCTGCCCGCCTGCCCGACTGTCTGTCTGTCTGTCCTTCCATCCACCCCTACTCATTTCTGGATTGCTACAAATTGAGTTAGTGGTGATGCAATGTAATTACTATGGCGCTATAATGACTGGTTAAGTCACAGAGAGCTCAAGTGTACACTCCTATATGACAATTGGCTAATGGGTGGGCGGTGGGCTCATGGACAACATGCACTGATATCAGGCACAGAAACCATTGCCTAGCAATCCAAATGCCTCAGACATTGTCAGTTGTTAGTCAGTAGAGTATTGTCAGTTGTCAGAGTATGGTCTGAAGTTCTTATAATGATCTAAATAATACTCAGGAAGTTCTATCACTGTCGCTGCTCCGTTCATACACTCTAGGTCCATCATGTCCCTGTAACATTGTCTATCCTCTCTTAGAGAGATGCCACGTCATACCAATGATGTCACCACGCCCATATATGGATGGAAGAGGCTGACACATTCCGACCTGGCGTCATATGGTATATACATCGGCATGCAGACTGTGCCAGCAGCGACTTGGCCTAAAGGGCTACAGTGTATATACTGTATGCTATCCAAACATTTATATTTATATTTTATTTTTTTACCCAGAGTAGTTGCAAGTGCTCATTTTCAGTAATGCCCTGCATATATGTTATGGAAGACAGAAAAGTTACTCCATGCCATTGATGACCACATCGTAGGAAAATAGCAAATATTTACTAATTTCTGTTGTTGAAGTGGAATTTTATCATCGTGTTGATCTGTGCTGTTTACAGAACATCTAATGTAATGTAGGGTAGAATATTGGTTCTGTGACAGTATTATACTGTACTGTATGTTTCATCTCCAAAGCAACATCCTGCTTCATCATTCTGTTTCCAAGCTTCCATCAGACAGGAATATACATTTAATAATGTTTTGTTACAGCAGGTTATTTTATAAAATACAGGAGAGAGGGAGAGAGAGAGAAAGAGAGATAGGGGTGAGGTGAGGTGAGGGCAGAGAGTGAATAAATTAAGTGTCAGGAATTAATTTGGTGGATTGAGTCTAAACCCTCCTGGGCTCTCATTGTTTCATTTTCTCAATACATTTATTTTTGAGAATTATTTAGCATGCTTATAAAACTTTGCTTTGTGCGGGTGTAGGTCAGATACACACAGGGAAGCAGCTCTCTGACGTAAAAAAAAAATCTATAGTAAATAGAACATAGACCCTGAGGTAACTTTGAGACATTTAGGTTCTCTTCAGAAAGCTCATTAGCTGTGCAGTAATTGGAATGAGAAGCTAGACAGAGACCTGGGAAGAACAACAACAATAACTGCTAAATGACTTCAGTGTCCTGAAGAAAGTGTGTGACTCTGTAACCGCTGGAGATTTGTGTGCGTTGAGTTATTTAGGAGCCAGGATCTCTTTAGAGTCAAACTCCACAGAATAAAATAAAAACAAATAACATCATCCAGGATAGTTCTGTGTACACCAACTCCTCTCTACGATATGGAAATGAAAAGGAGGATATTACAATGTGGTACTGACAAACATAGGCGCCTAACTTTGATCAGAGGTGGGGGAGCACCTTGAGGGGGTCCTAAATGGACACTTATACTGTAGGTATTTAACTCTGAGGGTGTACAAATGGAACCAAATGGACTCTCACAGGTCCATATGGTTCCATTTGTACACTTTCAGTGTTATGGGGCTCCTTGACATTAAAAGGTTTGTTTCACCACTGGTCTACAGCTAAGGCTAATGATGTGTTGCTGAAGAGTTAGAATAGCATCAGTTCATTTTTCTAATGTAAATAATGTAATTAGTGATCTCTTTTGTCCTAGTGATGATGGCATAGTGATGACATCAGGCTTGCTTAAATCTGGAAGGACGACGGCCTGCATGCGCAAAACGGCACTTCTAGGCTTGCATGGCAATGGTTTGTGAGGTCAGACCAGAGGGGAACTGGCCCATAGCTTCCCCACTAGAATTCTGACCTGTGCTCCTATTAACACATTGATTGCCAAGAACGCATTGATGTGTTCTTTCAAATCCATCGCTTGAGTGCCAAGATCGCATATATGCGTTCATTTGACTTTTAATTGGTTTAAGGTATATTGCAACCTTCCACAACCTGTGTATTAATATTAAGCTTCTAGGACAAAAGAAAAGTCACATGTGGCATAGTCCCTGTGGCATTCTAAACAAACATTCAGCAGAGACGGACGGACAGAGAAAGAGAGCGAGAGAGAGCGAGAGACAGCGACTGAGAGACAAAGAAAGAGCAAGCGATCATTATTTTGGAGTTAGTTAGGTAAAGTTAGGAGAGGTGCAATATATATATAGGTGAGAGTAAGAGGTTTATATAGTTTATATAGTTTATATAGTATAGAGTTAGGTGTACATTATAGGTGGGAGTCGGGAATATACATTTTAGGCGAGATGAGAGGAAAAAAATGCAGGGGCAAATGCCCTCGGAGGGACCCGACTCAAAGAACTCTTTTGGAGACCATGGCCTTCACGGCAAGGGTGGGGGCGGTTTTGATGTGAGGTGGGAGTGGGTTCCAGAGGGTGGGTGCTGCAACGGAAAATGCCCTATCACCCCAGGTGTGCTTGGTTTTTTTGGTGGGGAATTTGAGGAGGTTGGCATCGCTGGATCTGAGGGAACGGGTGGGGACGTGGTTGTGAAGGAGGTCGGAGATGTATTGGGGTGCCTGGTGGTTGAGGGCTTTGTAGGTGATGATGAGGATTTTGAAGTTGATTCTGTGTTTGACCGGGAGCCAGTGGAGGTCACGGAGGACTGGTGTGATGTGGTCTCTGGAGCGGGTGTGAGTGAGCAGGCGGGCGGCTGAGTTATGTACATATTGAAGTTTATTGAGGGTGAAGACTGCCCCCGCGGGATCTGAGGGATCTGAGGAATCTGAGGAGACATCGGTGTCTTTCACCGCCCCGCGGCGGCGCCGGCGGCGGCGACGGGCACCTCCACCACAACCACCTCCGCCACGTCCACCACAACCACCTCCCCCACCTGCGGAGGTATCTGAGGACACGAACCCACCGGTACCAGACATCGATACCGAGGTCCCGTTGCGTCGTAGCGGCAGACCGAGGACCGCGTCGTATTGCCCAGACCCAAACCCAGATACTTCTGACGGTGAAGAGACCTCCGATTCGGACGACTCTGGCAGCTGGGAGCCAAGCCCAAGGAAACGATGTCTGTCTCCGTTTACCAGTGGTAAGAATATTTATATATATATTTTTTTTTATATAATATTTTACCTTTTGGTTGCACTCTGAAAATAGCAAATCTACAAGCTCACAACGCCTCGCGCTGCGACGCGTAAATCGACGTGTAAAGCTTGTAAATCGGGTATTTTTTTACCTGATATATTGTATAAAGTCTGTGTGGGGTACTACCTACTATCAACTTTATATTGACATATAAAATGGCACCAAACAATTCAATCGCATCACAATGTAGTGTTTTTATATTGTTATGATCATTGAATGGTGCCATTTTATATTTTGATGAATTGAATACCTATGAATGGTTTCATTCTTTTTAGACAAATTGTTTGACTGGGCCTGTAACAACTGTAGGTGTGTGTAACACCTTATTTATATATGGACAATGTATAGCTGTAGTATACAACCCTCTAGCCATGGTTCACATGACGGTGCCGAGTCCCCCTGGTCTAAAGTTGTGTTCGATTTTTTCCACATTGCCATCTCTCACATAAACGTTCAGATTTAAAATATAAAGTGCTTACCACCGAGCCACGGATGTTACAAGGCGACGCGAACCGCGATAAGTACTCGTATCTCCCGTATTGTTCAATAAAAAGCATTTTAATCCCATCACCGGCCATTTTCTCAAAATTGTCTCCGATACTTTCAACCATGCGACACTAATGGTTGGGAGGTGTATTGCACTCTGATACATTACCAAAAAAAAAAGAAAATGGCTCGCGATGGGATTGAAATGCTTTTTATTGAACAATACGGGAGATACGGGTACTCATCGCGGTCCGCGTCGCCTTGTAACATCCGTGGCTCGGTGGTAAGCACTTTATATTTGAAATCTGAACGTTTATGTTTATGTGAGAGATGGCAATGTGAAAAAATCGAACACAACTTTAGACCAGGGGGACTCGGCACCATGACTGTCATGGTATGACAGTCATGTTTCAGGGCTAACAACCCTCGTAGACGTATTTATGATTCTGGCCTTCAATCTAAGACGTCATAATCATAAATACGTCTACGAGGGTTGTATACTACAGCTAGACACATAGACCACATATTTGGTGGCAATATGTAGGAGGATATTGCACTCTGGGTCAGCCAGAATATGTATTTATTTTTGGATGGCAAGCGCAAGCGGCCATCCATATGAACAGATATCAGGGATCTGACCAAAAGGGGGAGTTAACCTCCGAAGCTATTTAAAGAGAGGCGGGGCGTCGGTGAAAAAGGGGCGGGGTTGGGTAAGTCTGGTTGGCCTGTTGGAAAAAGGGGGCGGGTTTGCTAAAAAAGGGTCTAACTCTATGTCTGAAACGCGTCATCATTAAATGTCCGTCCACCGATTGGTTGCTTCAACTTGGATTCATGCAGGGAGACGCCTCCTCTTTGCTCCGAAAAAATTTGAACAGCCGCCATAGTTGTCACAGGGACTGTGGAGAAGTAGACAGACTATGGAGGCATCAGAATGTTTTATTAAATTATAGAATGCACCAAAACTTGTCGTCCGACAATAAAGTCCCGATTTTATTTTTGATATGTTTTGGACATATTTAGCATAGTTTCAGGTGATTTTCTGTGATCCTGTGTTCATTTAAGAGCATTGAAATGTCAACTTAAAATTAATTTTCATCAATTACAGAATGTACCTAAAACATTTAAGTGTCCAATAAATATAAAGGTAATTTAGATAAAGGTCCGACTTTATTTTTGATATTTTTTTGGGGTTTATTTAGCATAGTTTTAGATGATATTCTGTGCACATTTTCTTCGTTTAAGCACCACTGAGCTGTACCCACACCGTCTCACTCTCTCTCACTCTCTCTTTCTCTCTACAGCGTCAGTGTCGGGACGTAACGCGTTACTGTAACGCCGTTATTTTTTCCAGTAACTAGTACTCTAACGCATTATTTTTTTAATTCAGTAACTCAGTTACCGTTACTACATGGTGCGTTACTCCGTTATTTTTTATATAGTATTTATATATACAGCGAGGCGAACAGTGACTGAGAATTGTACTTAAGTAGAGTACTTGAGTAAATGTACTTATTGACTTTACACCAGTCTGTGTGTTGCGGAGACCCGCTGTGACGGCTTTGCAAGCTCTCTCTCTCTCGCTCGCTCGCTCGCTCGCTCTTTCTTTCTCTCTCTTTCTTTCTCTCTCTCTCTTAACAGCGTGTGTGTGTTTCTGGGACTAGTAGGAATACCACGATAACGCAATGGTGATTATGAACCACGTACCCAAACCCGTTAAAGGCTGCTTTTCCCAAGCTGAAATCTGCACTTAAACGGCAAGGCTGCAACCAGGAAAGTTACATGACTCACTCGCCCAGGTGGTGTCAATAATAGGTTACTAATCACCGTAATCGTAACAAAATTCAGAATCACAGCGCTGCCTGTTTCGGATTCCGCACGTTAAAGTATATTAATTCATTTGTTCGTCTATTTATTAACTGCATCTGCTACTGCAGTCCCTGCGGTACATGAAAAGTCCTGTTACAGTCAAGGATCACCTTCAACCTGGTGTTTGCACTTTCTCCATTTACGGTCCGTACATCTCTATAAACGTTCAGATTTCAAATATAAAGTGCTTACCCCATGGCCACGGATGTTACAATTATGCACGGGCCATAAAACGATTTTTTAAAATATTTTTCTCTGTTGTTGGTGACAACTCTAGTGCGTCCCATGGAGGCCACGACGGTGTCATGAATGCGTCCTTTCACAATATTGTGTGTCAGCGACGCACGACGCAGGCCTATGAGCATCTCTGCTCAATGCGGCTGCAGAGTTCATGTGCAACATCTTGCATGCGTGGCTGTGGCTTTACAGTTTTCCTTCGCCGTGTCTGTAGGTCACCCCCAGGGACCCCCAAGGGTCTCCAGGGAGCCCTAAGGGGGGGGGGGGCCGCGGACCTACTTTTTTTCTTTTTTTTTTTTTTCATCCCATGATTTTGTACCCCCAAACGCTATTTTATTTTTTTTGGGGGGGGGGGGGGCTGTGCCATCCACCATGACATCTATGTCATTCTTTCTTGTTATTCTGTATCTATCTATATGCATGTGATTTATTTGATTATGTTGACGATGTAGCCTATGAATTTGTTGACTTGTAGATCTAGGTTTTTTTTTTTGGGGGTGGCATACTTCAAAGGTAAGAGGTCATTTCATGACAACAAATGTTTTGATGCAGTTATGGGTCGACATGAGGCCATGTCAACAAAGATTTTTGTAGATCTGTTTTTTTTGGGGGGGAGGCATACTTCAAAGGGAAGAGGTCATGTCATGACAACAAATGTTTTGATGCTGTTGTGGGTCGACATGAGGCCATGTCAACAATGATTTTCAAATCCCTTTGATGTCATTTTACTATGACAACAGATGCAGCAGGCTTGTAGATCTGGCTTTAGTTTTTGGGTTGGAGGCCAGGTGCACCGAGGCCCCCACCATCATAATAAAATTCATCAAAGGGGACTAAGGTCACTTTATGTCCACAACATCAACAGCGTTTGATCTTGTTTACTTTCAGACGATGACTATGTGTCTGATGGTGAAAAGGAGTCGTCATCTCATGCACAGTCTGCTAGTTGTAGGAAAGGTAAGACTTGTAAGACTACTCAAGTAGACAAGACACTTGTCTGCCTGAGTCTGTTTCAAACATTTTCTTTAGACAGTAGACTTGTACACATTGTACTGTAATGGTCATTTTAGGGGTATCTCTGTATGTGTTTGTCTATATTGTATGTCTGGACATACAATATAGTATAGTATAGTATTGTATCTGGACATGCAATATAGAGAAACACATACAGAATAGGAACCAAATGGTCCATTTTATTTGGTTCCATTTGCACACACACAAGAGTTTATGGGGGACTGACAGTCAAACAGTAAAAACATTTCTGAATTGATTGGTTTTACATCATAGCTGGCATCGTTCTTACTTATTTCTGCCAGTAATGTCACACACACAATGATATGTTGTGCCATTTTGTACTTATTTAATGTATATATTATTTATTGCATTCAGATGTACCACAGTAATGGCTAAAACCCCACTCTGCAATGATAAATGTCATTCATTCTAAGTTCCACAAAGTAATGCAGCAGTGAAAATAATTGTACATACTATTTACCAACGATTTTATGTTTTACTGTGATTTCAGACATGGATTTGGACGAAGCAGGGCCATCGTCTTCAACTGCACCACCTGTCTGCCGTAAAAGAAGTAAGACAGTTTTCTGTTCATCATCACTGTTGTACCACACAACATGATTTTGATAGCGCATCTTATTTGATGTATATACTGTTATTGCATTCAGATTTACCACAGTAATGGCTAAAACCCCACTCTGCAATGATAAATGTCATTCATTCTAAGTTCCACAAAGTAATGCACCACCTGACATGCTGGTAGTGAAAATAATTGTACATTCTATTTACCAAACTATTATGTTTAACTGTGATTTCAGAACTGATGGATTTGGACGAAGCAGGGCCATCGTCTTCAGCTGTACCACCTGTCCCCCGTAAAAGAAGTAAGACAGTTTTCTGTTCATCTTTTGACAGCACATTTGATTCAGTTTTAGTCATAGTCTGTTGAATAAAATTCCATTTAGTTATAGTCATATTTTCATATGAATCAACACTGCCACACAAATAAAAAAATATGTATTTTATGGTAATTGTGTATTTCTGTAATTCACAGGACGTGGTGGGAGGCCCCCAGCTGTACAGCCTGAGTGGAAGGACACAGATTGGGAACCTAGGGCGGACATCCCCTTCACTGCTACTGCAGGTCCTCGCAATGCCGCTGTAGAGCTACAATCCACCATGCCTGTTGACTTTCTTTCCCTTTTCCTGACGGATGAGCTGCTACAGATGATAGTGGAGCAAACAAACATTTATGCTGAAGCGTTCATCGGGGCCAGGGATGAGGAGGAGGTGGCTCAGCATCCAGAAAGCCGAGTGAAGGACTGGAAAGGGGTTTCAGTGGGAGAACTGAAAAACTTTTTCGCCCTGTTGTTCCTCACTGGCCTTGTGCGAAAGCCTGCACTACAGCACTATTGGTCGACCGATGAGCCTTTACTCACGCCTTTCTTCTGCAAAAACATGCCACGCAACAGGTTCCAGATTATCTGGCGGTTTCTACATTTCACAAACATTGAGGCTGATGCTGCCGCTGCTGCCGCTGCTGCTGCTGCTGAGGAGGCTGCTGGCGAGGTTGCCGTCGTGGACAGGCTGTGCAAAATCAACCCGGTCTTGCTCTACCTAACAGCCAAATTCAAGGAGATGTTTGTTCCAGGTCGCAACATCAGCATTGATGAGGGGATGCTTCTGTGGAGGGGACGCCTATCCTTCAGAGTGTACAACCCACAGAAGCCCACCAAGTATGGAATAAAGTCCTACATTCTGTGCGATTCTGGAACGGGGTACTGTTACAGCATGAAGCCATATTCTGGACAGTACTCTTCCCTACCAGACACCGTCACTTTTCTGTTGCAGGGTCTTACAAGGTACGGGTATTCTTTGTTCATGGACAACTATTATAACTCCGTGGCGCTGTATGAATTCCTCCTGAAGAACAACACACATGCCTGTGGTACTATGCGGCTAAAAAGGGGTGAACCACAAGCCATGAGGGATGTGACGGTGTCCAGCCTGAAAGTGGGAGAGCGGAAGATGCTTCACAATGGCAAAGTGATGTTATTGGCCTGGCGAGACAAACGCGTCGTAAGATTGATCACAACCGAGCACAAGGATGAGATGGGGACGCAGATGGTGAAGCTGAAACACCACAAAAACAAAGTGCCACAGGAGAAACCAGTTTGTGTCCTGGCATACAATAAGAGCATGAATGCAGTGGACCGGCTCGACCAAAACCTAAGCTACTACCCCTTCATCAGGAAGACAGCCAGGTGGAGCAACAAGTTTGTGGTCTACCTATTCCAAATCTCAATGTACAACGCTTTCATACTCCACAAAGCAAGGAATCCAGGTGGCGACTGTAAATGCATGTTCGACTTCATCCTCAGTGTTGTCAAGTCCTGGACCGCTGTTAGATATGCCCCAGCCGAAGCAGTTGATGCCCCACAAGATGTCCCACCAGACCCGCCTGTCCCCCCCCCGGCCGCCTGTCAGCAGCAACCTCGCCAGCAGCAACCTCGCCAGCAGCCTCACCCTGCACCCCCCCTGCCTAGCAGGTATCTAACTCTTGTGTGTACAAATGGAACCAGTGAAATCAGTGTCCTAATCTGAAGAAAACCTGGACATAGACATACACATAAATAGCTAGCCCTAAATTACCATTACAGTACAAATGGAACCAAATGGACCCTACGGGTCCAATTGGTTCCATTTGCACACACTCAAGAGTTATGGGGGGGTGTTGTTTAAAATAAGGCTGTATAAAAGACTGTTTCACTCTAAAAAGTCAAACATTTTCTAATTTGATTGGTTTTATGTCATAGCTATCTGGATCTCAGTGCTGTATGCATGGCATTCACAGAAAGCACGGTGTGTAATGAGGGAGGCCTCACTTACCGTTCATACAGTCTATATGTCTATATATGGTTTCTATCAGATATACAATTGCAATCTAGCAGGTATCTAACTCTTGTGTACAAATGGAACCAGTGAAATCAGTGTCCTAATCTGAAGAAAACCTGGACATAGACATACACATAAATAGCTAGCCCTAAATTACCATTACAGTACAAATGGAACCAAATGGACCCTACGGGTCCATTTGGTTCCATTTGCACACACTCAAGAGTTATGGGGGGGTGTTGTGGTCAAAATAAGGCTGTATAAAAGACTGTTTCACTCTAAAAAGTCAAACATTTTCTAATTTGATTGGTTTTATGTCATAGATGCTATCTGGATCTCAGTGCTGTATGCATGGCATTCACAGAAAGCACGGTGTGTAATGAGGGAGGCCTCACTTACCGTTCATACAGTCTATATGTCTATATATGGTTTCTATCAGGGGTCATCAATGTCTATTGGATTAGATGCCTCCAATACAGATGTAAGGATTTAATTTGACCACCAGAGGGGTCCACCTAACCTAAATTATAAGAGGACTTCATGTATTCATATAAGAAGAAGTCATTTAGGAGGTTAGGAGGGCCCCCCTCTGGTGGTCAAATTAAATCCTTACATCTTTCAAGTTGGAACAGTTTTAGGAGATGAGCCAGCCAAAGCCTCTCCCAGTGTGTGTGTGTGTGTGTGTGTGTGTGTGTGTGTGTGTGTGTGTGTGTGTGTGTGTGTGTGTGTGTGTGTGTGTGTGTGTGTGAAAAATGATAATGGTGTGTAAAAACAAACTCAAACATTTGGCACAGATAATGCCAAGTCTTGACACACACACACACACACACACACACACACACACACACACACACACACACACACACACACACACACACACACACACACACACACACACACACACACACACACACACACACACACAGATGAAATGGTGTGTGTCATTTTGCACTTTTGATATAACTTTGAAAAGAAAAACGTTGAAATGAGCTTGAGATGTTAATCAACAAGATTCATGTTGATAAACGTTGTGATGTAAAAAAGCTATATAAAAGTATATTCAAAAGCACTTTCTCAGTGTTGTTAGTTTGAAAACAACTACTGTACAGATGTCTGATGTTAGTAATGTGTCACTGAAGTTGAAAATATAAGGGTCTAATCACTGTTCTGCCTGAGAGAGACTGTTTCACAAAAACCTCAATATCTCAGCTTTTTGTTCCAGACAGCTGATTTTGCTGAAAGCAAGCTATATTCAACTACCAATAGCTAAAGAACAGAACATGCTAGGAACTCACTTTTTTTTCCTGGTTAAAGTAGAGATTCTTTATTTTGAGGTATTCCATGTGTTCATAGTCCTTGCACAAAAACATCTGTGGGTCTAGATAGACTGGTCAGAATGCTCAAAAATGTCTGGCACAGGCAGCTATGGCTGGTGTTTTAACTCTGGCACTCAATGTGTTAATGATGACAATTGACAAGCCATTTTTTAGGATAGGAGAAATTACAGAATCTGCAGTGGTTAAGATCATGAGCTCCTTAAGAGACTCAAAAGCAAAGGATGCTTATGATATGGACACAACATTTCTAAAAACACACAAGGATGCACTAGTTTATCCCATAGTTCATTTGATAAATCTATCAATTAGACAATGCATTTTCCCAGTTACTTGGAAATCAGCTATTGTAATAGGCCTACCCATATTTAAGGCTGTTGACCAGACAAATGTGGCAAATTACAGGCCCATTAGTATTCTACCTGTACCGCTCTATTCTGTTCCAAGCTATACCCGAACCCGTTAACCATTACCCGCGATTTCTACCCATTACACGCAAAATACGGATAATGGAGCTGGTGCTGTCCCTAAACGCTATTCTGCACCTGCTATACCCGTTTGCATTATGCCGACCCCGTTATTTGCGGGTGGAGGCGTGCCCGTGGGCGTGTTGTTGATATATCCCCAAAATTGCTATTCTGCCCACACACCTTTGGGAAAGCGCACAGCGGATTCTAAAATCACCCGCAAGAGCGCACAGACTGCAATGGATTCGTGGAGACGGCCAGGGCGCACAGCGCGCACCTCTATTATTGTCAACAAATCTCTGTGATACTAATTTTACTATAATCAGCAGAAGGGAGGGTGTCAATTCCTTGTGTCAATTGTGTTGTGTTTATACAAGATGATAGTCTATTTAAAGAAGACAATTGTGCATCGTGCAATGCAATGCGCCAATTTTCATACATCAGTTTTATTCATCAATTAAGCAGGAAATAATGAACTGATTACAAGGTCTAATTTAGCAAAACACTTTTTGGAACAAAATGCCTCAACTCATGAATGTAGTGTCCGATTGAAAGGCCTAAGTTGAAATGGCACCCTTTTCACATTGGCCTATTATAGCACCACCAGGAGGCCACAATAACCTGACCTGGCGGAGACCTGTGCTCCGAGGAGCACTTTTTCTATTGTTATTATTATCATACATTGTGGCAATTAAAAAATATGATTTGAAATCCCTAAATGTCCTTGCAATGTTTAAAAAGATATCAAGTCATGACTTAATCTTAATACTAACTGCTCATAGTTAGATTCTTACCCTAGATAGCCCGCTCCCCCTTTTTTTTGTCTGCCTGGAATCTGGTTTAAGCCAGATCCCAAGATTTGGTGAGCTGCTTTGGCAATGGTTCATGCAGTGGCAAGGAAATGCTTGACACAAATGGCGATATTTTCCAAATGGTTTATGCTTGCATGAAAAGGAAAAACTATTCCAGAGAAAAATGGATCAGGGATAATGATAAAACAGTTCTGAACCAGGCGCCTGGGAAACAGGCGTCTACTATGGGTCAAAATGTTATCCATTGTAGGATCTGCCCAGCATCTTGCCATATAAGAACTGTGGTCCAAAAATAAACAAATGAACCCAGCAATTTATACATATGAAGCATCAACTGAGGGTGAAAGGGTACTAATTTATCCAAAATGACTACAATTTGCTGGCTTAAATGACCTGAAGATCTACCATTATCCAGCGTCCAGATCATGGCACTACAGTCGCACATAATCAGCATCATGTTGTTATGTAGGGAAACCGCTTCAGACATGCACCTGTCTGTATCAGTATTTTCTTGGAGTGGAACGTTGGAGTGATTTTTCTCTGAAAAACTCATTGAACATCTGTTTTCATCTTCATTCACTTTGACACCACAAGTGAACAAGAAAAGTACAATAACAAGTAATCTGGTTAAACATTAAAATTTCTTCAGGGAGATGTGTATTGTATGTTTTATTCAACTTCCTTTAACCTGTCTTGTAGTGTTCTCAATCTCATGCAGTCTGTCACTAAACACCAAGAGCCAATGAAGTCAGAGTCAAAGTAAGATTTGACCATTTACTGTTGCTCTTCCTCATTTACAAACGGTGAAAACTGTAAAATAATAAAATTAATTGACTGATTGTATACTTAGAAGTTTGCAGATAAAAAAGCACATGGAAGTACAGTTCACTGTTGACTACAGTTGACTTTTACAGGGGCCAGTTTAGAATTGCAGCCTCCTGAAGGTATTTTTGTAGGGCAGCTTTGAAAGTGAGTAGGGTTTACACTCCTTCACTACTTTTGGTAGGGCATTCCACATTTGTGTTGCATAGCAGGAGAACGAATTCAACCCCTTGTTTGTGACAAATCTGGGTTGGGTAATTTCCTCTTTTCTTGTGATAACATCATCACCCACTTTGATTGTGAAGCTTTCAGACTTGCCGAGGTTAACACTATCTAGGGATGGGCACCGCATGCGGCCCGCACCGTCACTCAATGCGGCCTTTTTTTTTCAAACGTTTTTTTTTTAATCACAAAGAAAAACAAAGTAATCTAAACATATCCAAAATGGTGAACTATTGCCTTCAACTGTTCCAAACATGCAACTTTCCATGAACCATTTTAATTACAACAGTCCACCAGTCAACCGGCGCACCGCCCCCGGACCGCTTGCCGGGGGGGGGGGGGGGGGGGGGGGGGGTCTGTTTTGTTAACGGGGGGGGGGGGGGGGGTCCCTGCCGATAAACAATGCGGCCCCCCAGAGTGATTGAGGAAATTTTGTGGCCCTCACCATCTACAAAGTTGCCCACCCCTGCACTACACCCAAAGAAAATGGATTCAGTTTTACCCAGGTGTAATGATAGTTTGTTATCAGCGAGCCAGATGCGGATCGTATCGAGTTCAGAGCTAAGAGCTTTTCCAACCTGCAGCCTGTCCCTGTCCGAGACCAGCAGAGCTGAGTCATCCGCGAACAGGCACAGGTTGCCGTCACAAGCTGATGTCATGTCGTTTACATATATCAGGAACAGTAAGGTCCTAGTATGCTTCCTTGCGGAACGCCACAGCTCAATGGGAGGGGAGGGACAGGGTTCCGTTCACCACCACCACCTGTTCCCTCCCCTCCAGATAAGATTGCATCCAGCTCACCGATATACTATCAAAACCAATTGCTTTGATCCACCTCTTGTTTGATGTGGTCGTTCAAATAGAGAAGGCATGTGTGTGTCAGTGGAGTGGAATTTTCTGAAGCCAGATTGGAGTTTGAAAAATCTAATTTACAACCTGTTCACAAACTATTTTTCCATGACTTTCGAGATGGAACTAAGAATAGAAATAGGGCGGTCGTTGCCGTGGTCTACTTTGCCACGCTATTCAAAAAAGTGAATTTGGTTTTGAAACCAAGCCATGATTCGTATACATGTGTGCTGTTTAGTTCATCGGACCAGTCCTGTTCCTCTAGCCTGTGATTTAAGTCCTCACTTTTGTAGTTTTTGAGGTGATCACGACTGTTTTGTGGTAACCGGTCTTAGGTCATTGTTTTTCCGGGTACAAAAGATCATGTTATGATCACTTATATTGCAAGTAAAAACACGACTTTTGAGGATGTTGACCGTGTCTGTTAGAATGAAATCTATGGTAGTTTGAGTGGAAACACACACCCTTGTGGGTTGGGTAATTAGCTGATGGAGATCAAGAAACCTACTGAAGGACCTGAACACGGATGCTTCTTCTCGGAGCATGTCCGTGTTACAGTATGTCCGTGTTCCAGTCTCCGATAAGAAATGTCTCTGCACTGTCCACCTTAGCCAAGCACCCCTCAAGTATATCATACAAATTGTTCTGATCAGGAGGTCTGTACATTGTGAGCACTGACCAACACCAAGAGGCAGAGAGGCTTGAATTTCCAAAAGCAAGGTCTTTTATTTGCGGCAATTCAACAAAGGCGACTCACCAGTGCCAGCGATTTTTTTTTTTTTTTTTTTCACGTCGCCACAGACCTCGCTAAATACCTTAAGATCGCGCGTTAAACTGTTTGTAGACACACAGGGTAGCTGTGTGAGTGGCCCAGAGAAGACCGTTTCAATCGGCGACATTCCATTTTGCAGTTGTCGCGGTTTATGTTAAACAGCGATCAGCGAAGACAAAAACAACAACCGAGATAATGGCGGATTAGGGGAAGATTTAGAGCGACGGCGGGTGGGAACGAAAATCTCCGGATACAGATATTTCCATATCCGGGTGTGTAGCAACTCATAATGTAATAACGGCTCATAATGTAATAACGGTTCATAATGTAATAATTTAAATGTAATAAAAACTCATAATGTAATAATCAGCTCATAATGTAATTTAAAAAATGAGCGCATAACATAATAACAGATGTTTCTATAATGTAATAATGTAATAATGTGTTACATTATAAATCTCACGTAGCCGCTTATAATGTAATAAAAGTTCATAATGTAATAATGTCTCATATTGTTGAGAAAAGTAAAGTGTTACATCATAATAATCATTATCAGTACCATGGTCAGTATCAGTATCATGTTCAGTATCATGGTCAGTACCATGGTCAGTATCATAGTCAGTATCATGGTCAGTATCAGTATCATGGTCAGTATCATGGTCAGTGTCAGTATCATGGTCAGTATCATGGTCAGTATCAGTACCATGGTCAGTATCATGGTCAGTACCATGGTCAGTATCATGGTCAGTACCATGGTCAGTACCATGGTCAGTGTCATGGTCAGTATCTGTATCATGGTCAGTATCATGGTCAGTATCAGTATCAGTATCAGTATCATGGTCAGTATCATGGTCAGTATCATGTCAGTATCATGGTCAGTATCGGTATCATGGTCGGTATCATGGTCAGTATCATGGTCAATATCAGTACCATGGCCAGTACCATGGTCAGTATCAGTATCATGGTGAGTATCAGTATCATGGTCAGTATCATGTCAGTATCATGGTCATTATCATGGTCAGTACCATGGTCAGTATCATGGTCAGTATCATGGTCAGTATCAGTATCATGGTCTGTATCATGGTCAGTACCATGGTCAGTATCATGGTCAGTATCATGGTCAGTATCATGTCAGTATCATGGTCAGTATCGGTATCATGGTCGGTATCATGGTCAGTATCATGGTCAATATCAGTACCATGGCCAGTACCATGGTCAGTATCAGTATCATGGTCAGTATCAGTATCATGGTCAGTATCATGTCAGTATCATGGTCATTATCATGGTCAGTACCATGGTCAGTATCATGGTCAGTATCATGGTCAGTATCAGTATCATGGTCTGTATCATGGTCAGTACCATGGTCAGTATCATGGTCAGTTTCATGGTCACCATGATACTGACCATGATATTGATATCATACTGACCATAATTAACCATGATACTGGCCATGATACTGGCCATGATACCGACCATGATACCGACCATGATACTGACCATGATACTGACATGATACTAACCATGATACTTATATGATACTGACATTATATTGACATGATACTGACCATGATACTGACCATGATACTGACATTAAACTGGCCATGATACTAACCATGATACTGACCATGATACTGACATTAAACTGACCATGATACTGACCATGATACTGACATTAAACTGACCATAATACTGTCATGATATTGACATGATACTGACATGATACTGACCATGATACTGACATTCTACAGACCATGATACTGACCATGATACGTACATGATACTGACATTATACCGACCATGATACTGACCATCATACTTGCCATGAAACAGCAATTTGAGCCGTTATTGTCTCCGCCAGGCCGAAAGGCATGGCGAGAGAGTATGTTTTACCCCTGTCCGTCCGTCCGTGTGTCCGTCCGTCCGTCCGTCCGTCCGTCCGTCCGTCCGTCCGTCCGTCCGTCCGTCCGTCCGTCCGTCCGTCCGTCCGTCCGTCCGTCCGTCCGTGTGTCTGTGCTAATCTCCGGCACCGTTAGCCCGGCCGCTGCGAAACTGTGCACACACACTCCCTGGATGCCAAAGCCCAACCTCTGCCCCACATTTTTCAGATTGTCCTGTTATAACGCCACCAGGAGGCCGATTTGTGCAAAACTAATTTTTGGATATCACTCCAACAGATTTTGTCCAAACCTCACGCAAATCGGTACACAGTATCTATATAGTCATGTGATCAACACCGATCTGTCCGATTTTTTATATTCTATCCTGATTGGCTAAGATTGGCTTCCAAAGTTTGCAGGATTGGTTCGTTTTGAACAAAATGCCTCAAATCATCAACGGAGCGTGCGATTGCCGTGAAATTTTCCGCACACCTTCCCACTAGGCCGAGGAATAAATGCCACCCTTTTCACATTGGCCTGTTATAGCGCCACCAGCAGGTCTAATTTAGCTAAACACATTTTTGGAACAAAATGCCTCAAATCATGAATGCAGTGTCCGATTGAAAGGCCTAAGAAGAAATGGCACCCTTTTCACATTGGCCTATTATAGCGCCACCAGGAGGCCACAATAACCTACCTGACCTGGCGGAGACCTTTGCTCCGAGGAGCACTTTTTCTAGTTACATTATGCAGTGTTATTACATTATGAGTGGCTACGCAAGGTTCTTATTGTAACACATTATTACATTATGGGCTCATGATTTTATTACATTATGAGCTGATTATTACATTATGAGCTTTTATTACATTTAGTTTATTACAGTATGAGCTTTTATTACATTTAGTTTATTACATTATGAGCTTTTATTACATTTAGTTTATTACATTATGAGCTTTAATTACATTTAGTTTATTACATTAAGAGCCGTTATTACAATATGAGTTGCTGTAGCAACTCATAATGTAATAACGGCTCAACTCATAATGGTAATAACGGCTCATAATGTAATACATTTACAGTAATAAAAGCTCATAATGTAATAATTAGCTCATAATGTAATAAAAACAACAATTTGAGCCGTTATTATATTATGCACTGTTATAACATAATGAGGGGCTACGCAAGGTTCTTAATGTATCACATTATTACATTATGGGCTCATGATGTTATTACATTATGAGCTGATTATTACATTATGAGCTTTTATTACATTTAGTTTATTACATTAGGAGCTTTTATTACTGTAAATGTATTACATTATGAGCAGTTATTACATTATGAGTTGCTACAGCAACTCATAATGTAATAACGGCTCAACTAAATGTAATAAAAGCTCATAATGTAATAAACTAAATGTAATAAAAGCTCATAATGTAATAAACTAAATGTAATAAAAGCTCATAATGTAATAAACTAAATGTAATAAAAGCTCATAATGTAATAAACTAAATGTAATAAAAGCTCATAATGTAATAAACTAAATGTAATAAAAGCTCATAATGTAATAATCAGCTCATAATGTAATAAAATCATGAGCCCATAATATAATAATGTGTTACATTTAGAACCTTGCGTAGCCACTCATAATGTAATAACAGTGCATAATATAATAACGGCTCAAATTGTTGTTTTTATTACATTATGAGCTAATTATTACATTATGAGCTTTTATTACTGTAAATGTATTACATTATGAGCCGTTATTACCATTATGAGTTGAGCCGTTATTACATTATGAGTTGCTACAGCAACTCATATTGTAATAACGGCTCTTAATGTAATAAACTAAATGTAATGAGAGATCCGGGTTGATCACATGACTATATAGTCATGTGATCAACCCGGATCTCTCCGATTTTTTACTGTGTACCGATTTGCGTGAGGTTTGGACAAAATCTGTAGGAGTGATATCCAAAAATGTGTTTTGCACAAATCGGCCTCCTGGTGGCGCTATAACAGGACAATCTGAAAATGTTGGGGCAGAGGTTCGGCTTTGGCATCCAGGGAGAGTGTGTGCACAGTTTCGCAGCGGCCGGGCAAAAGGTGCCGGAGATTAGCTGTTCACAGTGAGACGGACGGACGGACGGACAGGAGTAAAACATACTCTCTCGCCATGCCTTTCGGCCTGGCGGAGACAATAACAGCTCAAATTGTTGTTTCCTGGCAAGTATGATGGTCAGTATCATGGTCGGTATAATGTCAGTATCATGTACGTATCATGGTCTGTAGAATGTCAGTATCATGTCAGTATCATGGTCAGTATCATGGTCAGTATCATGGTCAGTATCATGTCAATATCCTGACAGTTATATGGTCAGTTTAATGTCAGTATCATGGTCAGTATCATGGTCAGTATCATGGTCAGGATCATGGTTAGTATCATGGCCAGTTTAATGTCAGTATCATGGTCAGTATCATGTCAATATAATGTCAGTATCATATAAGTATCATGGTTAGTATCATGTCAGTATCATGGTCAGTATCATGGTCAGTATCATGTCAGTATCATGGTCAGTATCATGGCCAGTATCATGGCCAGTATCATGGTTAATTATGGTCAGTATCATATCAATATCATGGTCAGTATCATGGTGACCATGAAACTGACCATGATACTGACCATGATACTGACCATGGTACTGACCATGATACAGACCATGATACAGACCATGATACTGACCATGATACTGACCATGGTACTGACCATGATACTGACCATGATACTGATACTGACCATGGTACTGACCATGGTACTGATATTGACCATGATACTGACCATGATACCGACCATGATACCGATACTGACCATGATACTGACATGATACTGATACTGACCATGGTACTGATACTGACCATGATACTGACATGATACTGACCATGGTACTGACCATGATACTGACCATGATACTGACCATGATACTGACCATGATACCGATACTGACCATGATACTGACCATGGTACTGACCATGGTACTGTCCATGATACTGGCCATGATACTAACCATGATACTGACCATGATACTGACATTAAACTGACCATGATACTGACCATGGTACTGACCATGATACTGACCATGATACTGATACTGACCATGGTACTGATAATGATTTTTTTTAAAATTATTATTATGATATGATAACACTTTACTTTTCTCAACAATATGAGACATTATTACATTATGAACTTTTATTACATTATAAGCGGCTACGTGAGATTTATAATGTAACACATTATTATATTATTACATTATAGAAAAATCTGTTATTACGTTATGCGCTCATTTTTTTATTACATTATGAGCTGATTATTACATTATGAGTTTTTATTACATTTAAATTATTACATTATGAACCGTTATTACATTATGAGCCGTTATTACATTATGAGTTGCTACAGGGTGTGCTACAATGAAATGTGTCACTGCGAGGGAGGCCTACAATGAAATGTGAACCTGCGAGAAAAAAAAAATCCACTTCGCGTAGATCTACGCAACTGGCACGCTGCACAATTATTTAGGTTCGCGTAGATCTACGCGATTGGCACGCAATGTGTTAATGCAAAACAAACTTAAATCTTCTTCCCCAATGGGGCGTTTGAAACAGAGTCCTTTTTCCCCTGCTTAGTATGAAACTCCGGAGGTTGCCGCCCGACACTGCTTTCCTCTCCCAGGAGTTTGAGCATCTGACCGAGCAGGGTGGCTTCAGTTTTAACCCTGGCTGATCAGTACACAGGTGTCGTCACTTGCTTGAGTAGACACAGCAGTCATCATTTCAGTCTGATTGAGGAGGTACCGGGGAATGTACCGCCCCTCAATCATCCTGCCCAGGGTCAGAGAGCTCCACTTACCTCTGGGAGGCCGCATGTCAGGGCGAGCCCACAGTGACATTCCACAACATGGTACCGACTAGCACAGATTTCGCACTTTCAAAAATGATCTCAACCCACACAGTTTCAATAGCTTCATGAGTCAGGTCAGAACGAATGATAAACTTAGTGTTCTTATGTACATACATGCATACACCACCCTCACGTATGTTCCTATCATTTCTGATGAGTGAGTAGTTTTCTATTTCAATCAGTCAGTCAGTTATTGAATCATCAAGTTTTGTCTCAGAGAAAGTCAAAATGTTACCATCGAGAAACATTTCCCTGATTTGGGCCAATTTGTTATTCGATCCAACAAGACTGTTCACATTCAAGTGAATAATATGCAGACCATTATCCACTAGTGTTTTGTTCATGTCTCCGATGGGGAAATAGCTATCCTAGTGTCATCAGTCTGATTCCCTCAGTTATGGGGGTCCTTGAAAATAAAACGTTTGAGAACCACTGTACGCTTGCCAGGACTCCTAATATACACCAATTGGGTCTTCAAAATAAGAACATTAAAAACAAAATCTAAAACGTATAACATGGACAAGGAAAAGTCTTGCCACTCTGTCCGTGTGTATGGACATATTGATGACCTGTGACAGTCAAAAAATTGTCTCTCTGGCTGCAATAAACTGAGTAGGCTATAAAAAAGAAAAAATAATTGGCCTAAATAATTGGCTTAATCTCAAAACAAAATAAGACCCTCTGACCTGCACCTGCATGGCATAACAATGTGATAGAGCCAATAACACCTCCCCCCTACACACACACACGCACACACACGCACACACACACAGCACAGATCACATGAAATTGTGCACGGAATGCTGCACAGCATTCCAGTACTCTTCCAGAGTGCGATCGCCTCTGTTGTACTCGCGCTTGAGATGGCGAATCCTCTTCTCCAGGTCTCTCCATTTCTTCTTCTGCGGGGGTCCGGCTTCTCCTCACTCAGCAGCCCTGGTAGTGACCTCCATTAGACGATGTTCGTCCTTCAGCTGCCTTAGGAAGATCCACAGTGAAGGATGCCGCCTATCCAGCTTCTGGTTCCACCTTTTATGAAAGGCTAAAATAAAAAACATAATGGTAACCATTATTGTTGTGTTTGTTTCCAGTTTACAATCTTGCGGTACTTAAGGTACACAAATGTTATAGTTATTGTGAATTAATAATTATGTTAACAATGTCAGCCAAATAATTGCTTTCTTCACAAAATGAACAATAGTTCAGTTATGCTGTGCAATAATGTCTTACATTCAACAAAGTTGTTGGTCCTGTTGTCACTGTTACTGTCGAACACGTTCCACATCTGTGGTGGAAACTGGCACCCGTCATCGATGTAGTTTCGCATCATGTACCGCATGAAGTCAGCCAGACCACCGAAGCGCCTTGTGAGACGAACTGTCTCTCTAGCTGTTTCCAGGAGTCGAAAGTTTTGGCGAACCAAAGCCAATGGCAGGAACCCGATAGCCATGAACTTCTGGATGCACTCCCGCAGCCTGCCATGTCTCCGATAATGCCCTGAATTAATTAATTAATTAATTAATTAATTCACTAGGCACACATGTAACTATTAAAATAAATGTCAATGCAGGAGAGGTAGGCTTAGACAACCCAAGAGGCCAATAATAACAAGAAACCTCTCAAAAACATGAAAAGTAATCTATATTACTGTATAAGAAATGAGGACATAAAAGCTTGCATTCATTATTAGTTAATGAAATGATGGGGAGTAATGAGTGACTAGTGACTAATTATTAGTTAATTATGAGTTCCTTAGTAACTACTTAAAAAGTAAATTGTAAATTATTATATTATATTATATATCAATATCCTAACCCATAATAATAATTAATAATAAGGGTAATAATAATAATAATAATAATAATAATAATAATAATAATAATAGAAGAAAGTACTGTCAATCAAGTGACATCTGACTAATAATAACTTTGTATTTATTTATTTATGGATTGCTGTATTGATTTATTGCGGTTTGGGGGTTACAGTTTTGCCAGAACAGAGGATTGTGCCTTAATCTGACATGCCTCCACATCTGAAAATAGAACCGTAACTATGATGGAAAGGTCATTTATGGCAAAGTGCCCAAATAGGTTTGCTTAAGTGCCCCATTTTCATTTTCTCACAATTTTGGTGTGAAATTTCAGACAAATGTTTCTATTTAACATTTTTTTTGTGAGCAAGAAAGATAGTTACCTCCAAGGTCCAACTCCTGCACCCTTCTCCACAAACTCTGGGTGAAGTGAAAGTAACAGCCCGCCGACCGGCTGTCTGGTAACTCCGTCTGGATAGCCAGAAGGAGGGAGCTTTCGAAGTCGGTGATGACACGCTGTGGTCTCCATTGGTGCCCAGTGACACGCCGTACCTTCCGCTTCACTTGTGTTAAGATGTGCCTGTAGTGTACTGGCCCACCGTTTTCCCCCGTTACAAGGCACATGACCAGGGGCACCACCCTGTCCAGGTATTTACCATGAATGGTCATAAATTGGTAGTATGGATGGGGGGGACTTTTAAAAGTGCCATCAATATATGTGACTGCTCTTGGTAGAACCTTCCTCATGTCGCCAGTTGATAAACAGTAGAAAAGAGCAAATTTAGATCAATTTCTTTTGTGTTTTTCGTTTTTTTTCTTCATATTAACACAGTTCGAATGTTGAAGGTTTGTATTGCAAAAGATAGTTGTTTTAGAATCATTAAATGGTTACATTTGTATGGCAAAGTAGGCTGCTTTTGTGCGAGTTTGTGTGTGTGTTTGGGGGTGGAGAGACACTTGGCCGAGATTTTGCATTGTGGTTTCGATTGGTCATAGCTAGGAATTGTACTCCGGTTTCACTGTCTGAGCACCGCCTATCTTCACACGATGAGCCAGTGTTGCCAGGTATTTTTATTATAAGTTAGCCCCCAAGATTTTATTTGAAAATAGCAGATCTACAAGCTCACAGCGTGTCGCTCGCGATGCGACGCGTTGTGAGCTTGTAGATCTGCTATTTTCAAATAGCCGATGTATACAGTAGGTTTAAAGTGCTCATGTGGCCCATAGTTGCTTCTTTTGGGCTTGTTTTCCTAGACCAGGGCCCTATTTCACGAAAGGTGAATTAGAGCTAAAGCCTGGCTTTAACACCTATCCTGGCTTAATTTAGCCAGGATTAGGGATGAATCGGTTTCATGAAAGCTGAATTATCTTGAAGATTAGTTTAGCCAGTTGGTATCTAAACATTTTGTGTATTAACACCTTTCCAACACGGTTTCATAGCTGCACGTAGGCCATTTTCTCTGCGGGATAACTGAAGATTGTGTGGAGACGAGAGGCCTGCCAAGGTGCGGGACTGGCGTATATTGCCCTATGCTGACCAATCAGAAACCACCAATTTAGACGATCAAATAAATCACCCCTCTAATTTGTGATTGTATAAACGTGTGTTGATTAATTTGTGATTCTGGAGGGAACATTCCCCAAAAATAGCAGATCTACAAGTTCACAATATCACTTATTTTCGTGTAGCAAAGAGGCTACTCCCCCCCCTATAAATTAAATAGGAAATTAAATAAATATATTTTGTAAATGCAAAACCGTCTCCACCTGATCCTCACATGATGATGTGGCGTCCTTGATTTTGGCACAGTCAGCAATTTAGCAAAAGTCGGCAGGTACTGACATTTTAGATATGGATATATATGGAGATTACAGAATCAGATCACTATAAAATATTTTATTTCTATTTTCCAATTTTTTAAATTTCATCAAACAAATTCATTATAGGCTCAGCTTGTATGCGTAAACAATGACATCTACAGACTGCACAGGTGCTTAGCCTCTTTTTTATGATTTTTTTGTGTTGTTCACTTTCTGAGAATATGTCGATTAATTTCATTAGGCTTTTATGACACACAAACGCATTGCGTTGCTTGCGGAATGAATGACACAACAACATGGCGATTTGTGCTAATTAAGAGAGCGATTTCATAAGCAGGCAGTGAGGTTCAAGGTCCAACTTTATATTGTATATAGGTTATAGCATGGGTCTTCAACAGGGGGGTCCTCAGAGTACAGGGGGCCACCCAATGTTAATGTGATAGAATTGGGTTTTTTTTGTTGTCGTTTTTTACATGAAGGACTTAAACCCTAGTAGCATCCTGGGGGGAACATTAGCCGAAAATAACAGATCTACAAGACCCTCTAGAGAGAGAGAGACGGGAGCGAACCATATATTTAGCACCATTCGATTTAGCGCATAATGAGAGTATTTCTACTTTTTGTATAGGCTACTTTAAGTACATTTTGATACCAATACTTTTGTAATTTTTAATACCGGACTTTTACTTGCGTATTCCTGCATTGCAGAATTGATACATTTACTTACATTAAACACAAGATCATGATTCCAGGGGGAGAGAGACGGTAGAGGATGGAGAGAGAGAGAGAGAGAGAGAGAGAGAGAGAGAAGAGAGAGAGAGAGAGAGAGAGAGAGAGAGAGAGAGAGAGAGATAGAGAGAGAGAGAGATAGAGAGAGAGAGAGAGAGAGAGAGAACACAAGATCATGATTCCAGGGGGAGAGAGACGGTAGAGGATGGAGAGAGAGAGAGAGAGAGAGAGAGAGAGAGAGAGAGAGAGAGAGAGAGAGAGAGAGAGAGAGAGAGAGAGAGAGAGAGACAGACAGACAGACAGACAGACAGACAGACAGACAGACAGACAGACAGACAGACAGACAGACAGACAGACAGACAGACAGACAGACAGACAGGAGAGATAATGCTTTTTCTTTTCTTTCTTTTTCTGTGTGTAATATTTTTTTCGCCCGTGGGCTACGGGTCGGCCCGCACATCACTAACCCGGGGGTCCCTGGGGTCGTTGGACTTAGGGGTCCCTGGGGTCGTTGCTGGTATACCCTCCCCAAATCTCGCTTATCTCTACATTCTGTACTTTTTTTTAAGACAGTCTTATTAAATGGTTGTGTTATCTTAAAGATAGCAAACAGGGAGTGGTGTTGAACCAGGGGTCAGCAACATGTCCGTTCATGTACTTTTTTTTTCGTTTTCTTTAACACATTGACCGCCAGAGGTTAATCTCATAATGTACTCACCAGTGCCAACGTTTTATTGTTGTTTTTTTCACGTCGCCATAGACCTCGTTAAAATCCTTAAGATTGAGCTGTGCACTGTTTGTAAACATCGCGGAGATCTCCCTGCGTGTACCAGTCCAAACCACGTGTCAAACGGAGCCGCCATGTTGTAGTTAGAACGGTTTATGTTAAACAGTGATCAGCGAGGAGAAAAACTACAATCGAAGAAAATGGCGTTTCAGTGTGCGCTTTAGAATGGAGGCCTACGGGATCGGCAAAACGTGATCCTGAATAATTCTGTTTCCGGTGGTGTTACAATATGAAAATTGAAAAAAGTTTTTTTTTTCGAAAAAAAGGAAAAAGCACCACAGCCCGTAGGCTACGGGATCGGCGCTATACGGTTGGATTTATCGGCCCGTAGGCTACGGGCCTGGCGGTGAGAGTGTTAAAAAAAAAAAAACACATCGGGTGCCAAACACAGTCTGAACCGTGTTTGCACAGAGTAGCGATTCGGTGCCGAACACAATCTTCTTTTTTTTGGGTTTTTTTTTTCCACACGGGAGGGGCTGGAGCAGCTCTGGAATCACCCATTGTGATTCTGAGAAGGAAGAGCCATATAGATCACTGTGCCAAAAAACATTGCTCCCCATCCCCATCCCCTTCCGTTCTATCTCCTTCTCTAAAACCCCTATAACTCCGAAACGTTTTATTTTGGGGAAAACAAATCATTTTGTATGCGCGATCGCTGCGCCATTGTGACCCGCGTGAAAGATGTTATCGTTCCAGGCGTTAGCCAGGACCATCGTGCAACATGCACGCATGCTTTGTTTCACATGGAATGCTCGTCGTGGAGTCTACAGCTTAAACAGCGCCGCGCAGCTCTACGGTGAGATTTCTGGCACCAAACGTAATCTGTTATTATAAAATTCTGGCACCGAATATGTTAATATTCACAATCTAATCTTAAAAAAATGTGTTTGAATAATTGTGGTGACTCATAAAGTGTCTGGATGACATGCTCATTGATATGTTGCAGGAGATTTATGGTACTGTATGTGATACCTGTACCACGTACGTCATCCGGTATGTGAGTCAAGTCAACGTTAACACTGTCCTCTGAAAAGCCATCTGTCTATATACTGTAATAACCATATGAAGTATAATATGCACCCATTCACCTTTACAGCTAAGTGGCCCTTTGCTCCTGCAATGTAAGATGGAAGCACTATGTATTGATACGATCCAATTATTGAAATCCCAAACATGGAATATACTTGGACCATGCCACATTTAATCTGACTGGACTAGACTGCCACCTGCCAGTGTACAGTGATATTCCCAGTCTCCAGGTTATCTAAAGTATAGCAAGCCACTTAAACCCTGACATCCCAATTTTGAGCATGCCATTATCCACAAGTTTCCTAGGGAGTTGTGGGCATCACTTCCTGTCGATTTGATCCCTGATACCTGATCAAATCGACAGCTCACAACATGTTGTGATGTGTTGTGAGCTTGTGGATTGGCTTTTCCCCAAAAACTAATTTTGATTTTACTTAAAAAAAATTGATAAGTAGCTTGTTTTAAAATGTATAGCGCAGTGGAATAGAGTAGACACTATGGCACATCAAGAGTCCATTAGTACTGTACACATTTGGGGCTCGGCCTATGGGTTTCTGGTAATATTATGGATCACTTGTTTTGCATGTACGTGGCAAAAAAATAAATATTGATGTGATGGCCCCTGTGTTGAACACAGAAAAATCCATTGCTTTCCTCTTCTTATAACTCTGTGTCAAACAGGGTTATGTGAGGCACACACACACACACACACACACACACACACACACACACACACACACACACACACACACACACACACACACACACACACACACACGTGAAATGAGAGTTAGTGACCTTGTCATTAAAACGTTTGGGTCAGTAACGGTTTTATAACATGCATGTTAGTGGTACAATCACTGCAATTGAGCACGATCTCCAGAATGCACACTCCTCCAGCTGAAGTCAAATTAATTAGAAAGACAAAAACAATTGTGTTTCCAACACAATTTTGTTGGCACAACAAAACACACTGTGAGAGTGAGTAATTTGTTGGAGTAATTTGGTGGAAACAAAGCCACCGTGTCTAGTGAGGTCAAACTAAAAACAAGGTGGTTTTACGTGGATGACTTCAATCAATCAATCAAACTTTATTAAGGACACAATGGTCCATAGCAACATAAAATAACATACAAACATAAAAACAAAGTCCACATAAAATCATAAATTCATATACAGGCTTACACACCAATGGTTCCACAATTTAGAGACAAACCTGAATTATGCTGTTGGCAGAATCAGCCTACAGAATCAGCCTGTAGACAGCCTACACATACATTTGTACATGAGGTTCCGCTGCAATCACGTTAGTCCCTATCATCAGATGCTACGTTGCCTGTAGATGTCCCTATCATCAGATAGGTCATTTGTTAAATAAGTCCTAAGTACTTGACCTCCTCACAGACCTTAAGGGCAGTACCAGACAGAAAAAGACAGGAAATAACAGTTTACTGTCTTCCCTACTTCTTATAATCATGATGTTACTCTTCTTTGCATTGTAAATAATGTCACAGTCTGAGCCATATTGAGAGCAGACCCTCAGTAACTGTTGAAGGCCAGCACTATATGGACAGAGGATCACCAAATCATCGGCATACATCAGGTGGTTGATTATTTTGTTACCAACCCGGCACCCTGTATCACAGCTGCTTAGATAGGTCATCCGCAAAGGAGACAGAATACTTCCCTGTCTGATTCCATTGTTTGCTGTGAAGTGAGCAGAAACACAGTTACCCCATCTAACACACAATGTCTGATGTGCGTACCAAAAAGCCAGGGGGGAAAAAAATGTAGGAACCCCTCTGGTTTACAATACTGAACTGGTTGTCAGTGGTCAGGATAAACCTCTCCAATCTGTTCAGTATAGTCCTCTTCAAGACCTTGGATAAAATAGTGGTCAGGGCAATTGGTCTGTAATTATCTGAGCTATTCAGATTTCCCAGATTTATCTTTAATAATAGGCACTAATAAAACAGATAAAATGGACTTTGGTTTGATTGATTGATTGAAAATTTTATTAGGCAAAAAAATGTAAAACAGCACAGTTACATTTAAAATACTTTGTCTAACAGGTCCGTTCATAAAAGTCCTTGCGGACTTGTTTCCAATGAGGGCCTTGGTATTTAATAATATCATTACAAAATAAACAGCAAAAAAAATAATAATAATAACACTATGTACAACGAGAAAAAAAAAAAAAAAAGGGAAAAAAGGGAAAAAAAAATGTACAAGAACAGGGGGGGGAGGGTCTGCTGTCTAACGGGAAAATGGTACTACCTCCTCCTTTGGCCTCCTGAAAGGTGATTTTTTAAGGCTCTTTTAAATGAGCCCAGCAAACTGCATTTTTTGCGGGATGGAGTTAGACTATTCCAATCCTGGGTGGCAGTGCTGTAGAAGGAGAATTTGCCCATGTTTGTTTTATGGGTGGGTGGTACCAAATTGTTGTTAACGCTCCCTCTGGTATTGTGACTGTGGGTGTCGCTAACCTTTTGGAGGTATTTACTCAGATATGCGGGAATAGGGGGCATATCAGGCAAATTTGCATTTACAATTTTGAAGGCCAGTCCCATTTTTAGTTGTTTAACCCTGTCTTCCACCCTGAGCCAGCCTAGGCTGGCAAAATGGGTGGGAGAAAGGTGGGTCATGGGCCCCAATCCGAGGAGTAGCCGAATCAGTTTGTTTTGGGAGGTTTGAAGCTTAGTCTTCAGTGACACTGAGGTGTTGGAGGAGGTGCAAGCATAGTCAAAAAGTGGTTGAATCAGGGCCCCAGAGAGGGTCCTGAGGGCCTGAGGGTTGACAAAAGAGGAAACTCTGCCCATAAATTTGGTTCTCTGGTTTACTCTTTTGACCACCTTTGTAGCCATGCTTTCACCTGTCAGGTATTTGTCAAGAACACAACCCAAATACAGTCATTGCCTATTGACTTCGTCGTTTTTTTTCTGGCATCTCATGCGTGTCACGCAGGACATGTGTTATTTCCACTTATTTCCACTCTGTGCCACTAGGGGCAGCAGCGGTCTACTGCCTAGAGCTGCCTACAGTTACTGTATCCTCTCCCTTTACTTTACACTTTTGTATTATGTTTTGACACTTGCTTTGGAAAATGTAAACGTATTTTTTCTCATGCCATAGCTCATTTGAATTTACAAATTGTTTGTTTGTTTATTTCTGTGGTGGTGTTTCAGTGGCACTGATGAATAAAATAATTAAGCATTTTGAAATAGCCTAATGTTGCTATATTAAATAATTAAAATATATATTTAACTCTTAACTTCCTAGAAAGACAGAGAGATATCATGTCTGTTGCATACAGTACACATGTGACATTTATTACCTCGCGCTCCTGCATTAATAAATAAATAAAATAAAGTAACGGGCGTCAACGCTCCTATCTGCCCCTTTTAACCGTTATTTCGTTATTTCTATTAACCGGTTATTCTATGAAATATATTTATAAGATTTTCCATATTGCTGTCAAGTTTAGTTTAGTTTTATGAGCACATTGTTATAATATAGAAACAATACATGACGAGGCACAAAGCTCTGTGCGGCTTTCATCATAAAGTTTAAAAATAAAAACTTCGACATTAAACAAATATATTTAGCTCATCATCAGCTATATATTCTCAGTTATCTTGGCATATGCTTAAATTTTTGATAAGATGATTGGATCATCTGTGACAGCACGTTTAATAAACGTCGCATTTTCATTTTGCGCTGATGTCTCGTTAAACCCAACTCTCTCTCTCTCTCTCTCTCTCTCTCTCTCTCTCTCTCTCTCTCTCTCTCTCTCTCTCTCTCTCTCTCTCTCTCTCTCTCGGGTTAGTGAGGGTTTAAAATGCTCATGTTTATTGCATGGTCTTCTTTCTGTATCATCTCTTTGACTTGATTTTTCACCATTTCAGATCTATCGGTCCAATGGCTTCTCGCTTAAACGTGTGCCTCGCAACCTGAAGGTTGCCAGTTCAAGGCTCACTTCAGGCAGACTTCATTTGAAGCGCAATGCAAACAACATGACTATCAATGAATACATGTGCAATTGATAATGATAACATGAAATGCTTAGTTGAGAGTATGTTTTTTCAATGTATGATATACTTAATTCTGAAAATAGCCGATCTACAATCTCAAAACTTTTCAGATAGCAACGTGTTTCTGAGCTTGTAGATCGGCTCCTTTCACTGGTTTCGGTTCCGAGGAGACATACAATTTCTCTATTGGTAAATCTCTCTAAATATGAAATACCCATGTAGCAGGGATTGTTGAAGCTGAACATGGTCCATTTTTTTTTACATTAATAATGCCTGGCTTAGACCCCGTGGAGATCTGTCATTGTTTGGGGGTTATGGGATCATTTGCGTCCTTTGCGTCATTATGTTAACTCCAATGCTACTGAACGGGGATAAATTAAAGTAGTGAAAATAGCCGATCTACAAGCTCACAAAGTGTTGCAAACTACCCCCCCCCTCTCACGCTGACTGTACCTGTGAAGGTCTAACTCTACTGGAATGGCTGGGGGAAAAAACGACCCCCATCCCCCTCTACCTCTTACTGTAGCCTACATGTGAAGGTCTGAGCTGAGCTGAGCTTTGAGCCTAGGCCAAACAGTATGCCGTGTGTCTCTTTCTTTGAGCGGACGGCTATTAAATAGGCAAAAAAAAAACGATCTACAAGCTCACAACGAGTCGCGATGCAGCGCTATTTTCCCGACATTTTAGTCTATGAGAGAGAGAGAGAGAGAGAGAGAGAGAGAGAGATGCATCAAAGTAGGGGTTCTCAATCTTTTTCAGGCCATGACCCCCCAAAATAACCATATTGGGGACCCCCATTTTGCGTGTGCGGCTTTCATCATAAATTTAAAAATAAAGATGATCGGATCATCTGTGACAGCACGTTCATGTTTACTGCATTCAATTTGTAACAACAGCATAATATTGGGTTGTGCAGGTGAGATTTAGAAAACCCTTAGAAAAATCTTCAGTGAATGCTTTTACGGACTATAGGCCTACATAGAATGTGGAGGGAGAAAGGTGCACTTGTACCCCTTATTAACTGTAATATGCTCATTCCATGCAGCTCGGCAGAATGCGAGTGCGGCTTTAGTTTGATGAACATTGAACCTCATAACATCACTCCGTTCGCGACTGCATACAGAACGTGTGTCGGCTCTGATGTTTATTAGACAGTATGGACCTCCGCTCAGGTCCTGGAATCCAGAGCCTTATGTCAAGACTTGGCTGCGAGCACATCGCGCGGCAGAAAGCACAAAAACCAGAGTGGCACAGCCTGTCATGTCAGATAACCCAGACCCACTTTGGCAATTTTTATAAGACAGGGGTTATTGGCGTCTTTTTGGTTTGTTTTATTTTATTTCTATTCTTATTTCTTCCTCAATATTGTTTAAGAATTAATGTGCTATCCATGACATGCTGTCACCAGTTTACCAGTTCACTGTCTGTTATTTAATGATGATCGAATATTGGCTAAATGTTTATAATGTCTTCTGTCCAAACAATGAAAAGCACTAAGAAAAGGCAAGTGAGTCTCTCTTTAATTAAGCATGATGAGCCATGCGTTTTCCACAAAACAATTAAATATCATTGAATATAATTGCACCCTTGTCATTACTACTATGTTATTATAGCTTTCAGTAGGCCACCACAGGCACAGACAGTGCGTTTTAGCGCAGCGCGGCCTGGCTCAAGAACCGTGCTCCCCCACTTCCAAAATTAGCACTAGCCTACAACACTGGCCCAGTCTCTTGTCAAACCGGTTATGTTAATGATATGCAGCCTATTCCAAATAAGCCAAGTGAGGAACTCTGCTATCAGGTTCCCCTCCCCCCTACAGTACCTCTGTATCTCTTCTATCAAAGTATTTGTTCAGATACAAATTCAGAGCGGCCAATTTTGATATTTTTAATGCACCAATTGGCCTACATGAAGTTAGAGGGATGGGCAGAAATGGTGTAGGCTATTTTCAACTGTTAATGGGATTTTCTTTCTTCACAAATGAATTCTACTTTGTTGTAAAACAGTGTCCCATAAAAGTAGTGAGAGAGAGAGAGATTCTAGTAGACCATTGGTTCTCAAAGTGGGGTCCCGGGGACCCCCAGGGGTGTAACTCTGAGAGTAGAGATGCGCGGATGGCCTCTCATGGTCATCCGAATCCGCGGTACAAATTACAGCTTTTACAGCAGTCCTACACTACCACCATCAGCAACAAGTGGACATGGAGTAGATGTACTTAGTTACTTTCCGCTTAGTTACTTTCACGTGCATATAAATGAGCCATGCGGTATTATAAGAATGAAAACAAAGGCCTCGCTGTTGGCCATGGATCACATGACGGTCGTCTGTTACGACGGTCATGGATGAACTTCACCCTGGTGTTGTACATCTACATAAACGTTCATATTTCTAATATAAAGTGCTGACCACATGGCCACGGATGTTACAATTATGTATGGGCCCGCATAAGTACACCTATCTTCTTCCTATTGTTCAATAAAAATCATTTTAATCGGATTGGTGGCTATTGTCTTCGAATTGTCTCCATTGGCTTCATTTACGCGACCCTATCGGTTGGGAGGAGTATTGCACTCTGATACATTATAACTCTATGAGAAAATGGCCGCCGATCGGATTAAAATGCTTTTTATTGAACAATACGGAAGATACAGGTACTTATACGCACTCGAAGTGAATTGTAACATCCATGGCCATGAGTTAAGCACTTTATATTTGAAATCTGAACGTTTATGTAGATGTACGGGTTGTAAATAGAGAAAGCACAAACACCCGGTTGAATTCAGCCAGAACGGTAGTGACGAGGCTCGCAACCTAGCGCAGCATCTCGACTAGCTAACTTTTGGTGACGCGACGTTGTTACACCTAATAGTCGACAAGTGGGTCAAATTCATTTGGGTGGAAGAAGTACTCGGAATCGGATATTTTACTTAAGTAAAAGTAGCAATACCACAATATATAAATACTCTGTTACAAGTAAAAGGCCTGTGCTCAAAATGTTACTTGAGTTCAATCAAAGTAAAAGTACAAAAGTATTGGCATCAAAATATACTTAAAGTACTGAAATGTTTGAAAATAGCTGATCTACAAGCTCACAATGCGCCGCGATACGTTGTGAGCTTGTAGATCGGCTATTTTCAAATAGACTATGTAAAATAGGGCAAATAATGTATGTTTTATAATGTAATGATTTATATCTGCAAAGTAACTAGTAACTAAAGCGTTCAAATAATGGTAGTGGAGTAAAAGTACAATATTTTCCTCTGAGATGTAGTGGAGTAGAAGTAAAAGTAAAAATAGCTGATCATGGCGTGGGTTTCGAACTCGGGTCGTAAAATCACCGGGCATCAGTTTTAGCCGCTACACTAATGGAGCTGTTTTATTAACAGAGGAAAGAGGTAGTGTAAAATACTACTACACAGAAATTGATGCAAGAAAAAAATAATAATATATAAGACGTCTGTCTGTCTGTCTGTCTCTCTCTCTACGGACTTTTGAGACAGACAGACAGACAGACAGACAGACAGACAGACAGACAGACAGACAGACAGACAGACAGACAGACAGACAGACAGACAGACAGACAGACAGACAGACAGACAGACAAGACAGACAGACAGACAGAAAACAATGTGTGTCTGAACATTTCTAAAATGACAGAGATGCGTTCCTGACTGCCCGACGCTGAACACATCTCATCTGTCTGTCTGTCTGTCTGTCTGTCTGTCTGTCTGTCTGTCTGTCTGTCTGTTTGAAACAAAAAAAAAGTGACTCCAAAGCGCCACCTCGTGGTAGTATTTGGAACTAGATTTACTGCACGAGTGAGTGAGGCAAATGAGGAGTGTGATGTCAACATGAGAAACGACAAAGTCAATAGGCACCGACTGTAGGTAATCTCTTCTTTGCCAGCGATAATTGTGTCATCGACTTTGACCTTGAAATCACTTACATCCATCTGTCTGAGGGGATGTTTGGTCCCAAAGAGAATGGATTCAGTTTTCCCAAGGTGTAGTGACAGTTTGTTATCGGTAAGCCAAGTACGGATTTTTGAGAGTTCGGAGCTGAGCGCCTCCTCAACTTGCAACTTGTCCTCTCCCGAGATCAGGAGTGCCGAGTCATCAGCGAACAGGAACAATTTACAGTTACAGGCAGCACTCATGTCGTTAATGTATAGAAGAAACAGTAACGGCCCTAGAATGCTGCCCTGAGGAACCCCACAGCTCACCGGGAGGGATGAGGACATGGTTCCGTTGATGTCAACCATTTGTTCTCTTCCCTCCAGGTAAGATCTCATCCAGTTTAATGATGTGCAGTCAAAACCAATCGCCCTCAGCTTATCAAGTAAAATTGAGTGGTTTACAGTGTCGAACGCTTTTTGGAGGTCCAACATGACCATGCCGCAGTATTTGCCCGCGTCTACCTCACGTTTGATGTAGTCGGTCAGATACAGTAGGCATGTGTCAGTGGAATGGGAGGTTCTGAAGCCCGATTGGAATTCAAACAACAGTTTATGCTCGCTGAGGTAGCTGTTGATTTGTTCTTGAATTAATCGCTCTACAACCTTTGAGATGGAATAAAGGATGGAAACAGGCCTATAGTTGCCAGGTTCTAATTTGCTTCCTTTTTTATGCAGAGGGATTACTCTTGACAACTTGAAATCCTGTGGGACGTGACACTGGCTGATGGATAGGTTTGTGATTTGGGCTACTATGGGGGCAATAGCAGTAGCTGCGTCTCTGAGGAATCTGGTGGGGATATTGTCAAGGCCTGTGGCCTTGTTTGGCTGGAGGGCGAGTAGTTTTTTCTGCACATCATCAGCATTTACTGGTTTGAATGAAAAGGAGTCTTTTTTAGCCCCTAGTTTAACATAGTGAGCATGGATGTGGTCAGAGCCGTACAAACCTGAATGCTGAGGAAGTTTGCTTACCAACTGGGTTGCAATGGTGGTACAAAAGCTGTTAAAACAGTTCGCTACCGCTTGCTTGTCGGTAATGAGCACGCCACTTGAAATAATGCAGATGTTTGTAGCTTTGGTTTGAATTTTGTTGTTGCAGCCCAATTTCTGTAGCGCTTCCCACAGCTTTTGTGGGTGGCTTTTGTTTGCCTCAATGCTTTCATTTAAGAAATTCTTTTTGGCAGTTTTGACCAATTTGTTTACTACATTTCGTTGATTTCTGCATCTTTCAAGTAGTTGCACATCTTTGCATTTCCTGAACTCAGAGTACATTTTGTTTCTGAGTTTGATGGCATTTAGGATGTCTCCATTCATCCAGGGTTGTGTACGGGCTCTGACTCTCACCACCTTCTTGGGCGCTAGGCTATCAATTACAGACACAAAAGCAGTTTTGAAACCAGTCCAAGACTCCTCAGCCGAGGAGCCACTGAGTACATTTGACCAATCCACTTTCTCCAGAGCTGTTGTGAGAGCTTCTGATGAGTAAGTTTTCATAGCTCTGCAGCTGACCGTGCTATGACAATCAACTACAGATCTGTGAAGCTTACGCGTGCAGAAAATGATGTTATGGTCGCTTAGACCACTCAATGACTCCACTTAAAGGAATCCTCGACTGGTCTGATGTCAAAATGAGGTCAATGATGGTCTGAGAAGTGGGGCCTACCCTCGTGATATTTTCTATCATTTGGGTGAGGCTATGCATGTCACAGAATTTATTGAAAGATTTAAATATGGCGGCGTCTTTCCGGAGTACATCCGTATTGTAGTCGCCAATCAAAATCAATTCCGAATTTCCAATGATTGCCATGTGCTCCTCTAATAAATCTTAAAACTCATTTTGACCTGGGGGCCTGTAGATTGCGCCAATTATCAGGGGTTTAGCGTGAGGATAGGTGATTTCTATCCAGACTGATTCCGTGGAGTTGTTCTCCAATTTTGGGTACACATTGAAAATGATGTCAGATCTCACATAAATGCATACCCCTCCTCCACCAAGAGTTCTGTCTTTCCTAATGACATTGTAGCCTATAATCTCAATTTCAGAATCGTCTACTGTGTCATCCAGTTTTGTCTCTGAAAAGGAGAGAACCCCTACTAGTAGAGGCCCTAGGAGGGGTCCACGTGCGACTGCTTATTTTTTTTTCTAGTTTTGATTTTTGGCATCCATAGGACCTCTAATATTGGGATTTTGATGATCCCAAGAAAAAAAGTGGTCCCAAGTGTGTTTTTTTCAATGTTTTATTACCCCTATGAGACCTGGGAGATGGCTGGCTGGAACGCCGGCGAGATTGTCTTTCGGAGACTGTGGAACGCTCAAATTTAGACGTAGCCCAAAGATAGAGATACAATTTGATTCCAGACAACCTCAGGTTTCCAATGAGACCAACCTTTTCATGCTACCTTGTCGGGAAGGGGGCTAAATACCTAATGATTCAAAGTTAAGACAACATTTTGGCGAGGGAAAAACAACCATCACCATTTTCCAAATGGTCCCTTGAGCTGTCACCTCAATATATGTGAATGGAAATGGGTTAAATGGATACCTACAAGCCTCCCCTGTACAGACATGTCAAATTTATGCCAATCTCATGCAGTTTTGGGCAAGAACCATGCAGTGTTTTGCATGCAGTACAAATATGTAATTTCCGCCTATTGTAAAAAAGGAGACCACTTTACTGCATCTATAGCTGTATGAGACCACTGTACTGTATCTATAGCTGTATGAGACCACTGTACTGTATCTATAGCTGCACGAGACCACTGTACTGCATCTATAGCTGCATGAGACCACTGTACTGCATCTATAGCTACATGAGACCACTGTACTGCATCTATAGCTACATGAGACCACTGTACTGTATCTATAGCTACATGAGACCACTGTAATGTATCTATAGCTGTATGAGACCACTGTACTGTATCTATAGCTGCATGAGACCACTGTACTGTATCTATAGCTGCATGAGACCACTGTACTGTATAGCTGCATGAGACCACTGTACTGTATCTAGACTACTGTGCTGAATCTATAAACCACTGTACTGCATATATAGACCATTGTACTGCATTTATAGACCACATACATTGACCACTGTACTGTATCTAATATAGACCACTATACTGCAACTCAACACAACTTAAAACATTTATTTATAAAGCACATTTAACATGACCAGGTCACCCAAAGTGCTGCACAGGTCGCCACGAAGGCTCGGTAGATGCAGTACAGTGGTCCACAGATGCACTAGAGTAGTCTACAGATGCACTCGAGTGGTCTACAGATGCATTATAGGTGTCCACAGTGGTCTACAGATCACGACAGTGGTCTAGAGATGCACTAGAGGGGTCTACAGATCACAACAGTGGTCTACAGATGCAGTATAGGGGTCTAAAGATGCACTAGAGTGGTCTACAGATGCACTAGAGTGGTCTATAGATGCACTAGAGTGGTCTATAGATACACGACAGTGGTCTACAGATGCACTAGAGTGGTCTACAGATGCATTATAGGTGTCCACAGTGGTCTACAGATCACGACAGTGGTCTAGAGATGCACTAGAGGGGTCTACAGATCACAACAGTGGTCTACAGATGCAGTATAGGGGTCTAAAGATGCACTAGAGTGGTCTACAGATGCACTAGAGTGGTCTATAGATGCACTAGAGTGGTCTATAGATGCACGACAGTGGTCTACAGATGCACTAGAGTGGTCTACAGATGCACTAGAGTGGTCTACAGACACACTAGACTGGTCTACAGATGCACTAGAGTGGTCTACAGATGCACAACAGTGGTCTACAGACACACTAAAGTGGTCTACAGACGAACTAGAGTGATCTACAGACGCACTAGAGTGGTCTACAGACACATTGTAGTGCATATGTAGACCATGTACTGCATCTGTAGACCACTCTAGTGCATCTGTAGACCAGTCTAGTGTGTCTATAGACCACTGTCGTGCATCTGTAGACCACTCTAGTGCATCTGTAGACCACTGTCGTGCATCTGTAGACCACTCTAGTGTGTCTGTAGACCACTGTCGTGCATCTGTAGACCACTCTAGTGCATCTGTAGACCACTCTAGTGCATCTGTAGACCACTCTAGTGTGTCTGTAGACCACTGTCGTGCATCTGTAGACCAGTCTAGTGTGTCTGTAGACCACTCTAGTGTGTCTGTAGACCACTGTCGTGCATCTGTAGACCACTCTAGTGCATCTGTAGACCAGTCTAATGTGTCTGTAGACCACTGTCGTGCATCTGTAGACCACTCTAGTGCATCTGTAGACCACTCTAGTGCATCTGTAGACCACTCTAGTGCATCTGTAGACCAGTCTAATGTGTCTGTAGACCACTCTAGTGTGTCTGTAGACCACTGTCGTGCATCTGCAGACCACTCTAGTGCATCTGTAGACCACTCTAGTGCATCTGTAGACCACTCTAGTGTGTCTGTAGACCACTGTCGTGCATCTGTAGACCAGTCTAGTGTGTCTGTAGACCACTCTAGTGTGTCTGTAGACCACTGTCGTGCATCTGTAGACCACTCTAGTGCATCTGTAGACCACTCTAGTGCATCTGTAGACCACTCTAGTGCATCTGTAGACCAGTCTAATGTGTCTGTAGACCACTCTAGTGCATCTGTAGATCACTCTAGTGCATCTGTAGACCACTCTAGTGTGTCTGTAGACCACTGTTGTGCATCTGTAGACCACTGTCGTGCATCTGTAGACCACTCTAGTGTGTCTGTAGACCACTGTTGTGCATCTGTAGACCACTGTCGTGCATCTGTAGATCACTCTAGTGTGTCTGTAGACCACTCTAGTGCATCTGTAGATCACTGTCGTGTATCTATAGACCACTCTAGTGCATCTATAGACCACTCTAGTGCATCTGTAGATCACTCTAGTGTGTCTGTAGACCACTCTAGTGCATCTGTAGACCACTGTCGTGTATCTATAGACCACTCTAGTGCATCTATAGACCACTCTAGTGCATCTGTAGATCACTCTAGTGTGTCTGTAGACCACTCTAGTGCATCTGTAGACCACTGTCGTGTATCTATAGACCACTCTAGTGCATCTATAGACCACTCTAGTGCATCTGTAGACCACTGTAGTGCATCTTTAGACCCCTATACTGCATCTGTAGACCACTGTTGTGATATGTAGACCCCTCTAGTGCATCTCTAGACCACTGTCGTGATCTGTAGACCACTGTGGACACCTATAATGCATCTGTAGACCACTCGAGTGCATCTGTAGACTACTCTAGTGCATCTGTGGACCACTGTACTGCATCTACCGAGCCATCGTGGCGACCTGTGCAGCACTTTGGGTGACCTGGTCATGTTAAATGTGCTTTATAAATAAATGTTTTAAGTTGTGTTGAGTTGCAGTATAGTGGTCTATATTAGATACAGTACAGTGGTCATGTATGTGGTCTATAAATGCAGTACAATGGTCTATATATGCAGTACAGTGGTTTATAGATTCAGCACAGTGGTCTAGATGCAGTACAGTGGTCTCATGCAGCTATAGATACAGTACAGTGGATTCATACAGCTATAGATACATTACAGTGGTCTCATACAGCTATAGATACAGTACAGTGGTCTCATGCAGCTATAGATGCAGTACAGTGGTCTCATACAGCTATAGATACAGTACAGTGGTCTCATGCAGCTATAGATACAGTACAGTGGTCTCATACAGCTATAGATGCAGTAAAGTGGTCTCCTTTTTACAATAGGCGGAAATTACATATTTGTACTGCATGCAAAACACTGCATGGTTCTTGCCCAAAACTGCATGAGATTGGCATAAATTTGGCATGTCTGTACAGGGGAGGCTTGTAGGTATCCATTTAACCCATTTCCATTCACATATATTGAGGTGACAGCTCAAGGGACCATTTGGACAATGGTGATGGTCGTTTTTCCCTCGCCAAAATGTTGTCTTAACTTTGAATCATTAGGTATTTAGCCCCCTTCCCGACAAGGTAGCATGAAAAGGTTGGTCTCATTGGAAACCTGAGGTTGTCTGGAATCAAATTGTATCTCTATCTTTGGGCTACGTCTAAATTTGAGCGTTCCACAGTCTCCGAAAGACAATCTCGCCGGCGTTCCAGCCAGCCATCTCCCAGGTCTCATAGGGGTAATAAAACATTGAAAAAAACACACTTGGGACCACTTTTTTTCTTGGGATCATCAAAATCCCAATATTAGAGGTCCTATGGATGCCAAAAATCAAAACTAGAAAAAAAAATAAGCAGTCGCACGTGGACCCCTCCTAGGGCCTCTACTATACCTTGCCATTTCCAAACATGGATCTTAGTTCAGACATCTTTGTGGGGTTTTTGAGGCTATTCACATTTAGGTGAATGATGTGTAGGCCTTTTTTGGAGAAAATCGTGTCCATCTGTTCAGTCTGGAAAAAGTCAGGTTCCTTAAGCTGTTTTGTTCCTGTAGCTTCAAAGGTGGGTGGGGCAGGTGGAGGTGTGATCGGGGGAGGGGGGTGGGGGCTTTGTGTTTGCAGCAGGGCAGTGGGGGAGGGGGGTGGGGGAGGGGATGGACTTTTGGGGGAAATGGGAAACTCAGGGAGAAAATAATCTCTGTTTCCACGCCGATCCCACAGAGGAAAACCTTGAAGTTGACCTCCAGTGCCCGTTGGAAAAACAGGGAAAAGGACTCTGTTTCCCAGCATTCCTCTCGGTGGGACACTTTGTTGTTGTCCTGGTATCGACTGGTGGTGGTGGTGGTGGTGGTGGAGGTGGAGGAGGAGGGGGGGGTGGGGAGGGGTGAATCTGTTGTCCCGCGTCGACGCCATGTGGTGGTAACAGGAGATAGGAAAAACAGTGGGAAAATCACCGTATACCTGTGCTTCCCTCTGAGAAAAACCTTGCGTTTGTCTCAAGTCCATGTTGCGCATGAGGAAATCCTCTCGTTGACGATGTTGGTGGGGAAACCCCTGTGACGTCATCGGCCAGATTTCCTCTTGCAGTGGTGTTCTGTATGAGAACGTGGGTCCTGGAGCCAACACAGACGTTAAACGGGACAAATAATCCATTCTTGTTTCTCCAGGGCTCTGCTGGTGTTCGTACTTATCAGGTGAGGTTGTCTGTTGCCAAACAAAGTTATTTGTCTGCATGTTGTGGACTGCCGGGCTCCGTCTAACGTTTCCTATACACATTCTACACTACTACATCTATCGCACTACTATATATGGCACTAATCAATGATACTGCTTCTCGTTCATTGACAAAGTCGGGCTTTGACAAAGGCGCCTCTTGCCTGAGGCGCCTCTTGCCTTTGTTTGCTAGCCGCTTTGAAAGCTACCGCTTTCAGAACAGGTGGTTTAAAACAACTTCAACTGATTGCTAATTGTCTGTCAGGACTGGAGCCCCTAGTATGAACAAGGCAAATTGGCCTGGTTCAGGTCAAACTCCCTCTGATATGGCAATCAGGTCACACCTCACAATATAGCTCTAATGCTTTTAAACAAATTACTTTTAAACACACTAAACTATATACAGCACTGATACTCTGAAGCAAGCAAAGTACAGCTAAGCAACTTGATAATACAAGAAAAGATATACTCAGACTACAGGTGAGTCAGGCAGTTACAGAGTTCCTCCAGGTAAAACACCATGAATTAAAAACCCGTAAAGCAAGTAAGGGACAACGTTTTCTGCCTGCAAACTTTAGATACTCAGCAGATATCTTGTCCATACCACACGCCTTATTATCTTTTAGCATCCTGACTGCATCATAGACTTCTTGTGGGGAGATAGTCATGTAAGGCAGTAGCCTTTTTATGTCAGCAGGTGTCGCTGTTGCCAAGCTCCCTCACCTGTGGTGTCAGCAAGCATGACCTTTTTGTCCCTCACTGGACACCGTAGTTCAGCTGACTAGGCAGCTGAGGGCGCCATGTTTGTTAATGTTTTCTTTCTTTTGGAAAGGTGAGCACTGTTTTATGACTGTCTGAACAATCTGTAAGATATTTGAGTTACAAACGCCCATCCAGTGATTTTGTTGCCATACAGTGTTAGCTTAGAAGCTTAACTACATTTTGATGGGACTATGAGAAATATGCAATGACGTTTTTGTACTTAAATACTGAATTTACACCGGCTTCGAATGCTATCAATGCATTGAATGGGAGATTATCACGTTTTATCAGACCTTTGAATGGGCGAGTATCCGCGATTTAGACCTACCCGCGATTTGTCAGACGTGGGGCGTAATCACATGGGGCGTAATCAGGAGCTACTGACCTACTTGGAGGCGGAGCAGTCCCCACAACAATATTTACGATTCTGTGCCTATCGGTACATAACTCGAACGGCGCTGAGTAGGCACAGGCGAACGTCACACCGTTCAGGACGGCAACTCGGTCGCTTTAGCTCCCTCGGTGGTCCTTCACGGGGTGACAGTTCGCCTGTGACTGCGCGCCTCCGTCATGGTCCGAAACCAAAACCAAAACCGAAACTGAACTATTTAAGTTATCTCCGTTGGTAGGTCAGTATGTCTTGATAACACCCAATGAATGGTCTGATAAATTGCGGGTAGGTCAGTATGTCGCCTATTTCGTCCATTCAATGGTCTAATAAAAGGTGATAATGTCCCATTCAATGCATTGATAGCATTCGAATCAGGTCGAATTTAAGTTGGCCAGTTACATGGGCATAGAAGAGCACTTATTGAGTGGGAATTGTGCAAGGGAAATATTTCTACATTTGTTTTGTTTTGTTTTACCAATGCTATGGTGCTATTTAGCAGTAGGACATATATTTACTGTGAATATTTTATTTCTGTTGGAAAGTGGAATGACCAGAGCCAGAAGCAGAGACAACCTATGTGAGCAAATAAATTCTACAAGGTCTCAACCACAATCCAGAACCAGTGTGTCCGCACAACACCCCATCTCCTAAACACAATCCTTAAAACACAACGCAGAGTCCAAGGGTGTGTAGAGAGGCCAGTACACTGTGGGTTACAGTCACATCCTCATTGTTAACAATGTTGCCCACTATGAAGAGTTGCTTTGAACACAGTTGAACAGGTCATAATAATGTTTCTGCCACAACTCTGATCAATATTTTTTGGTAAAGATGTTTTACAATTATTCAATACTTTGATTTCTTTCCAGAAGTCATTTGCATCATGTTTTTGTAGCTTCTTTGCAAGAGTCAGCCCTCATTGTATTTCCGTTTCTTTTAATGAAATGCAGAGCATATTTAAAATATGCCTGTTTTGTTTTTGTCTGCCTGACTCAACCCAAGCTTTGAAATCCCTTCTTGCCTCAGCACTATTGTTTTTATTTTTTATCCCACGATTTTGTAACCAATTTTTTTTCACCCAGTGCCAATTGCCTATGTAATCCTGGGCACTACTCTCCCTCTGCCAGCCTAGGTAGAGCCCAGAACTGAGCTCATGCCTCCTTCAATGCATGAGGAGCTAGCAAGCCCCTCCTTATCACCTGACAGGGGGGAGTTTCCTAGCCTGGGATCCAGCCTGCTTCGCTACGTTCGGCGGACTTTTTTTTCTCTCTTCGCTTCTCAGTCTGGAAAGCCTCCCATTGGGAGGTTTTGCAGAACTACACTGGAACTACATATGTTACGTTGGGCAACGTCGTTGCTGATTGGATGTTGTTCAAACGAATGACGAATCACAACGATCACACTGTTTTTTTGGGCCCGCCCCGCACCACAGACCAATCAGAAGCCCCAGGTTCGATTCGAAGCTTTTGGCATGTCCCGCCTCCCTTGGAGATAGGAGGCTTTCCAGACTGAGAAGCGAAGAGAGAAAAAAAAGTCCGCCGAACGTAGCGAAGCAGGCTGGATCCCAGGCTAGGAGTTTCCCAGGTTGGACAAAGCGTGTTATTCATGTTATGCCAACCAGTTCCTTTCCCCTCCATCAGGCGCCCTGGCTGACAAAGGGGAGGCAGTATAGAGACCAGGATCACTACATGTTTTTTTGTGAGGGTACCTACCCTAGGAGACACGGGGAGAACATGCAAACTCCACACAGAAAGGTCCTTTAGCCAACCCCACCTAGGGTATGGGCACTGATGACGCGGAGGAGATGACACGCCCCCAGCGCCTACAGCGCCCCCCGGCAGGAATTGAACCCAGGACCTTCTAGCTGTGTGGCAACAGCGCCACTGAGCCACCGTGCCACTCTGGTGCTGAAGCATACTCAGCACCAATGTGAAGGCAGTTGGAGAGCATCATGGAGGATGAATTTCTCCATGCAGGAGAAAGTGGTGTAAAGTGTTTTGAGTCCAGTGTTAATGGATGGAAGTGAATCTATCACTGATGATATGAGCCTTTATCACCCTGCGTATTAGGAAACCTGAGTGTGTGTGTGTGCGTGCGTGCGTGGTGTGCGTGTGTGATCATTAGTGTCACCATTTAGAAGGAGGAGAAGTGTGGGAGGCTCCTATGCCACCTTGCCTTGAATAATTACTTGTGGGTGCAGAGGTGTGTGTGGCAGCCATGAACTCTCTCTCTCTCTCTCTCTCTCTCTCTCTCTCTCTCTCTCTCTCTCTCTCTCTCTCTCACGCATACGCACGCACACCCACACACACACACACACACACACACACACACACACACACACACACACACACACACACACACACACACTGTGTGTAAAGTATCTCATTAGGCCAGTTGGGTGTAGAAGGTGCAGCAGCTGCATCATGAGATGGAAAGCAGAGGGAGAGAGACAGATGAACAATAATGAGAAGATATATACAGACAGACAGACAGACAGACAGACAGACAGACAGACAGGCAGGCAGGCAGGCAGGCAGGCAGGCAGGCAGGCAGGCAGGCAGACAGACAGACAGACAGACAGACAGACAGACAGACAGACAGACAGACAGACAGACAGCTACACAAGATACAAAACTACAAACAACGGTTGCATCTGTCATTGAGTCTCTGTTGAAGTGTTGATCAGTTGAAGTGTTGATCAGCACGCTCGTTGACATCATCTCCCTAAATAATGATGGAGTGAAGAGAGAGAGAGAGAGAGATGTGAATTGACGAAGAGAGAACAGACAGAGAGTCTGGTAAGTGAAGTGAAAGGAATTAAATCCCTGTTCAGGGTTCAATTATTTTTTCCCATTCCCTTCTCCCTGTAGGCTATTATGTCCTGTGCTGTTTATATTAGTCGTTTTAAGTGTTTTTCGTTCCACTGCTATATGGGTGACATTCAGTTACTGACCCTAGTAAGCTCTCCAACAATGTTGAACAGTAGATGTGACAAAATGTTCTAACAACTAAATCCTGACAAAACATTGGTTACACATTGACTGCAGAATAGATTTTAAAATGTTCTTAACTAGAGCGATGCCCGTTGGGAACGAGGGACAAGGAAAACAAGAAGGCATAAAAAAGGGACAACAAGGTATCTACATATTTACACATAGCATATCCATCCAAACATTATGTACATGACGTTTCAAAACAAGGTGCATTCGAGCATAGTGCAGACCCCTGTGGTTTGTGTAAATTGACAGTCATTGAGAAATAAACCTTGACAGGATGAGACCCCAACATGAAGCAGAGGGGTCTTTATCACCCTGAAGGAGTTAATTTCTCAACAATGACTAGTTCACCATTAATGTTCCTGCGTATTTAACAACTACTAAATTATCACATCAAATGTTTTCAAAAACATTCTTTAGTGTTTAGCTGTAAAAATGACATGGTGTGTTTGTTTACATGACTGCCATGTTGGATACGCTAAAACCAAACACCACAGATTGATCGATTGATTGATTGATCAAATAGCCGATCTACAAGCTCACACACGTGTCGATGTATACTATTTTTCAAAATAGTAGAAAATGATGTAAAAGTTTAGGGATAGAGGGTAAGGCGGTGCGCAAGATAGGGCCCAAGTCTCTCTTTAGAAAGCAGTAGATTTGCAGGGCTGCTGCCATGAACCCTCCCCAAATCTCACTTATCTAGTCAATTAAATGATTGTGTTATCTTACAGATAGCAAAAAGGGAGTTGTGTTGAACACATAAATCCACTGCTTTCCTCCTCTTATGACTCTGTGTCAAACAGTGTGCCAGGGTTATGTGAGCACACTAAGAACCTTTATTTACATGACATATGTACAGCTGTACTGCTGTAGATGTCAGGGATTCGTCAATGTGTTCGCTCACCTCATATTCTTTCACGACCAAGAGAACGCACATGCACGTACATGAAGACAGAAGGAATGATCGCACAATAACACAACAAAAGGAATGTCCACAGAGGTTTGGCAGTTGCAAAAATGTTGTACTTTTAATGCTGATCCATTGTGACAAAGTGCGACCAAAGAAAAATTTTAAGGTGGAGATACATAAGTGGGTAAAAAAACATCCTGTCTGCGGATCGCGGTTTTAGCCACGGTTGCCGCAGTTAACCGCAGTTTGGGTGGATTTGGGTCAATCAAATATAATTATTAATTAATATCGGATAAACCGCGGGTGAAATATTGCGGTAAATAAATGAATGACATCTAATATATCTATCCATAAAATAGCTAAATCTCTGCGTGCTTGTGTCTGTGTGAGTGTGTAGAGCCGCCTCTGTGCGATGCGATCACAAAATGCATTGATTTAGCCTATGGAATGTCGGTGCGTCTTTTTTCTTTTTTTTTAACCGGTGCTGCTGTGCTGCGCTGAAGAGCAGTGCGCTCTGTATGTTGGATGCCGCACCGACATTCCATAGGCTAAATCAATGCATTTTCTGATCGCATCGCACAACTAATACTAAAACTAACGGGGAATACCAGAAAATAATAATATTTTGACATACGGGAAAAACGGTTGGTGCGGATGCGGATATTAAAATTGGATAATATAATTATTGCGGTTGGATAACGGATGAATAATTAATTTGTACCGCGGATTCGGATGACCATGAGAGGCCATCCGCGCATCTGTAACACCTACTGTACCCTCACCACACTCACATTCTTTCCATTTTCCTATCCTTTCATTTGTCTCTCTACCCCTTTTTCTGCTCTGTCCATTCTGTGCTGACCTCTCATTTCTCTTTTTCTACCTCCCTCCCTCTCTCCCTCTCCCCCCTCTCTCTCTCTCTCTTTCTCTCTCTCTCTCTCTCTCTCTCTCTCTCTCTCTCTCTCTCTCTCTCTCTCTCTCTCTCTCTCTCTCTCTCTCTGTCTTTCCACCTCAGTGACCATCAGTTTCTGTGTTGTCCATAAAAGATTAACGATTATTCATGAAAGCATGCTTGGTTAATATTTTTCATGTCTGACTCGGGCCGCTTAATCGACATGAAAGATGAATCCATGGAACGGTCGATGTTAGTTGTGTTTCTTGACCTGAATAAATGATTTGCCATCAAATGGTGGACGTTGGCTTGTAATGGAATACTGGCAGTGTGGTTGTGTATTCATGATGCAAACTTAACCTGGAACTGTGAGCTGTTAACTTAGCTGAAGAGAATCATTCTGATCACATACACACTTGAAACATCAGGGCTTATATGTGCAAATCAAAATGAATGGAGTAAAATAAAATGTTTAACAATTAATCCCGCTCCTGCTCAGGGATATTGGGTCTGTGATTATGTCTGGTCGTCAATTCCAATACCTTGTTTGACCCAGTCATTTAAAAACATTTAATTTGACAAATTATTCCAATGTCATGTTTATTGTTTATTGTTTATTGTTTATTACGGATCCCCATTAGTCCTCACCACAGTGAAGACTAGTCTTCCTGGAGTCCAAACATTCACACTTCACAATCCAATTAAAACATAATACAATTATGTATTATAATACATTATTATTATTATTATTATTATTATTATTATTATTATTATTATTATTATTATTAATGTAATATAAATAAATAATATAATAATAATAATCAAGACTGGACAAAGTAGTGATTGTAATACAAGTTTAACTGTTGAGCCAGTCAACAGATGTACTCCTCTTCTTATCATTGAAATGTTACTGCTCATTTTATTCACCATTTTGTTAATTTGCATCGTCCAAGAAAGTGTTTCATCAATAATCACGGCCAACTATTTGGCCTCTTTAATCTCTTCAATAACAGCACCTTGTAAAACAAGACTTAGTTCAGGATTAGATCTCAGCATTTATTTAGAACCCAGTATAATACTCTTAGTTTTTAAAACATTCAGCTTTAGCCTATTTTCACTAACCCAGTTAGACACCAGCATTAACTCCTCTTGCAACGACATATTAACACATTGGGTGCCAGCATTTTATAATAACAGATTACTTTCGGTGCCCAAATCTCACCGTTGAGCTGCGCAGCGCTGTTTAAACTGTAGACTCCACGACGTGCATTCCATGTGAAAAAAAAGTGGGAATGTCCGTGTGAAATTTCACAGAAATCGCAAGCTGCGTTCATGATTTGAGGCATTTTGTTCAAAACTGACCAATCCTGCAAATTTTGGAAGCCAACCTTAGCCAATCAGGATGGAATATGGGAAATCAGACAGATCCGTGTTGATCACATGACTATAGAGATACTGTGTACCAATTTGCATGACGTTTGGATAAAATCTGTAGGAGTAATGTAAAAAAATGGGTTTTGCACAAATCGGCCTCCTGGTGGCACTATAACAGGCCCATGTGAAAAATTGGGGCAGAGGTTCTGAATTGGCATCCAGGGAGTGTGTGCGCATAGTTTCACATTGACCGGGCCAACGGTGCTGGAGATTAGCTGCTAACGGACGGACAGGACACACACACACACACACACACACACACACACACACACACACACACACACACACACACACACACACACACACACACACACACACACACGGACGGACGGACAGGGGGTAAAACATACTCTCTCGCCATGCCTTTCGGCCTGGCGGAGACAATAAATGACAAAAGGAGTCTAATTGCAAAACCACAGCCCACACGTATTAGTACAACTAGACCATACCCGGTGAAGTGTGCAGGCAAAAGTAGTTGCAAACGTGGGGTTATTGCACGTCCTACATACATACACACATACATACATACATACATACATACATACATACATACATACATACATACATACATACATACATACATACATACATGCACACGCACACGCACACGCACACACATAATATATATATATATTCTGTCATTCATTGTACTTATATTATAATGAATTGATTACTACAGCAAAAATTATTATACAAAACTGTTATTACAACTTGTACAACTATTATTTCAACTTAACAACAACAATATAATTATGTGCTTGCAGATATGCACTTAAAGGGTGCACATTCAATGCATGGGCGTCCTTAACAAATAAACGCTCTCCACCATTCGTTGCGATCCGGGGCGACCGTGTTTAGGGGAGAGACAATTAGGCGCAGATTGCTCACCCCAGACCGCTCGGTGCGAGCCGGGGCGACCGTGTTTAGGGGCGAGATTGTGAAACGGCCACATCGTTAGCTTGTACAGATTTTCGGAGACTCGACATGGTGCAATGGCTAGATGAGATTAACGTTTGTGTCTCTGGTGGAGAGATTTACTTAAACCGTTTAAGTAACACAATGCACTGCAATCCTTTCGTGCAAAGGTGGTAGCACGTCGCGTTTAAGTTAAACGCGACGTGCTACCATCTTTGCACGAAAGGATTGCAGTGCATTTCATGCACACATTCTCTCTCACACTCACTCACACACACACACAAACACACACACACACACACACAGCTCTCTCTCTCTCTCTCCCCCTCGTATTCTCTCTCTCTCTCTCCCCCTCCCTCCCCCTCTCTCTCTCTCCAGCCAGCATAAGCATGGCGAGATTGTCTGATTGAGACTGTCTTTGACATAAAAATGCGAATAAACAGCTGAGATTGTAACTTGGGCGAAGCACGTTCAACACATACACGTGCGCGACCCGTTGCGAGCGCTCACACACACACACACACACACACACACACACACACACACACACACACACACACACACACACACACACACACACACACACACACACACACACACACAACATGCGGTACGTACATTCTCATGCGGCCAGACACAGACACACACACACACATTTTAACCATTTATTTATGTCCACATAAAGGATAATACATACAGGGACACAAATATTATAGGTGCAGTAGGGTTACACACACACACACACACACACACACACAACGGTACATCTAACACACACACGCGCGCGACCCGTTGCGAGCGCTCACACACACACACACACACACACACACACACACACACACACACACACGTGGTAAATTATCATGCGGCCAGACACAGACACACACACACACACACATTGAAGAGAGAGAGAGAGAGAGAGAGACATGGAAACGGAATAGATTGAAGAGAGAGAGAGACATGGAAACATAATAGACTGAAGAGAGAGAGAGATGGAAGCAGAACGGATTGAATGGACATCTCAACCTATTGCCATTAACAGGAATCGAACCCTCAACCTTCGGATTGACAGGCTGCAACACTACCTATAGTGCTATAGCTTTGTACAGATTGAGGTTGTCTGTTGAAGATAAAAGTGAACCATTGAAAGCAGCCGACCTACAAGCTCAGAAACACGTTGCTATCTGAAAAGTTGTGAGATTGTAGATCGGAGAGACATGGAAACGGAATAGATTGAAGAGATAAGGATAATTCCTTTAACAGGTCCGTTCATGAAAGTCCTTGCGGTCTTGTTTCCAATGAGGGCCTGTGAGAAATTAGGGGTTAAGAGTCTTGCTCAGGGACAAATTTCATTTGCTGGCCTGGCCTGGCATCGTACCTGAGGCAACTAGGGCCTCTGGCTCCCTAGGCTGGCTCACTAACCACTCAGCTATGGCCGCCCCTCAAGAGAGAGAGAGAGAGAGAGAGAGAGAGAGAGACATGGAAACGGAATAGATTGAAGAGGGAGACATGGAAACGGAATAGATTGAAGAGAGAGAGAGAGAGAGACATGGAAACAGAATAGATTGAAGAGAGAGAGAGACATGGAAACATAATAGATTGAAGAGAGAGAGAGAGAGATGGAAGCAGAATGGATTGATTGGACATCTCAACCTATTGCCATTAACAGGAATCGAACTCTCAACCTTCGGATTGACAGGCTGCAACACTACCTATAGTGCTATAGCTTTGTCCAGGCTAAGGTTGTCTGTTGAAGATAAAAGTGAACCAGTGAAAGCAGCCGATCTACAAGCTCAGAAACACGTTGCTATCTGAAAAGTTTTGAGATTGTAGATCGGCTATTTTCAGAATGAAGTATGTCATACATTGCAAAAACATACCTTCTCAGATAAGCATTTCATGTTATCTTTATCAATTGCATATGTATTCATTAATACAGTCTTGTTGTTTGCAATGCACTTTAAATGAAGTCTCCACCAAGTGAGGCTTGAACCGGCAACCTTGATGTTGTGAAACATTCACTAAAGCGAAGCCATTGGACCAACAGACCTGATTCAGTGAAAACGGAGGTCAAACAGATGATACCATTTCACGCAAATAACTGAAAAATCCTGGGTTTAAGTGTTTTTCAAACTGCTCAAAATTGCGGACAATCTAAGGGCGGAGAGAGAGACATGGAAAAGGAATAGATTGAAGAGAGAGAGACATGGAAACATAATAGATTGAAGAGAGAGAAAGATGGTAGCAGAATGGATTGATTGGACGTCTCAACCTATTGCCATTAACAGGAATCGATCCCTCAAACTTCGGATTGACAGGCTGCAACACTACCTATAGTGCTATAGCTTTGTCTAGGCGGAGGTTGTCTGTTGAAGATAAAATTGAACCAGTGAAAGCAGCCGATCTACAAGCTCAGAAACACGTTGCTATCTGAAAAGTTTTGAGATTGTAGATCGGCTATTTTCAGAATGAAGTATGTCATACAATGAAAAGACATACTCTCAAATAAGCATTTCAGGTTATCTTTAACAATTGCACTTGCATTAAAGGTATCATGACATTCATGTTTACACCACATTCAGAGTCTTTGTCCTGGTCCTTCAAACGTGTACAAAACGTTTTAACTGAAAATTCCACTCCAGTGATTCACTGTAGGTGTTTTTGTCTCACATTTGTAAAGACTTTTCAACTGCAATGAAAAAAGAAATCTTTGCCTGCGGGTGTCGCTGGTGAGGGATTTTGCCTGTCAATCATCGCCTCTGCTCCACCCCCCCCAAATGAAAGGGGAGGGGAGGGGAGGGGCGAGGAGGAGAGTGGGCGGGATTAATCGACTGTGACTTCACTGCCGAAGGGCCAAGCTCAGATTACTTTTCAGCCTAATTATTCAGAAAACCCCAGACCACAGAAAATCCACTGAATGTTCAAAGTTCAGATTTTTTGGGTGTAATTGAGGTCATAAAACCCCAAAAAAAACATTTAAAAAAAAAAAAAGTGAAAATGAATGTCATCGAACCTTTAATTGACACAAGTAAGACGCGCGAACGCTGGAAGCGAACGCACATTGACTGAGGCTGCTATATTTCAACCACACTGTAGTAGTGCACTCTGCCGCACTCTGCCGGCTGTATACAGGCAGTGCAGCTGCTGGCATTTCAGCACGGAGTTTCGAGTCACATGGGGGCGCGAGCCAATGAGAGCGTGAACACACGCTGTATACAGGCAGTGCAGCTGCTGGCATTTCAGCACGGATTTTCGAGTCACATGGGGGCGCGAGCCAATGAGAGCGTGAACACACACGGAAAGACCATAAATAAGGGACAGACACACACACACACACAACCCAAGCACGGTGATATAGTAAGCTCCACTTGGTCGGAGGCCTCCTTCCGCGTTCGCAACAATCATGTTGTGTGCAATGCAACTTAAATGAAGTCTGCATCAAGTGAGGCTTGAACTGTCAACCTTGAGGTTTTAAGGCACACACTTAAAGGGATACTTCACTTTCGGGCCGGGGAAACATTTAAAAAATATATTAAAAATAAATGAAAAAAGTTATGGAAAATTCATGGCCCCCTCACGCATTAGAGTGTCCTACTAATGCGTGAGGGGGCCATGAATTTTCCATAACTTTTTTCATTTATTTTTAATATATTTTTTAAATGTTTCCCCGGCCCTAAAGTGAAGTATCCCTTTAAGCGAGAAGCCATTGGAACAACAGAACTTACCTGGTGAATGAGAGAGAGAGAGAGAGAGAGAGAGAGAGAGAGAGAGAGAGAGAGAGAGAGAGAGAGAGAGAGAGAATAGATTGAAGAGAGAGAGAGACACGGAAACATAATAGATTGAAGAGAGAGAGAGATGGAAGCAGAATGGATTGATTGGACATCTCAATCTATTGCCATTAACAGGAATCGAACCATCAACCTTCAAATTGACAGGCTGCAACACTACCTATAGTGCTATAGCTTTGTCCAGGCTGAGGTTGTCTGTTGAAGATAAAAGTGAACCAGTGAAAGCAGCCGATCTACAAGCTCAGAAACACGTTGCTATCTGAAAAGTTTTGAGATTGTAGATCGGCTATTTTCAGAATGAAGTATGTCATACATTGAAAAGACATACTCTCAAATAAGCATTTCAGGTTATCTTTAACAATTGCACTTGCATTAATTGACACAAGTAAGACGCGCGAACGCTGGAAGCGAACGCACATTGACTGAGGCTGCTATATTTCAACCACACTGTAGTAGTGCACTCTGCCGCACTCTGCCGGCTGTATACAGGCAGTGCAGCTGCTGGCATTTCAGCACGGATTTTCGAGCCACATGGGGGCGCGAGCCAATGAGAGCGTGAACACACACGGAAAGACCATAAATAAGGGACAGACACACACAACCCAAGCACGGTGATATAGTAAGCTCCACTTGGTCGGAGGCCTCCTTCCGCGTTCGCAACAATCATGTTGTGTGCAATGCAACTTAAATGAAGTCTGCATCAAGTGAGGCTTGAACTGGCAACCTTGAGGTTTTAAGGCACACACTTAAGCGAGAAGCCATTGGAACAACAGACCTTACCTGGTGAATGAGAGAGCGAGAGAGAGAGAGAGAGAGAGAGAGAGAGAGAGAGAGAGAGAGAGAGAGAGAGAGAGAGAGAGAGAGAGACGGAATAGATTGAAGAGAGAGAGAGAGACACGGAAACATAATAGATTGAAGAGAGAGAGAGATGGAAGCAGAATGGATTGATTGGACATCTCAATCTATTGCCATTAACAGGAATCGAACCATCAACCTTCAAATTGACAGGCTGCAACACTACCTATAGTGCTATAGCTTTGTCCAGGCTGAGGTTGTCTGTTGAAGATAAAAGTGAACCAGTGAAAGCAGCCGATCTACAAGCTCAGAAACACGTTGCTATCTGAAAAGTTTTGAGATTGTAGATCGGCTATTTTCAGAATGAAGTATGTCATACATTGAAAAGACATACTCTCAAATAAGCATTTCAGGTTATCTTTAACAATTGCACTTGCATTAATTGACACAAGTAAGACGCGCGAACGCTGGAAGCGAACGCACATTGACTGAGGCTGCTATATTTCAAACACACTGTAGTAGTGCACTCTGCCGCACTCTGCCGGCTGTATACAGGCAGTGCAGCTGCTGGCATTTCAGCACGGAGTTTCGAGTCACATGGGGGCGCGAGCCAATGAGAGCGTGAACACACGCTGTATACAGGCAGTGCAGCTGCTGGCATTTCAGCACGGATTTTCGAGTCACATGGGGGCGCGAGCCAATGAGAGCGTGAACACACACGGAAAGACCATAAATAAGGGACAGACACACACAACCCAAGCACGGTGATATAGTAAGCTCCACTTGGTCGGAGGCCTCCTTCCGCGTTCGCAACAATCATGTTGTGTGCAATGCAACTTAAATGAAGTCTGCATCAAGTGAGGCTTGAACTGGCAACCTTGAGGTTTTAAGGCACACACTTCAGCGAGAAGCCATTGGAAGAACATACCTTACCTGGTGAATGAGAGAGAGAGAGAGAGAGAGAGAGAGAGAGAGAGAGAGAGAGAGAGAGAGAGAGAGAGAGAGAGAGAGAGAGAGAGAGAGAGAGAGAGAGAGAGAGAGAGAGAGAGAGAGAGAGAGAGAGGATTGAAGAGAGAGAGAGAATAGATTGAAGAGAGAGAGAGACGCGGAAACATAATAGATTGAAGAGAGAGAGAGATGGAAGCAGAATGGATTGATTGGACATCTCAATCTATTGCCATTAACAGGAATCGAACCATCAACCTTCGAATTGACAGGCTGCAACACAGTGCTATAGCTTTGTCCAGGCTGAGGTTGTCTGTTGAAGATAAAAGTGAACCAGTGAAAGCAGCCGATCTACAAGCTCAGAAAGAACGTTGCTATCTGAAAGGTTTTGAGATTGTAGATCGGCTATTTTCAGAATGAAGTATGTCATACATACTTCATACCCTCTCAAATAAGCATTTCAGGTTATCTTTATCAATTGCATATGTATTAATTGACACAATTACTGGTAGTGTCTGTTGATATTTATAAGTATTTCCGTCCATTATGAACCAATCATGTGTCCTGAACTACTCTAGATCACTGGTTCACAAACCATTTACCAATAAAGGCATTTTTGTGTCTCCTCGGAACGAAAACTAGTGAAAGTAGCCGATCTACAAGCTCACAAAACGTTGCTATCTGAAAAGTTGTGAGATTGTAGTTCGGCTATTTTCACAATGAAGTTTGTCATACATTGCAAAAACATACTCTCTCCAAGAAGCATTTCATGTTACCTTTAACAGTTGCACATGCATTAATTGAGAGAGAGAGACATGGAAACATAATAGATTGAAGAGAGAGAGAGATGGAAGCAGAATGGATTGATTGGACATCTCAACCTATTGCCATTAACAGGAATCGAACCCTCAACCTTCGGATTGACAGGCTGCAACACTACCTATAGTGCTATAGCTTTGACCAGGCTGAGGTTGTCTGTTGAAGATAAAAGTGAACCAGTGAAAGCAGCCGATCTACAAGCTCAGAAACACGTTGCTATCTGAAAAGTTTTGAGATTGTAGATCGGCTATTTTCAGAATGAAGTATGTCATACATTGCAAAAACATACCTTCTCAGATAAGCATTTAATGTTATCTTTATCAATTGCATATGTATTCATTAATACAGTCTTGTTGTTTGCAATGCACTTTAAATGAAGTCTCCACCAAGTGAGGCTTGAACCGGCAACCTTGCTGTTATGAAACATTCACTTAAAGGTATCATGACATTCATTTTCACTTTTTTTATTTTCAATGTTTTATTTGGGGTTTTATGACCTCAATTACACCCAAAAAAACCTGAACTTAGAACATTCAGTGGATTTTCTGTGGTCTGGGGTTTTCTGAATAATTAGGCTGAAAAGTAATCTGAGCTTGGCCCTTCGACAGTGAGGTCACTGTCGATTAATCCCGCCCACTCTCCTCCTCGCCCCTCCCCTCCCCTATCCTTTCCTTTGGGGGGGGCAGAGCAGAGGCGATGATTGACAGGCAAAATCCCTCACCAGCGACACCCGCAGGCAAATATTTCTTTTTTCATTGCAGTTGAAAAGGCTTTAGAAATGTGAGAGAAAAACACCTGCCATGGATCACTGGAATGGAATTTTCACTCAAAACTTTTTGTACACTTTTGAAGGACCAGGACAAAGACTTTGAATGTGGTGTAAAAGTGAATGTCATTAAACCTTTAAGCGGGAAGCCATTGGACCAACAGACCTGATCCAGTGAAAACGGAGGTCAGACAGATGATACCATTTCACGCAAATAACTGAAAAATCCTGGGTTTAAAGGAGCATTACACCCCTGGAAGAACTTGCAGTCACTCAATGTTAATCATATATATATTAATGATCTATTATAATATAGTAGATAACAGTAGCAAAATTTCAAATTTGCACCCTATGGCCAGAAAAATATAGAAGTTTTGACTTTGACTGGATGACTGGGGTTTGGCTGCATTACTACAATGACCACAATGCTTTGGGGCACTGCCCTTCCTTGAGGGGAGGAGGCTGCGTGGGGGCGTGGTCTACATTGTAACTTTCCCCTCCCAGTTCTCACTACAACAACATCAACAAACACATAGCACATTGGCCAGTGTTGCCATGTCTGCTTATTATAAGCGGCTGGTTTCTAAAATGTAGTTGATATTTGGGCTCGTTTCCAAATGTTTTGATTGTTGTTTAAACCAGTGGTTCTCAAACATGTTCATGTACATTTCCACGGACCCTCATCTGTGCACTGCGCGCCAACATATTTGCCAGGGAGACCCTACCAAAAATGTGTTGTTAAAATGTTTAAAAATTATTCCACATTTTGCACTTTTTTCCCCTCAAGATTTTTTGGAAAATAGCAGATCTATACAAGCTCACACTGCGTCACATCGTTACGCGTTGTGAGCTTGTAGATCGGCAATTTTCAAATAACCCATGTCTAGGTTTCAAGTGCTCTTGGCACAGGTATTTTCTTTTGGGCTTGTTTTCATATACCTGGTTGCTTATTTCTCTCACAAGATCTGGCAACACTGAATGATGAATGTTTCGTTCCAACTTTTCCGACTTTTTTGTCTACCTTTGGATCACAAAACACGACATCGAAGCCATGTTCTTTCTTGGACCACGTGAAATCTGCCTCTGTTGAACCAGTACAGTTGGACCAGTAGCCTACCCATTGCAAGTTTGCTATACCAGGAAGTCAGTCCCATCATCACCGTGTCTTTGTTGCGACAGCAAGGTGAAACTAGTCTTGGCTGCTGTTGTATTGTGTTCTGTATTGATTTGATTGTATCTTATAGTAAACTAAATATATCATGTATAAATTAGCATAGTAACACTAAACGGGAGCGTACTCAAGTTCCCTCAACCCTATGTTCCCTCAGCCCCATGTTCCCTCAGCCCTATGTTCCCTCAGCCCTATGTTCCCTCAGCCCTATGTTCCCTCATCCCAAAACAGACCCTATGTTCCCTCAGCCCTATGTTCCCTCAGCCCTATATTCCCTCATCCCAAAATAGACCCTATCGATGGCCAAAACGCAAAACCTCCTATCTGAAAAATTTACATTGTTGGGAAAATGAAAAAGAAAACTACAAAATGTTGTATCTTTTTTGCACAATGTTATTTTTTTATGATACCCATCACATAATTCACTGTTTCTGGATTTCTGGATTATATTACAATATTATATGTTAATTACACTGATCTCATATTGCAAATGCAGATAGGAGGTTTTTCCTCACTTTTCCTGGATAATTCTGCAGATAGGAGCTTTTGCACTGTGATGTTAAAGGTATCATGACATTCATTTTCACTTTTTTTTATTTTCAATGTTTTATTTGGGGGTTTTATGACCTCAATTACACCCAAAAAACCTGAACTTAGAACATTCAGTGGATTTTCTGTGGTCTGGGGTTTTCTGAATAATTAGGCTGAAAAGTAATCTGAGCTTGGCCCTTCGACAGTGAGGTCACAGTCGATTAATCCCGCCCACTCTCCTCCTCGCCCCTCCCCTCCCCTATCCTTTCCTTTGGGGGGGGGGGCGGAGCAGAGGCGATGATTGACAGGCAAAATCCCTCACCAGCGACACCCGCAGGCAAAGATTTATTTTTTCATTGCAGTTGAAAAGGCTTTAGAAATGTGAGAGAAAAACACCTGCCATGGATCACTGGAATGGAATTTTCACTTAAAACTTTTTGTACACTTTTGAAGTACCAGGACAAAGACTTTGAATGTGGTGTAAAAGTGAATGTCATTAAACCTTTAAGTGATTGCATAACTAAATAATGATAAATAGTACAGGCTGTAAATACATACATTTACAGCTGCAAACAGTTGCATCAGTGGTGTGGTCTAGGTTTGTTTTCTGAGGTATACAATAATCATTCCCTGCACGAGATGCGCGTGGTCGTGGGTATACGCTAGCGCATTTTCAATGGATGAAATGGTTAGTAGACTGTATACGCTTTTTTCCAAAAACAACAACAATTAGGTGGACTACAAAACAACTGGCCCAGGCACCCCTCAACATAATCCCCCTTATACCCTCCACCACCTGAAATACCCCCCCCCACTCCCACAACCCCCATTCCCCCCAACCAGCACAACACACCCCCCAAACCCCACCCACCCAAACCCTCATGCCCTCCAACTCCCCTAACTCATACAACTGGATCACCAACCTTGTGTCCGGTGTGGATAGTGGAATAGTATGTATTATGTAAGATCATTGAATGTCTTAAAGAGCCTATAATAAGCAAGGAGGAAAGACGGATGCCTTGACCCTAGAATCACCACAGCCAGGGAGGAGATGAGAGCAGCACACAGGGACTTTGTTGCTGTCCAAAAAGGAGAGGGTCTGAGGGAGGAATATAAGCGGAGGAAGGAGGAGCTATATCAAGTGTATGCAACTGGAACAACGGGAGCTGACCCAAAAGATCAGGGACATTAAAGAGGTGCATGTTAACCAGAAACATGGCAAGAGCTGGAAGCTCATTGTAACTGCCTCTGTGTTCACTTTAAGATTTGGTACCTATCAGAGTTTGGTTCCTACCTACCTGCTGCTAAATGAATGTGGCGGAACTAATTGTCATAATATCACCGTTTCCGGGGACATTTTATAGCATAACACTATAGACACGGGGACGTTTTAACGCGTAACACGCGTGCCAAATTCTCCGCATTTTCTGTTGTCATATTAATGCCACAGTGTTACCATGAAGACCCCAAAGTACCCCTAATTTCCTCATGTGTGTAATGCAGCCAATAAGGTACAGTTTGGTGATGTTTTGTGTTGTTTTTGTGCCAAAGAGAATTACTTTGATTCTAGTGTGTGTTGTTAACCCACCCATGCTTTAAGCACCCAAGCTAAAGAGCTAACTAAATGTTTGCTGAATGTATTGTTGTTGTTGATGTTGTAGTTTGTCTAACTTGTTTTGCTAGGATTAATGTGTTTTGTATGTGATTAAGTGTATTTGTTTTGTCAGTATTGGAAGAATATGACACTGAAGACAAGTAGATATTGATTTATGGTTTATTGTTTGATCTGTGATTTTCTGTATTTTGTTTATGTTTATCACTCACAGTTCTCACGGTCCGGATTGGAATAAATCCTACCTGTAACATTAAGAACGTGTTGCTGTCTGATCATTACATTAGAGGGAATTACACTCATCAATGACATTTCTGGCAGAAGCTCTTCTCAGACTTCCAAGATCTGGGGAGAAAGCGCAGAGGAACGAGTTGAAACATGGTACCAGCACTTCAAAACACTTCTAGGAAATCCTCCTTCAACCGAAGAAGAGGATGATCCGATGCTCCTGTCTTCCATGACCTTCCCAAACCAGACGGTTCACCATGGATGAGTATCAGAGGGCCAAGGCTACTATCAAGTGAGGCAAGAGCTGCGGGGAAGATGGAGTGACAGCAGAGGTTCTGATGTATGTGCCCATAGACGAGGTGGTGTTGGATTTAATCAAGCACACACGTCTAGCAAGCTGCCGAAGCTGTGGAGCAAAATGATCATCGATCCAGTACCAAAGTCAGGCGAACTCACCAAGGCATTAGCCTGAGCTCACAAGTTGCCAAGACGGCTAACAGGAAGATCCTCAACCGTCTTAGACCCATCTTAGACCCTGTAATGAGAAACTCGGGCAGATACTGGTGCTGAGGAGGATACTGGAGGGAGTAAGGAGTGGAATCTTTCAGTGGTGATCACCTTCATGACTTCCAAAAGGCTTTTGGCACCATCCACCGGGGGAATCTGATGAACATTCTCCGGGCCTATGGAGTTCCTGAGAAGATGGTTCAGATGATGGAGACAAGCTACTCGAGGCAGTCCAGGACTTATAATAACCTGGGCCTGGACTGCTTCAATGGAACAGGACCTGAAGGTGCAGGGGGGGACTTGACTGGAATGCCTTGCATGGGATGAGGAGAGTGTGGAAATCAGACATGGGAGAAGACCTCAAGAGGCGGCTGTTCATATAGCTACAGTGGAGTCAGTACTGCTGTATGGGGCTGAGACATGGACCGTTACAGCACAACAGGATATAGGAGTCACATGGACGGATCACATCAGAAATGTGGTCCTCTACAGGAACCTACCATGGGTCACAACAAAGTCAGAGAGAGAAGGATGAGGCAGGGCACTGCGTCAGGGACCCATAACTAGTGGCAAGCAAACTAACACTATGAGAGCCAACCCAGGGCAAAGCCAGGAGAGACAAGAAGTGCACCACCTACGTAGATGCACTTCGGCGTAACAGCTTAGCCAACAATACTGTAGAGCTCAAGACCCTGATGCTAGATAGGAGAGTGTGGAGGGCAGCGATTCAGGAGTCCCAAGTTGGTGTTGGCTAGACCACACTCACACATCGCATCGCAAAGACCCTATTCTATATGATCCGGCCTAACTGACCCATGCCCCCCTCAACATAATCCCCCCCATACCCTCTACCCCCAACTCCACCACCTGCAATACTCCCCCACTCCCACAACCCCCCCCCCACCCAACTGCCAGCCCACGCCTCTCCACCTCCCTAACTCAAAACCCCATCCCACTTCAGGGGTCCCGAGTTGGTGTTGGCTAGACCACACTCTCGCATCGCAAAGACCCTATCCTGTGTGATCCGGCCTAACTGGCCTATGCCCCCCTCAACATAATCCCCCCCATACCCTATACCCCCCAACTCCACCTACTAACTCAAAACCCCATCCCACTTCAGGAGTCGGTGTTGGCTAGACCACACTTTCGCATTACAAAGACCCTATCCTGTATGATCCGGCCTAACTGGCCTATGCCCCCCTCAACATAATCCCCCCCATACCCTCTACCCCCCCCAACTCCACCACCTGCAATACTCCCCCACTCCCACAACCCCCCCCCCCCAACTGCCAGCCCACACCTCTCCACCTCCCTAACTCAAAACCCCATCCCACTTCAGGAGTCCTGAGTTGGTGTTGGCTAGACCACACTTTCGCATCACAAAGACCCTATCCTGTATGATCCGGCCTAACTGGCCTATGCCCCCTCAACATAATCCCTCCCATACCCTCTACCCCCCAACTCCACCACCTGCAATACTACCCCACTCCCACAAACCCCATACCCCCCAACTACCAGCCCACACCTCACAACCCCCATAACTCAAAACCCCATCCCACCCCATACCCTCATACCCCCAAATCCCACCCAACTCATTACCCCCACTCCCAGAACCCCCGGTCCCCATGCCCCCAACCAGCACACCACAACCCCCAAACTCCACCCACCCAAACCCTCATGCACCCCCCACCCCATACCCCCCCAACCACCACCCACACCTCCCACACCCTATAACTCCAAACCTCATCTCACCCCCATACCCTTATACCCCCCAACCGACACACCACAATATTTTCACAGGATTGTTGGCTGCCACGGTGTTCACGTGTGATTTTGATCTGCAATTAATAAAAAATCACGACAATGACATTCACATTTAAGCAGCAATGACAACCTCTAACCACAAGTTCAAAATGTTCAATGCCAAAACCTCCTATCTATACCTAAAAATGACCTCCTATCTACATAGATGCACATAGGAGGTTTTTACCTAGAAATAGTTAGACTTACAAACAAACATAATTTTTGTTAAATAATGCTTTTTTATGCTCATTTTGAGATCAAGACATTCTACAGTACTGTATCAAGTATTACCATTACATTTTTTTATCAACTCACACTCTTGGTGTGATAAAAGTGTCACCACCTGACACTAATCATTAGCAATCAACAAGGCAATGCAATTAACTTGACAGAGTTGCTAACAAATACTTAAAGTAATACTAGGTAACGTTTTCAACAAAACTAAAGTTAAATTGTATATCTTTTGTCAGTGGCAAAAGTTTCACAACACCCACTCCATGAATTTCACCCCCGGAAGCCTTTTATTTATATATTTTCTATTGAAAGTGGACTGGGGGGACTTTCCCGGGGAAATGACGTTCCTGGCCAACGTCATGACGTCGTGGCCGACGTCCCCAGGAACTACCGCAACGGTTTCCTGTTTGGCCAGGAACTACCGCGGTAATAGCAAAAAGGAACCTCACGCTGATGTTAAGAGAATGTAGGATTTGAAGATCGAAAAAGAACAGAAAAAGAAAGCACAGCTCATGGTAACTAATGCTCCACTGGCTAAGAGAAACGATCCGTAGATAGTATAAAACAATTAAAAGATCGCTTTTTGAAACGCTTCCGGCTTCCGGTGAAAACGAATGGAATTCTGGGTAATCGAGGATTACGGAAATTGTATGCAGTGACGGTAGTGACCAGCAGAGGTTGCTAAAAATCGTTATTTGGGATTCTGCATTGTATAACTTTAACTAGTAAGGGGGGAAGACACTTTTTTATTTTGAAAATAATAGATGACTACAAACTGAAAGACATTTAGACGGTCTACATAACATAGAATTCCCAAGTTTCAGCTCTGTCTGCTGCTCAACTAGTTCTGGTGCTGATAAGAGGTTTTGCGCTTCAACATTTTAGCACTAATTGGCACTGAACAAGATAGGAGGTTTTAGTCAAATGACTTTTTCTGACAAAATGAGGGGCGGGACTATCTTGCAGACAGACTGAGCATGTGCAGCATAGCCTATAGTCCTCATCCACAGTGAAATCTGAAAATCATGAAATTTGCACATAGGAGGTTTTGCATTTTGGCCATCGCTATGTTCCCTCAGCCCTATGTTCCCTCAGCCCTATGTTCCCTCAGCCCTATGTTCCCTCAGCCCTATGTTCCCTCAGCCCTATGTTCCCTCAGCCCTATGTTCCTTCAGCCTTATGTTCCATCAGCCCTATGTAATATTCTAATGTTTTGTCTTGTCTGTCTGTCTGTCTGTCTGTCTGTCTGTCTGTCTGTCTGTTTGTTATAAGATATTTCTAGCAAGATATATTTAAAAATCCATGTATTTTTGCCAAGAGGGGGCATGGCAATTGGCATGTCACAAAAATTACATTTATGATAAGGATGGATTAACGCATAACTTTGTGTGAGTTTGTCATAGGCTAAGGAAGAACTGATTCCTTTGCCTATGACAAACTCACACAAAGTTATGCATAAATCCATCCTCCTCTTTTTGAGATGTCATAAATGTACTTTTTGTGACATGCCATGCCCATTGCCTATATACACGTCAGCATCACGATCAGTATCACGGTCAGCATCACGGTTAGTATCATGGTCATGGTCAGTATCATGTCAGTATCATGTCAGCATCATGGTCAGCATTATGGTCAGAATTATGGTCAGAATCATGGTCAGTATCATGTCAGTATCATGACAGTATCATGTCAGTATCATGACAGTATCATGGTCAGTATCATGTCAGTATCATGTCAGCATCATGGTCAGTATCATGTCAGTATCATGTCAGCATCACGATCAGTATCACGGTCAGCATCATGGTCATGGTCAATATCATGTCAGTATCATGTCAGCATCACGATCAGTATCACGGTCAGCATCATGGTCATGGTCAGTTTCATGTCAGTATCATGTCAGCATCATGGTCAGAATCAAGGTCAGTATCATGGTCAGTATCATGGTCAGCATGATGGTCAGCATCATGGTCAGCATCATGGTCAGCATGATGGTCAGCATGATGGTCAGCATCATGGTCAGCATCATGGTCAGTATCAAGGTCAGTATCATGGTCAGTATCATGGTCAGCATGATGGTCAGCATCATGGTCAGCATCATGGTCAGCATGATGGTCAGCATGATGGTCAGCATCATGGTCAGCATCATGGTCAGTATCATGGTCAGTATCATGGTCAGTATCATGTCAGCATCATGGTCAGTATCATGTCAGTATTATGTCAGCATCATGGTCAGTATTATGTCAGCATCATGGTCAGCATCATGGTCAGTATCATGTCAGTATCATGTCAGTATCATGGTCAGTATCATGTCAGCATCATGGTCAGTATCATGTCAGTATCATGGTCAGTATCATGGTCAGTATCATGGTCAGTATCATGGTCAGTGTCATGGTCAGTATCATGGTCAGTATCATGGTCATTATCATGTTCAGCATCATGTTCAGCATCATGTTCAGCATCATGTTCAGCATCATGGTCAGCATCATGGTCAGCATCATGTCAGCATCATGGTCAGTATCATGGTCAGTATCATGGTCAGTATCATGTCAGCATCATGGTCAGCATCATGGTCAGTATCATGTCAGTATTATGTCAATATCAGGAGTGGTTATTTGCTTCAGTCATCAAAACGATTTCTATAAGTTTAAGTTTGTAATGGATAAAATAAAATAATTTACCCATCATTTTCCTATGACCTATCTACTGTGTTAAAAAGTTTCTGGGGGAGGACCCCCCGCCAGCAATCGGACACTGCATTCATGATTTGAGGCATTTTGTTAAAAAAATGTGGTTTGCTAAATTAGACCTGCTGGTCAGGAAGAGCGAGATCCCAAACCGACCCCGACGCTGCCATGACGCCGTCGCGGCTCAACCGACGCCGTCGCGACCCAACCGACGCCGTCCCGGCTCAACCGACGCCGTCGCGACCCAACCGACCCAACCGAAGCCGTCGCGGCCTGCACCGACGCAACCGACACCGTCGCAGCCTGAACCGACACCGTCGCGGCCTGCACCGACGCAACCGACGCTGCCATGATGCAGTCGCTACCCGCCGAACCCCCATACCGACCCACCGACGGAGTCGATCCTTCATGGCACCGCAACGTCACTTTCTGATCCATCGACCATATCTGCACTCTTCTGGCGCAGCTCTCCCCCCCCCACCTGCGTGCCCCCCACCCCCCACCGGGACCCCCCACCCAAGGGGTGACTCATAATAATTGTATATTTTGCGCATGAGACAGAGAGCAGTTGAGATTTCATTCGATTTTCATTTTTGTACTTGAATTCTTATAATTTTTATGTTTATATGATCTACAAAGTTTATTTTTTCATTTGGTATCAGGCATGAATTTATTATCATTTATTATCATTTTTTTCCCTATTTTCTTTCATTTATTTACACGCACGTAATAAACAGAGCAGTTGAGATTTCATTCGGCCAGATCTTTCTGAATTTTACTTGAATTCTTATAATTTCAATGTTTATATGATCTGTAAAGTTTAGATTTTCATTTGGTATCAGAAATTTATTTTCTTATTTTCTGTAATTTATTTCCACCACGTAACATAATCTATCTATCTGTCTATCTATCTATGCATCTAACTATTTATCTATCTATGTATCTATCTGTCAATTAATCTATCATCTGTCACAAGGGTTTTCAGCCCAAGGACCCCCTAGCTGAGAGAGAGATGAAGCAGGGACCCCCTCTATATTCTATATTTTTTTCCATCCACCGATAGCTCTTTGCCAAAAAATAGCCGATCTACATGCTCACAACGCCTTGCGCTTCGAGGCGATGGAGCTTGTAGATTGGCTTGTAGATTGATATGTCTGTCTGTCTGTCTGTCTGTCTGTCTGTCTGTCTATTATGTTACGTCCATAAATTAAGCTTGGGTCATTGGTCAATAAACCTGGTGGGTCGGGCTGAAAATAACTGATCTATAAACTCACAAGTCACAACTCACCTCATTCATTTCATTGGTCAAATGCAACAGACAGACAGACAGACAGACAGACAGACAGACAGACAGACAGGCCGTGGTAGCGTAACCGATGCGCTTTCTTAATTATAATGTAATAATACAATTTATAATAATCCTACACTTCGCAGATATAAATTATTATATTATGAACCATACACTAACCACTTCAGACCTATTATATACATACGCTATTTGAAAATAGCAGATCTACCAGCTCACATTAACTGTTGTTGTGAGCTTACATTTGGGCTGTCATTACTGGACAGTGGATTATTTCTGGGGGGGGTGGGGGGGCAGCTGTAGGCAAGCGGTACATTGCTGGAGATAGATAGATAGATATTTAGATAGATTTAAAGATAGATAGTACTTTTTCCACCACTGATGCGTACACTACTTCATGTGAGATGTGACAAGAAGTGGGTTAATTAACGAGAAAACATCTGACGAACCTGAGCATGTGAGCGTCTCTGAGTAGGCCTACGTGATTACGTCAATCAACGTGCGCGCAGTGAGCTGTGACAGAACATCAACATTAATGTAATAATAATATTAATAATAATAATAATAATAATAATAATAGCGTAATAGTAGTAGTAATAATAATAATAATAATAATAATAATAATAATAATAATAATAATAATAATAATAACAATAGCGTAATAGTAGTTGTAGTAATATTAATAATATGTGTAATAATAATAATAATAATACTTTTTTTATTATTCTGAATACAACATTTATGGACTGAACCAGAATGATAATAACAAAAGATGTTGTGGTCTTGGTCTGATTGACTATAGGAGAGAGATGCTTTCAAAAACAGCAGATCTATTCATTCATTCATCATTTGTGGAGGAAAGTCTGTCTGTATGTCTGTGCGCACACGCTGCACAGACAGACACGCACACGCGCACACACGCGCACAGACAGGCAGACAGGCAGACAGACAGACAGACAGACAGACAGACAGACAGACAGACAGGCAGGACAGACAGAGCGTAACCGATGCGCTTTCTTAATTATAATATAATAATAAAATGTATAATAATCCTACACTTCGCAGATATAAATTATTATATTATGAACCATACACTAACCACTTCAGACCTATTATATACATACGCTATTTGAAAATAGCAGATCTACCAGCTCACATTAACTGTTGTGAGCTTACATTTGGGGCTCATTGTCATGTCATTACTGGATAGTGGATTATTTCTGGGGGGGGGGGCAGCTGTAGGCAAGCGGTACATTGCTGGAGATAGATAGATAGATATTTAGATATATTTAAAGATAGACAGACAGACACACAGACACGCATTTTTTGGGGGGTTAAGTTTTTTTCATTTCTGAAACCGCTCCATTGGCGGCGCAAAGGTGGAGCTTGGGGTTCCCTAATAAAACCCCCCAAAATGTTAGCCTACAGTGGGCTATATATGTACAGTAGACGTTCGTAAACTAGACTGATTACAAATGAAAATATAAACTTGTCAGATCATAGAAACATTAAAATTATTAGAATTCAAGTACAATTGCCAGAGATCTGGCCGAATGAAATCTCAACTGCTCTCTGTCTCATGCGCAAAATATGCTGATCTACAATTGTTATGAGTCACCCCCTGGGCTGGGGGGGGGGGGGGGTCCGGGGGGTGGTCCTGGTGGGGGGTGGGGGGGATGTACAGCCGCGCCAGAAGACTGCAGATATGGTAGATTGATCGGAAATTGACGTTGGTGCCATGAGAAAATAAGAAAATAAATCTTAATAAATTACCAAAAAATCATGACTGATACCAAATGAAAATATAAGCTTTAAAGATCATATAAACATTAAAATGATAAGAATTGAAGTAAAATCGACAAAGATCTGGCTTAATGAAATCTCAATGTCAATGCGCAAAATAAAATAAAAAATCTCCGCCACAGCGGGGTCGGCGGAGAGTCTATCCAGGGTCGGCGGTTCGGTATGAGTTCGGTTAAAGGTCGGTGGGTCGGTACTGCGTCGGTTAAGGGTCGTGGGTCGGTATAGGGTCGGAAGGTCGGAATTGCGTCGGTCCCGGTCGCGACGCGGGGTCGTTTTGGGATCTCGCTATCTCTCCTGCTGGTGGCACTATAACAGGCCAATGTGAAAAAGGTGGCATTTCTTCCTCGGCCTAGTGGGAATGTGCGTGCAAAATTTCACGGAAATCGCACACTGCGTTCATGATTTGAGGAATTTTGTTGAAAACGAAACTTTGGAAGCCAATGTAGCCAAGTAGGATGGAATATGAAATATTGGACACATCCATCTTGATCACATGACTATAGAGATACTGTGTGTACCGATTTGCATGATTTTTGGACAGAATCTGAAGGAGTAAGAGCAAAACATTTGTTTTACAAAACTCAACCTCCTGGTGGCCTGTTGTAGCGCCACCAGCAGGTCTAATTTAGCAAACCACATTTTTGGAACAAAATCATGAATGCAGTGTCCGATTGCTGTGAAAAGCCTAAGAAGAAATGGAAACCTTTTCACATTGGCCTATTATAGCGCCACCAGGAGGCCACAATAACCTACCTGACCTGGCAGAGACTTGTGCTCTGAGCACTTTTTCTAGTTTTGAATCAGTTCTAACCAAAACTTATATTCCCTCAAGTTTTCCTCGTGACATAATGTACACGTATACGTACCCCCAGAACATATGCTTTCAACACGTACAATTTAATGTTGTGGTCACCATCATCATCGGTGTAAAGAAAAATGTGTGTGTGTGTGTGTGTGTGTGTGTGTGTGTGTGTGTGTGTGTGTGTGTGTGTGTGTGTGTGTGTGTGTGTGTGTGTGTGTGTGTGTGTGTGGTGGGGGGAGACAGGTCTCACTGCCCAGAATGCCATACCAGGAAAAAAGGAGGGTAAGACTATATATTAAGTTCGGGTCTATAATGCATTATAATCACATTTATATTGCATAATAATGCACTTATAAGGCCTTATACCACTTTTCATAATCATGCATCACAACTTATAACAAAGTTTATGATGTCTTATAACTTTTAATAATATATCTATATATAGTCTTATACCTTTATACCTTTGGGGGATACCTTGGGGAGCCCGAGGGAACATAGGGTCTAATTTGGGATGAGGGAACATAGGGCTGAGGGAACATAGGGTCTAATTTGGGATGAGGGAACATAGGGCTGAGGGAACATAGGGTCTAATTTGGGATGAGGGAACATAGGGTTGAGGGAACATAGGGCTGAGGGAACATAGGGACTAATTTGGATAAAATAAAATTGTTAGGGATTGAGGGAACATAGGGCTGAGGGAACATAGGGCTGAGGGAACATAGGGCTGAGGGAACATAGGCATGACCCCCACTAAACGTGTGTGTCTGTGTGTGCGCGCGCGTGCATACATTTTTTTTCTACATTCCATCCCACCATGTAGACAGTCCGGTGCTGGTGACGTGACGTCCATCTTCTACTTGGGAGTCGGGACATCCATGGAGAATATGCAGCATAGTCAACAATATAATAATAAAACAAAACGTTTCATACTCATGTCATGTGTGACTCCGTCCTTATTTCTGAGAGCATATGTTTCACTGTCATTTCCAGTTATATTCTTTGGACTAAACTTATAGAAAACATGGGCATTACTTTAGAATGACATGCTAATGTTCAAATACTCTTGTCATACACAGCCTAATCGTTTTTTTGTTTTTGTTTTTCAACTGAGACCGTTTCATGCTTTCAATTGGTGTATATGGATAATATTAGGTTTTACTATAGCCTATTGTATCGAAGACCAGTAAAGTTGAATCCAATGTGCTGGGGTCCCCAGAAAAATAATGATTACATGTAGAAGTAAAGAAGTAAATAGGCTACTAACAGAATGAACAAGACTTTTTCACTATTATATCTGTAATGCTTACAGTCATGTAATTATGTACCATTCTGCCAAATGAAAGACCATCTCCTATATCATGAAACAGTATCAACATAAACAACCCTTATAGAATTGGGGTTCACATTTTGTCATTATGAATGCTTATACAATGTAGAATGTACCGTGATCAATGAGTAGAGCAAGCAGGGTGTAAATGTAATCGTTTTATTTAGAAAAAGAATATGGTTGTATCTCATAAGGCGAGTCCCAGGGGTCTTCATCAGCCGAACGTTACTCCATTTCCGCAGGCAGGCGAAACAACATTCTGTCCTGTTGAAAAGAACACATTAGATTACACTTGTAGATTAAATAGATATCATCCCACGTGAAGCCTAATCTATACTAATATTGCATGCAAGCCGCAAATAGCAGACCTACAAGCTCACAAAGTGTCGAGTCTGACGCGTTGTGAGCTTGTAGATCTGCTATTTTCGGGACCCAGCGACGTAACCCTGAAACATGACTGTCATGGGGGAACTTCAACCTGGTGTTTGCACTTTCTACATGTACAATCCGTACATCTACATAAACGTTCGGATTTCAAATAAAAAGTGCTTATCCCATGACCACGGATGTTACAATTTGAATCGGGTGGGTCTAAGTAACAGTATCTTCCGTATTGTTTAATAAAAAATAAATTTAATCCGATCAGTGGCCATTTATTATGCGACCCTTATGCGATCGGTTGGGAGGTTTATGAGAAAATGGCCACCGATCGGATTAAAATGCTTTTATTTAAACAATACGGAAGATACGGGTACTTGCACCCAGCCGATTCAAATTGTAACATCCGTGGCCATGGCATAAGCACTTCATATTTGAAATCTGACAAGAGACAAAGCATAGATTTGGCTTGTCACACAAGTGGTTTAGCTTTGCATTTGGCTAGCTATGGAACGACAATGTAAACAACAATGCTAGTACTACCCTAACTTAATTAATCTCTAACATTAAAGCAATCAAGTACAATTACACGTTGGATTATTATGTCAAGTTGGCATAACGTTTACAGCAATCATTACTTACTCTATAAAGTAATTAATCCAAGCTGTGTCCAGCATAATTTCAGCATACAGCCTGTTGAATTCCTCTGCGGTGGAGCTGCTCTTCTGTGTTTTATGGTTCAAATAAATATCTGTTGTGTTAGTATTCCTCTCACGGAGTGTTTACCGACGCCATTGTACAACTGAGCAGGGAGAAAGAAGGCTGATCCCACTCTTTGGGAGACACCCCTTGGGGTGTGTGTGGGGTTGGTCTCACTGAGACACCATGTAGTGCGGACATAGGTGAGAACCCGCGGAAAACGTAATTTGACGCTATGGGCAGCAAAATCGGCGAAGTTTCCCTTTAAGTGTTTTTCAAACTGCTCAAAATTGCGGACAATCTAAGGGCAGAGAGAGAGACATGGAAACGGAATAGATTGAAGAGAGAGAGACATGGAAACAATAGATTGAAGAGAGAGAAAGATGGAAGCAGAATGGATTGATTGGACGTGTCAACCTATTGCCATTAACAGGAATCGAACCCTCAACCTTCGGATTGACGGGCTGCAACATTACCTATAGTGCTATAGCTTTGTCCAGGCTGAGGTTGTCTGTTGAAGATAAAAGTGAACCAGTGAAAGCAACCGATCTACAAGCTCAGAAACACGTTGCTATCTGAAAAGTTTTGAGATTGTAGATCGGCTATTTTCAGAATGAAGTATGTCATACATTGCAAAAACATACCCTCTCAAAAAAGTATTTGAGGTTATGTTTAACAATTGCACATGTATTAATTGACACAATCATGTTGTGTGCAATGCAACTTTAATGAAATCCGCATCAAGTGAGGCTTGAACTGGCAACCTTCAGGTTGTGAGGCACACGTTTAATGGAGAAGCCATTGGACCAACAGACAAGAACCTGTGAAAAAGGAGATCACACAGATGATACAGTTTCACGCAAATAGCTGAAAAATCCTGGGTTTAAGTGTTTTTCAAACTGCTCAAAATTGCGGACAATCTAAGGGCGGAGCTTACTGGTCAACGTGATACATGTGTTCCTCATGAGTCAAGGCACATGTGTAAGCAGGTTTAATGGCTGTCGGCCGAACGAGGCATGACTTTTGCCTGTTTAAAGTTTGCACTTTAAAAAAATCGCTATAGCGCCCCCCTTTGACCAATTGGAGTAAGATTGGTTTCAGTAATATTTGGAATGACCCTCAACATTAATGCAAAGTTTCAAAGAAATGTGAGTCTGCATGTATGTGTTAGGGGTAGATGAATAATTGTCATAAAACTGCAATATTCATTGGCTCATTAAAGCTTCATTCTTTCACTTATGGAAAATCTTTTGCACAGGTTTGTCGGCATAGGTCCAAAGTTCATGTGTAAAACGTTTCGTGCAGATTACTCAAAAATCCCAGGAGGAGATAGGTTTTAACTGTTTTTCATATAATTCAAAATGGTGGGAGATCTAAAGGTCAGAGGTCAAAAGTCAGAGGGTGAAAGTTGTTCAGCATGAAGAGACGCATATGTGTATCCAAGTTTCATGGCTGTAGGTCAAACAGGGCATGAGTTGTACCTGTTCAAAGTTGGCATTTTGCTATAGCGCCACCTTTTGACGAAAGATTGTGAGAATTATTTCTTGATAGTTTTTCATGACCATCTACCATATGGCCGAGTTTCGTAAAAAGCGACAGCACGGTTCAGCCAGAACTGCGAAAAGTGGCAGAAACAGAATACAGGCAATATTAAAACAGGTCCAGAGCTGAGCTCTGGCCCCGTAAAAACACAAGAAAGCTGTGTGACTTGTTTCCATTGTGGTCCTTGGTCAAGACAAATAAAACATTACAACAAAAATTCAGACAGTACAGCAATAAATAAAAACCTTTATTCTAAAATGGAGATGTCTGCTGATGCTCTTTATCGACGGGGGTAACGAGTTCCAGTTTACTGCTTCTTTATCGACGGGGGTAGCGAGTTCCAGTTTACTGCTCCTTCAAATTTAAATAGTTTTCCCATTTCGGTGGGGGTGCCACATTTTTGTGTAGATGAAGAGGACCTCACCTACAGATTGAAATGATGAAGTGTGCCCAACGCTGCCATACCAATACTGTGCCCGATGTGGTGCTCGAACCTACAACCCTGAGATTAAGAATCTCATGCTCTACTGACAGAGCTAACCAGGCATATTTTACCCTTTACACAGCTTCATTCTTTCACCAGAATCATGTCTGAAAATCTAAGGATACATGCAACATTCAATAATTTAATAAATAAGAGGTTTATGAAATAAATATATAGTGAGTGATAAAAAAGAACAATGTCACGTTGTGCTTTTTGAGGTACTGCTGGGATAGTCCATGGCTAGTGGGTGGTGATAACAATAGATTCTCGTGGCAAATTATAATGATGATGTTTATGTTCCAACATGCCAAAGGTATAATTTAAGCCATGGTAGCATTGCCATCGTGTGGTAGCTTTCTACCTGTTACCAACTTACCACCACCTTTATATGAGAATTGAGAACTAGCCGAATATTATAATTTTTAATACATTTTATTTATTCATTTTATTTATTTGTTTATTTAGACAGGACAGAGCATATTAATGAACGTCACATGAACGTAAATACACCAGATTTAGCAAAGATGCTAATTTTCATCCGCAGTCCTCACACAAAACATAAAATCAGAAAAACACAACATCAGAAAACAGACAAACGGTGGAATACATTTACATAACATTACATAGCCTAAAAATAAACCTAAAATATGATCACAAATGGTTGCAGCTTTGGTTTTCAAGCAACCATCTTTTCACATTGATTTTCATATCATTATAATACAATTGAATAAATTATGACTGGAATTGATCGGGACTGAATTATAAAACATTGTGATGTAGAAAAACAATACATGGACAAGGCAATCAAGAGTAATTATTAAAACAATTGGTCAAATTTTCATTCTTTTTTTTTGTCACAAAATGGGCTATATTTTCCACACTATTACACGTAGAGACATGCATTTAGCATTTCAGTGTACCCATAAGACTCCCTGATGTTGACATATATATTTAGTACTAAACCGTTATGATCTTAGGTAATTATGGCATTGAATGACCCCCCCCCCCCCCCCCCGCAAAACTTTAAATGTGGTGTTCACAAAATATCATTAATAGCTTTCATGTTACTGATGTATGCTAGCTGTTTGTAGAGTATCTCACAGTCTGACATAGTTCTGGGAGTGGGCGTGTCTGGACCTGCTGCCCAGGGTGGACACACCTGGACACAATCATCTGCAATCAAGACAGCCCTATATAAGCCCCAGTTTTTCCAGAATCAGAGTTGGTTCTCCACTCTAGTGAGCAGGAACAAGTGAGCAAGCATGGAACCTTATCAGAGACCAGTAACCTGTTCAGAGACCAGTAACCAGATCAGAGACCAGTAATCAGATCAGAGACCAGTAACCAGATCAGAGACCAGTAACTAATAGGCAGGAGTCCACTGACTGTGTAGTACACAATTCTTCAGAATTCCAGTAGCTCCATTATTCAGTCCCCCAGTTCCATTAGAACTGAGGGACTTAAATCCATGGGCCATGTAATTACAAGCTGACCGGATCCGTGAACATCAACCCCTCTTGCATATTGCACATAACTTAAATCTAAATGAAAACCCCCAAATAAAATACCATGCTATTCTTTCAACATACTGTGTCTATTTATTAAACACTAAACCTTGACAGCTATCTTTAAAGCACAATGACTTTAATTGTTATTTTGTTTTAACTTTTTTACAAATTACACTAGTGCTCCTGGTAGGGTCTCCCATGGCAAAGTGGTCTCGGGGGAGGGGCCAGACTAAGAATGGTTCACCAAACACTTCATGGACAATTCAAGACGAAGTGATGCGACCCGGCCCGGAGGAAGCCCGGGGCCCTCCTCTGGAGCCAGGCCCGGAGGAAGGGCTCGTCAGCGAGCGCCTGGTGGCCGGGCTAACCACGGAGCCCGGCCGGGCACAGCCCGAAGAAGGAACGTGGGCAGATCTTCGCCGCCACGTGGGCCCACCACCCGCGATCGGAACCAGTGGGGTCGGGTGCACTGTCAGATGGGTGGCAGTGACAGCAGAGGTTCCAGACGGACCAATCAGGGGCAGCAGAGGCTGACTTTTGGGACGTGGAACGTAACTACGCTGGTGGGGAAGGAGCCTGAGCTGGTGCGGGAGGCAGAGCGCTACCGGTTAGACCTGGTGGGGCTTGCCTCCACACATAGCAAGGACTCTGGAACCAAACTCCTGGACAAGGGGTGGACCTTGTTTTATTCTGGAGTTGCTCAGGGTGTGAGGTCTCAGGCGGGTGTGGGGATACTCACAAGCCCCCGGCTGAGTGCCATCACGTTGGGGTTCACCCCGGTGGACAAGAGAGTCGCCTCCCTCCGCCTAAGGGTTGATGGGGGGAAAACTCTGACTGTTGTCTGTGCGTACGCGCCAAACAAGAGTTCAGAGTATTCGGCCTTTTTGGATACCCTGCATGGGGTCCTGCATGGGGCTCCGGTGGGGGATTCCATAGTCTTGCTGGGGGACTTCAACGCACACGTGGGCAATGACGGGGATACTTGGACTGGCGTGATTGGGAGGAACGGTCTCCCTGATCTGAACCTGAGTGGTGGCTTGTTATTGGATTTCTGTGCTAGTCATGGACTGACAATAACAAACACCATGTTCAAACATAAGGATGCTCATAAGTGTACTTGGTACCAGAGTACCCTAGGCCAAAGATCAATGATCGATTTTGTAATCGTATCAGCTGATCTGAGGCCGCATGTTCTGGACACTCGGGTGAAGAGAGGGGCGGAACTGTCAACTGATCACCATCTGGTGGTGAGTTGGTTCAGATGGCGGGGGAAGCCTCTGGACAGACCTGGCAAACCCAAGCGTGTAGTGCGGGTGAACTGGGAACGTTTGGAGGAGACCTCTGTTCGGAAGGAATTTAACTCCCACCTCCGGCGGGACTTCTCTGGCATCCCTGTGGAGGTTGGGGGCATTGAACAGGAATGGGCAATGTTCAAAGCCTCTATTGCTAAAGCTGCGGTTGTGAGCTGTGGTCAGAAGGTCTTAGGTGCCTCAAGGGGCGGTAACCCTCGAACACCCTGGTGGACAGCGGTGGTCAGGGAAGCCGTCCGACTGAAGAAGGAGGCCTATCGGGGTATGATATCCCAGGGGACTCCAGAGGCAGTTGCAAGGTACCGACAGGCCCGAAGGGCGGCAGCCACAGCTGTGACGGAGGCTAAGCAGCGGGTGTGGGAGGAGTTCGGGGAATCCATGGAGAAGGACTTTCGGGCGGCACCAAAGTTGTTCTGGACGACCATACGGCACCTCAGGAGGGGAAAGCGGGGAACCATCCAAGCTGTATACAGCAAGGATGGGGCTCTGCTGACTTCAAGTGAGGAAGTCGTAGGGAGGTGGAAGGAACACTTTGAGGAACTCCTAAACCCAATGACATCAGACCCACCCTCCCTGACAGGAGCAGAGCCTGAGGATGATGGGGGATCGGCGTCAATCTCCCGGAAGGAAGTCACTGAGGTAGTTAAACAACTCCACAGTGGCAAAGCTCCGGGGGTTGATGAGATTCGTCCAGAAATGCTGAAGGCTCTGGGTGTTGAGGGGCTGTCTTGGTTGATACGTCTTTGCAACATCGCGTGGAAGTCTGGGACAGTACCGAGGGAGTGGCAGACTGGGGTGGTGGTCCCACTTTTCAAAAAGGGGGACCAGAGGTTGTGTGCCAATTACAGAGGTATCACATTACTCAGCCTCCCTGGGAAAGTTTATGCCAAGGTACTGGAAAGGAGGGTCCGGCCGATAGTCGAACCTCAGATTCAAGAGGAGCAATGTGGTTTCCGTCCTGGTCGTGGAACAACTGACCAACTCTTTACTCTGGCAGGGATCCTGGAGAGGGCCTGGGAGTATGCATATCCGGTCTACATGTGTTTTGTGGATTTGGAGAAGGCATATGACCGGGTCCCCCGGGAGTTTCTGTGGGAGGTGCTGCGGGAATATGGGGTGAGGGGGACCTTGTTGAGGGCCATCCAATCTCTGTACGCCCAAAGCGAGAGCTGTGTCCGTGTGCTCGGCAGTAAGTCGGATTATTTTCCAGTGGGGGTTGGTCTCAGACAGGGCTGCGCCTTGTCACCTATCCTGTTTGTGATTTTCATGGACAGGATCTCGAGGCGAAGTCGTGGCGGAGAGGGTATACGGTTCGGTGAGCTAAGGGTTGCGTCACTGCTTTTTGCGGATGATGTGGTCCTGATGGCACCATCGGTCCGGGACCTTCAGCTCTCACTGGATCGGTTCGCAGTCGAGTGTGCGTCGGCTGGGATGAAAATCAGCATCTCCAAATCTGAGGCCATGGTTCTCAGCAGGAAACCGGTGGATTGTGCAGTCCGGGTAGGGAATGAGGCTTTGCCCCAGGTGAAGGAGTTTAAGTATCTCGGGGTCTTGTTCACGAGTGAGGGGAGGACGGAGCAGGAGATCAGCCGGAGAATCGGAGCAGCAGGAGCGGTATTGCAGTCGCTGTACCGCACTGTGGTGACGAAAAGAGAGCTGAGCCAGAAGGCAAAGCTCTCGGTCTTCCGAGCAATCTTCGTTCCTACTCTCACCTATGGTCATGAAGTGTGGGTCATGACCGAAAGAATAAGGTCGCGGGTACAAGCGGCCGAAATGAGTTTTCTCAGACGGGTGGCTGGCATCTCCCTTAGAGATAGGGTGAGAAGTTCGGTCACCCGGGAGAGACTCGGAGTAGAGTCGCTGCTCCTTCGCTTGGAAAGGAGCCAGCTTAGGTGGTTCGGGCATCTAGTACGGATGCCTCCCGAGCGTCTCCCTAGGGAGGTCCTCGCTGCACGTCCCACTGGGAGGAGACCCCGGGGCAGACCAAGGACCAGATGGGCGGATTACATCTCCACACTGGCCTGGGAACGCCTCGGGATCCCCCAGGAGGAAGTTGCTAATGTTGCTCAGGAGAGGAAGGTCTGGAGCTCTCTGCTGGAACTGTTGCCCCCGCGACCCGACTCCGGATAAGCGGTTGAAGATGGATGGATGGACAAATTGCACTGTTAGCAAGTAATTGCAAGTAATTTTACTAATTGCACTGTTTGCAAGAATATGCAACATCTTGCAACATCTAACTTACACCTTGGCAGCTTGCTCCCATTCTGCACTATGGTCCAGTACTTGACAGCAACCAAGATGATTAGCTGGATGTGCTGGCCTTTCTTGTAATGTAGCGCATTAATCAGACGGGAAATTGCTGTTTTCAATACATGATAGTTCTGTTGGTGATACAAGCAAGACATTTGGCACAGATGACCTTCACATGACCCTAATTGATAATCAACCTCTGGCCACACATAATTCCTAAATGTTCAAGATCGCCACCACCAGTTTTCAAAATGGCTGCAATTGGGCCAATGTTTGGCCGTTTCTCAATACCCGAACTTGGGAAGCACGGACTTGCGTCCTTGGAAGTTCAGACTTGCAAGTTCGCCTCGGAAGTAGGAACTTCCGAGGACGGGAGGACGGGAGGACGGTAGTTGGAACGGCAGCATACTTCCGAGGATGGGAGGACGGGAGGACGGGAGCACGGTAGTTGGAATGGCAGCGTACTCGATGACGTCACCATCTCGTTATTTTTGTACAACGGTGTATAAAATAAGTTTAATGTGCTGTTTACAACAAAACATTCTATACAAAATAAAATGTAAATAAAACAACACTGCCTCTTTTCGTTTTTAAAAGAGAAATAAATGTTAATATCCCATTTACTGTTATATATTTTTTAAAGCGTATAGAAATATGCATATGAATGGCTATACCTATTAATTATGATCTAGCCCAGGGGTTTTCAACCGGTGGTCCGCGGACCACTGGTGGTCCACGGAGGTATTGCAGGTGGTTTTTTTTTTTTAAACTTTTATTAATACAGGAGTTCTTATACTGTATGGTGTGCGTGTGATATGAAATGTGAAGCTTACCATAATCACAGTAATCCTTCATCATATTCCATCATATTCAAACAAAATCACTGTATTTTATTAGATATTATATTGATATTATAGCTATTTTCTCCAGCTCCCTGTGGTGCATGAACCCCCCACCACTATTGTGTGGGGTGGGTCTATGATGGACCCACCACACACAATAGTGGTGGTCCCCAGGTTGCTCTTAGTCGGGATGGTGGTCCCTGGGTGAAAATCAGTTGAAAACCCCTGATCTAGCCCACTGACTGTACAAACCTAGGGTGATTATTGTATTATACCTTTCTTACCACGGCTGGCCAACAATGTAATTAACCAAGATCATGTACTGACTAGGGTCTTTATAATAAAGTCAGCTAACATGATCTACTTATTCATAAATGACCATGTACCTGACTAGCGTCTTTATAATAAAGTCAGCTATAACATCTACTTATTCTTCATTAAACGACCATGTAATGACTAGCCTCAACATCATCTCATTAAATGCACTGAAGTGTCAGGGCTTAATGTGTATTTACAATAAAACAAAATATGATATATTAAAACAGCTTTCTTATTTTCGTTTAAATAAAAATGTAGCCCATATATTTGGGTCAGTGTAATTATAAAACCACACCGGTTAATATGAATATTAATGTTACTGTATTGTACTGGAGCCTATTAAGAGTTTTTCACGCCGCTGGCTTTAATTGTTTAATTGCCAACGGCCACCAACAAAGTTGTGGAAGACAGTCGACTGTGGACGCTGGACGGTGTAACAGTTTCATAACCACGCAAGAAAGACAAGTAAGCATTTTAAAAGTGAGAACGGGACAAAAATGAACCAGAAGCGTCTTGTAGTTGCTGCTGTGGCTGTAGGCATGCTGCATTTAGAGGCTGAAGAGGAGGCTGCCCAGTGGAGGAGGAGAATCCGTGCAAGGAGAGCAGGATGGAGCTGAGGAGGCAGAGGAGAGATGCCATGTTGAAAAAAATATCAACTTCCTGTTGATTAACTATTTTTATTAAGAAGAAAACCCGGACTGGATTTGGATCATTGTCTGAATCAGTTTGTTTCTTTATGTGCTAAAAGAGTGACTTTGAGAGCTGTTTCACTGTACAATGTAAGTCAATGAGGAGCATATTTTGAATTATCAATTTCTAATCAAGGGAGCAATTTTTTTTTTCTTGTCTACCTTTGGAGTTACATCATGGCAAGGTAACTACACAACCCCAACCCCTACCAAAGTATATTGCCCTTTAAATATGTGTGCTATCAATGCCACTGCCTAGATAGACTCCAGCAAAGGTGTCACGTCACAAAAGGAACAGATCTACAAGCCAACAATGTATGACGGTGCAACGCGTTAGCTTGTAGATCTATTATTTTTGTCACATGACATCCTGTGTACATTAGGTCGCACGTATTTCAAGTAATGCTAGACATGTTTTGGGACAATAGCCAATGCAAATTAGATCCAAGCATTAAAAAAATTCAGTTAACCCATTAAGACCGGGAAAGCATCTGTGTGTCATTTTAAGATTTATTTGGCTATTCAAAAATAGCAGATATACAAGCTCACTATGAGCTTGTCTACTGTATCTGATATTTTTTTGAAAAATCGTGGAAGATTTGTGCACAACAAAACTTGTATATGTATATATGTTTTAAAGCAAACATTTTAAACTCCGATCTGTGCTTCTGGGTGGTCCCTGGAACAACATTTAGAGATGGGGGTTCACGGCTAAATACATATAATTTTGTGGGCCCTTGACATGGAAAAGTTGGGATTTAGAAAACATTTTTTAATATTATTTGGCCGCGGACCCCCATCATCTCAAAACGTTTTGTTCCAGGGACCCCCCCAGAAGCAATGATTAGAATTTCAAATGTTCGCTTAAAAAGTGACCATGCCCATATATGGACGAAACAGGTACAAAGCCTCATGTAAGCCCGACCCCTTGGGTCTGGCAAAAACAGAACAGAAGAAAAGAAAAAAGACAATACAGTAAAGTACAATACAATGACAGAAATTAAACAGGGAAGGGAAAGGGGGGAATAGACTATTTAACCACTGTGTGCACGAGCAATAGTTTTTACATGAAGTTGTGTGCACGACCAATAGTTTGACATGAACGTTTATATAATTTAGTACAGTACTGTCTCGTACAGCCTATTACAGCCTAGTCCAGCCTATTACAATCTAGTCCAGCCTAGTCCAGCCTAGTCCAGCATAGTCCAGCCTATTAAAGCCTTGTATCCTAGTCCAGCCTTTGTGGGGGAATAGACTATTTAACCACTGTGTGCACGGGCAATAGTTTTTACATGAGTTTGTGTGCAAGACCAATAGTTTGACATGAACGCTTATATGCTTTAGTACAATACTGTCTTGTACAGCCTATTACAGCTTAGTCTGGAATAGGCTGTAATAGGCTGGACTAGGCTGGACTAGGCTGGACTAAGCTGGACTAGGCTGGACTAGGCTGGACTAGGCTGTAATAGGCTGTAATAGGCTGGACTAAGCTGTCCGAGACAATACTGTGCTATAGCCTACAAACGTTCATGTCAAACTATTGGCCGTGCACACAAACTCATGGAAAAACTATTGCCCGTGCACACAGTGGTTAATCCCAATAGTCTATTCCCCCACTAGGCTGGACTAGGCTAGACTTGGGTGTACTAGGCTCTATAAGGCTGGACTAGGCTGTAATAGGCTGGACTAGGCTGTAATAGGCTGTACAAGACAGTACTGTACTGTACTATAGCCTAGAAAATGTCATGTCAAACTATTGGTCGTGCACACAAACTCATGTAAAAATGATTGCCCGTGCACACTGTGGTTAATCCCAACAGTCTATTCCCCCACGAGGCTGGATTAGGCTAGACATGGGTGTAGTAGGCTGTAATAGGCTGGACTAGGCTATAATAGGCTGGACTAGGCTGGACTAGGCTGTAATAGGTTGGACTAGGCTGGACTAGGCTGGACTAAACTGGACTAGGCTGTAATAGGCTGGACTAGGCTGGACTAGGCTGTAATAGGCTGTACGAGACAGTACTGTACTATAGCCTACAAACGTTCATGTCAAACTATTGGTCGTGCACACAGACTCATGGAAAAACTACTGCCCGTGTACACAGTGGTTAATCCCAATAGTTTATTCCCCCACTAAGATGGACTAGGCTAGACTTGGGTGTACTAGGCTCTAATAGGCTGGACTAGGCTCTAATAGGCTGGACTAGGCTGTAATAGGCTCTACTAGGCTGGACTAAACTGGACTAGGCTGGACTAGGCTGGACTAGACTGGATCAGCCTGGACTAGGCTGGACTAGGCTGTAATAGGCTGGACTAGGCTGTACTAGGATGGACTAGGCTGTAATAGGCTGTAGGAGACAGTACTGTACTATAGCCTACAAACGTTCATGTCAAACTATTGGTCGTGCACGCAAACTCATGGAAAAACTATTGCCCGTGCACACAGTGGTTAATCTCAATAGTCTATTCCCCCACTAGGCTGGACTAGGCTAGACTTGGGTGTACTAGGCTCTAAAAGGCTGGACTAGGATGTAATAGGCTGGACTAGGCTGTAATAGGCTGTACAAGACAGTACTGTACTATAGCCGAGAAACGTTGATGTCAAACTATTGGTCTTGCACACAAACTCATGTAAAAACTATTGCCCGTGCACACTGTGGTTAATCCCAACAGTCTATTCCCCCACGAGGCTGGACTAGGCTAGACATGGGTGTACTAGGCTGTAATAGGCTGGACTAGGCTGGACTAGGCTACAATAGGCTGGACTAGGCTGTAATAGGTCGGACTAGGCTGGACTAGGCTGTAATAGGCTGGCCTAAACTGGACTAGGCTGTAGGGGTCAGCACTGTACTATAGCCTACAAACGTTCATGTCAAACTATTGGTCGTGCACACAAACTCTTGTATAAACTATTGCCCGGGTACACAGTGGTTAGTCTCAAGTGTGAGGAGCCACAGGGCTGACAAGAGCCCAGTCCAGCCTAATAGAGCCTAGTACAGCCTAGCACAGCCTAGTACACCCTAGTCTAGCCTATTCCAGCCCGATCCAGCTTAGTATAGCCTAGTAGAGCCATCTAACTAGCCCTCGTCTCCTAGTATATTACCCCAATATACTGGACTAGGCTAGTCTTGGGTGTACTAGGCTGTACTAGTCTCTACTGGGCTCTAATAGGCTGTACTAGGCTCTCGTAGGCTGTGCTAGGCTGTACTAGGCTGTAGTAGACCATACGAGACAGTACTGTACTATAGCCTAGAAACGTTCATGTAAAACTATTGGTCGTGCACACAGACTCATGTAAAAACTATTGCCTGTGTACACAGTGGTTAGTCTCAAGTGTGAGGAGCCACAGGGCTGACAAGAGCCTGGTCCAGCCTAATAGAGCCTAGTACAACCTAGCACAGCCTAGTACACCCTAGTCTAGCCTATTCCAGTCCGATCCAGCCTAGTACAGCCATCTAACTAGCCCCCGTCTCCTAGTTTATTCCCCCACTAGGCTGGACTAGGCTAGAATTGGGTGTACTAAACTCTACTGGGCTCTACCCCGTTTCTCAAAGAGGTTTTAGACAGTGTGATTGGAGATATCCTAAGAATTGTAAACAGCTCTCTACTTTCAGGCGTCTTTCCAGACGCCGTTACTCAAGAAACACAACCTTGATCCATTGGTGCTGGGTAATTATAGACCAATCTCTAATCTGCCATTTCTGGGCAAGGTCTTAGAAAAAACTATCTTTCATCAACTGGATGTGTTCCCACAGAACAATAAGGTTCATAACAAATTCCAATCTGGCTTCAGGAAAGATCATAGCACAGAAACATCACTTGTAAAAGTAATTACTGATCTTAGGGTGTCCGCTGACGACAAAAATGTATCCGTTCTCCTACTCCTTGATTTAACCGCTCCTTTTGATACGATTGATCACACAATTCTACTACAACGCATGGAGTACTGGATTGGTTTGTCAGGCACAGCCGTGTCTTGGTTTTACTCTTACCTAACAGGCAGAAGCTATTTTGTCAGTCTAGCTAACTTTGACTCAGACAAACACGACACCTGTTCTGGTATTCCACAGGGCTCAATTCTGGGTCCCTTATTGTTCTCCCTGTATATACTACCGCTGGGAGAACTCATCGCCGATCATGGAGTGAACTTCCATTTCTATGCTGATGATACCCAGCTGTATCTTTCGGTAGCTCCAGACGACCCCTGTGCTCTAGACCCATTGTTGACCTGTCTGTCCAGTATAAAATGCTGGATGAGTGAGAACTTTCTTAAGCTAAATGAGAATAAAACAGAAGTTCTCATAATTGGCTCCAGTGAGCAGAGAGAATCAATAATAAGTAGACTTGGTAACCTGGCTGTAGAAAGTAACACCACAGTAAAGAACCTGGGGGTTATTATCGATTCTGAATTGAATTTTAATACACACATTAATCATGTCACCAAGATTGCTTTCTTTCATCTTAGAAATATTGCGCGAATTAGAGACTATCTGTCGTTAGACGATGCAAAAACGTTGATCCACACTTTTGTTTTCTCTCGGCTTGATTACTGCAACGCACTCTACTCTGGCCTGCCAAAGAAAACAACTGACAGATTACAACTTGTTCAATATGCGGCAGCCAGAATTTTAACTAAAACTAGGATGAGAGAACATATCACTCCAGTTCTAGCTTCACTACACTGGCTCCCGGTTGTTTTTAGGATTGATTTTTAAATTATTGTAATAGTTTATAAAGCTCTAAATGGTCTGGCACCTTCTTACCTCTATGACTGCCTAGAGAGATATGTTCCAAACCGGCCCCTCAGGTCTTCAAGTGCTGACCTGCTCGAGGTGCCTACAATGACATAAATACAGTGAAACAGCATTCTGCTTTTACGGACCGACAGTGTGGAATAAACTCCCATTACACCTAATACAGGCAGCCTCTGTCGATAGCTTTACATCACAGCTCAAGACCTATTTCTTCACTCTTGCTTTTAGCTGATTCTTTGGTTGATTTTCAAGTCCTCATTGTATTGCCTATTTTAATGTTGTTTTATGCTTTTGCTTTTATTTTGTTTTTATTGTTTTTTGCTTTATTGTTAAATTGGTTGTAACTGTGATTGTATTCTTGCTCTGTAAAGCACTTTGAGCTGCATTTCATGTCATGAAAGGTGCTATACAAATAAAGTTTATTATTATTATTATTATTAATAGGCTGTACTAGGCTCTAATAGGCCGTACGAGACAGTACTGTACTATAGTCTAGAAACGTTCATGTAAAACTATTGGTCGTGCACACAAACTCTTGTACAAACTATTTCCCGTGTACAGTGGTTAGTCTCAAGTGTGAGGAGCCACAGGGCTGACAAGAACCTAGACCAGCCTAATAGAGCCGAGTACAGCCTAGCACACCCTAGTCTAGCCTATTCCTATATTATCAAGATTGTAACTTCAGTTAGTAACTATAGTTATATTTTGGATGTTAGTAACTATAGTTATATTTTGGACGGTGTAACTACTAACTCTAACTAGTTATATTTTTTGTAACTTGTCCCATCACTGTTATTCCATGAGCTAGAGCCCCAAAATTGAGCCATGATTATCAAAAGGGTGGGCAAATCCAGGTGTGTTGTTGTGGACCCCTATATTATCACACGCAAATTGTTACAACAAATGTATGATCAATTTTTGAGCCATTATTGTGTAGAGACCTGTGAGCACGCTTTTCTGCACAATTCAAGTATTGGGAATTGATTGGAAATACTTCCATATATGCTTAAATTATGTTTTAAAGCAAGATTTTGCACACAGAATCGAATAATTTGAAAATAAGTCTTGTAAATATCCTCAATTTGAACTCATATTACTTGATAAACTGATCATTTGGGCCTTCAAACTCTCTGTGTCATATGAAACAAAGTCATTAGTTCATTTTGACTTTAGGTATACAAAAAGGTAAACAAAAAATAAATACAAAAATTGGCCACCAAAACAAAGCATAAAAAACTTTTTTGTTATGCCTGCTCACACTATTTTCTTCTTGTTTATGGAGTGATACATATAGATATTGAATATTACCTTGTTAAAAACCTTTGACTCTAACATGAAATAAGAATGTTGACTCTGGCTTTATCCAATGTTCCAATGTTGATTCTGGAAAGTTATGCAAATTCGGGCATATTTTATTATTGTATTGTAACTATGTTATACAGCTATACCTCCCATTATACATCATCAGGTAGTCCACAGACAAATATCCCATCTTCGTCTCCAGTCATCCCAGTCCTCCATTCATTTAGCGATCTCCTCGGCCGTCTTGCTCCAGTGTCCTTTTTAAGGATGTCCACAAATGTTTTTACCACCATTATACAGCTATACCTCCAAAAGACACAAAAGGCAAATGGATTCTAACTTGTTAATCTCTAACAACTTTGTATCACCTGTGTAGTCCACCGTAATACGTCTGCCTCTAAGGCCACCACTAACTGAGGCACGTTTATGTACACAACCCAGTTGTTTCAATACTGACTCCTGACTGCAAGAATATGTGGCCAAAAACACTATTAAAAAAAAAAAAAATCAAATTCAAAGTGATTCTGTGACCATCGTAACAATGTAATGGAGTGATAAAAGAGGCTGAATGGTTGAATGAAGTTCCCCTTCTCGTCCGGCTCCCCTCCCACGAACATGAGACACAGCTCTCTCCTCACTCCACTTCTTTTGGAGTTACACCTGTGGACCAAACACAATATATTAGTACCATCATAAACTACTGTTAAATGACTAAATACATGATTCACTGCCAGGCGTATTTCAAGCTAGTTGATCCATATGCCAAAGGCATTTTGGGTCAAACGGAGAATTTTTCTCCGTTTACATTTTAACATTGAAGTGGATGGAGAAATAACTTTTTGAAAATCGTTTTCTCCTAGTTCCTTTGAGATTCAAAAGAAAAAAAAATAACCAAAAAAAAAAAAAAAAAATTAAAATTTTTATTTTGAAATGTTTTTTTTTTTTTAGGAGACGTCAAAAGACGTCATTGGCACTAATGGCACACTGAAAACGGCCGTCAAAAGACGTCATTGGCACTATATGAGTTAAAGTATGATGATGAGGAAGGCAAATCTGGTCATGTATGTGTATTGTTCTCACAGGTCAAATGAAGGAGTTTGGAGAGTTAAGATGGGGCGCTTTAGAGCGAACGTATAATTCGGAGCTGTCGAGAATAGCGCGAAAGAATGAAGGAGTTTGGTCAGGTAATGTTCTCACAGGTAACAGATATAAACATGTCAGCTAGTGTGTATGTTCCTGGCGATAAATGGAGCATCAGTCATTATGCCTTGAAGACATACTTTTTTTGCCAGACTGGAGCCTGGACCTGCCTCTTCCCCTGGTCTCTTCCCTCTTCTTTCTCTCCGCTGCCAGGGACACATATTTTATAGGGTGAGGATATTGAGGTGTTTGGCCTCAATACAGAACTCTGTGGGACTCTCCTGGTCATTATGGGACTGCTTCTGGTCCACTTGGGCTCTTTGGGCTGTCTCTCCTCGGGCTCCTTCTCGGGCTGTCTCTCCTCTGGCTCCTTCTCGGGCTGTCTCTCCTCGGGCTCCTTCTCGGGCTGTCTCTCCTCTGTCTCCTTCTCGGGCTGTCTCTCCTCGGGCTCCTTCTCGGGCTGTCTCTCCTCGGGCTCCTTCCTGGGCTGTCTCTCCTCGGGCTCCTTCTCGAGCTGTCTCTCCTCATCGCTTTCATCCGTTGGGGATGAGTAGGAATCTCCAGTTTCCTGGTATTCAACCTGTATTTTGGAAGAAAAAAATACACAATTCTCTAAGTACACAAGACAATATACCCACTCCTCAGCTTCTTGTTGACACAGGTGTGAAGGTGAATAGTCCATAGATACAAATCTATAACTATGTTAGAGACTGAGGGGGCACCCGCTGAGCATCTTTCGGTCTAATAGACGTCTAATGGTCCCTAGACGTCTAGCCTAAATTAGTATAAAATGAAGGTTTTTTAGTGGTCTATTCTTAGCCTAGACATTGATATATATATATATATATACACATTATAGATTGTCTATATTTTAGCCGTTGAATAGACGTCTCTGATATAGGCGTTCTATATATAGACATTTACCCTATTTTTACCCTTTTTTGGATGCGTCTAATAGAGAGAGAGAGAGAGAGAGAGAGAGAGAGAGAGAGAGAGAGAATAAACTTGTTAGATGAGCAATTACAGAATACGAGAGGCACAGGATAAACTAATCTCATGAATGATGAGGATAGTTAAATGATGGGGATAGTGAAGAGGATGGGGGTAGTTGAATGCTGATGGGTGGGTAGATGCTGAGGGGTGGTAGTTAGAGCCTGACTAAACTCTTCCTCGCGGAGCTGGTTGTTGGTCTGTACCTCAGCCTGAAACTGTATCTCCCCCTCCTGAATGGCCTCTTCTCTGGCCTTTAGCGCCAGCCTCTCCATCTCCTCTGCTGTGGTATCAGGCTGTGGTCCATCCAGCGCTCTCTGGATCAGCTCCCTGATCTCCGCAGTCTCCGTTGTTGTGGGGTTCAGCGTGTAAAATTGGTCTGAGATGTCTGTGTTGTGAGCCATGAGATCGGTGAATTTCTTCCGGCCCTCCACAGACATTGTTTGACACGCCTATTTCATTTAGCACATACACAACGCGAAATAAATATGGAGAAATCAAATTGGTGCACATATATTCAATATATTGAACAAACAAATTGATTATCTAATGTTGGCCAATGCTGCCTACATAAAAGGAGATGGCAGTCCTGATTGGCATGAAGAAGGCCACAGCTCATCCACTCCTTCTGGAAGAAGAAAGGAGTGCATTGCACACTCCTTTCCCTCCAGTGAAGAACACGTAGCTGTTCTTGTTCCTCCTAGAGACAAGGAAAAATGTTTTTATTAATTGCTGGGTTGGACAAATTGGGAGTAAAATAAGGTATAAGAGTCCACTGTACTAATTAACCTACTGTAGTTGTGTTAATATGTCAGTTGATGTATGCGTTTGGTTTGTGTTCGTGGGTGCTTGTGCATAAAGGTATAGAAAAGTTAACCACCTTACTGTAGCACTGATATAACTTAACTAACCTTAATACTGAGCCAGTCCTCCACCCAAGAGAACTCCTCCTCCGTTGCATGAATGCATGCCTCTGCGAACATGTTCGCCGTCTTATGCTCCTTCACCTATGATAGAGAGAAAGATTTACACATGGAAAAGGAAAAGAGGCTCTTGGTAGCAGGCTGACACTTTACGGCATACATGGGCAACTGGTGGCCCGGGGGCCACATGTGGCCCCCACCTTCACTCAATGCAGCCTGCCGTTTTAATAAATGAATACTGATATAGTATTGATTCAAGCTGTTACAATTCCAAACATGACTTTAATTTAATTTAATTTAGTTTGTTTAATGACTAGTATAGAAAATGGTCTGTTTTATGTCCATATGTATTTGTATTTAAGTTCATAAAGTTGACATAAGTATAACTAAATGCATTTGAAATTAAAATGTTACTTTTCCGTATTACAATTCAAAAATAGCAAATCTACAAGTTCAAAATTGAGACACGTTTTGAGCTTGTAGATCGGCAATTTTTTCTACTTTTGTGCAACATACTAGAATGACGAAGTAGGACATTCATTTACGAAAAAAGTTAAAATACTAGAGATGAGAGGTTTCTGCCTGACAGTAGTGAGTGTGGAAATACAGTGACACTCTGGAATGAGTGTGGACACATAGTGACCCTCTGGAGTGAGTGTGGAAACATAGTGACCCTCTGGAGTGAGTGTGGAAACATGGTGACCCTCTGGAGTGAGCGTGGAAACATAGTGACCCTCTGGAGTGAGTGTGGAAACATAGTGACCCTCTGAAGTGAGTGTGGAAATACAGTGACCCTCTGGAATGAGTGTGGAAACATAGTGACCCTCTGGAGTGAGTGTGGAAATACAGTGACCCTCTGGAGTGAGTGTGGGAATATAGTGGCCCTCTCCAGCATCAAAGTTGCCCACCCCTGCTTTACGGGCTGGGGTAAGTTAGAGGCTGAAAAAGTGTGACAGGCAGATCATTTGATACACGTAAAAAAGAACATAAAAAATAATGTGAGAAAGAAACTTTTAAAACACCAACCAAGCCCAAAGAAAGACAGCAACCTTAAAGAAAACCACCTGATGGACTGGGAGAGGGGTAAGATAGTTCATAGGGATAGTTCATAGGGACGGTGGATAAGAGAAGCAGTGGAAATCCGGAAACGAAACAACGAACCAACTTTCCCACACCTGGGACAAAGTCCTGCAGGGTCGCCCTATGCTGCATGGCAGACCACCGGATGGCACCCAGGCCAGCTGATATGGAGAGGAAAGTTACAGTTAAACCTGGACTCAGTCAAAGGATTTGTTAACATAATGGTCCCAGGAAGAAAGTGAATAAATCTAAACAAGCACTCACCAGTATTGTAGTGACTATTTCAAACAAACATTTCGCCACTCGGCTGGGTACAGGGATTATCCGTTTTTGACGCGTTTCAATGATAGAATGTCCAAACCATAAACTGCTGTTGGGTGAGGTTCCCATTTATTCAGTTTAACAGGGAATACAGCAAGGTTTTGTCAAATGCAAAGTAGGAACGGTAAAAACCGTGTGATCTCCTCAGTGTACCCAAACCATGCCATCGTTAAGTGGCTTGTTGCACCTGTGCCTATATGAACCTGCTGGTTGCCACAGCAACCAGCCTCAAGGTGAACCCGCCCACACCAGGCTTAAAGGCACAAGGGCAGAATGGCTCCTTCACCCCGGCCCCTAATTGGGAAGGTATGATGAACAATTAAAAACAAAAAAAGGTCATAATAAACATTTAGGTCATGAATTTTACAGTGCTTCTTCAAGTAGGAAGAACTTGGATTGGTAGTAGTGAAGCAGTTGATTGACACTGAAGCCCTGACAGGGCCTCCACAAAGCATCTCCACATTGTCCTTCTATGGCGGCTTCTGGCCAAGAGTGTTGGTCTTCTCCCCAGACATGACCAGCTTGAGGACGTTGCAGTCCTCTGTCAACACTGTGGTGCTGTTGATGTTTAGCCTGAAGGCCTGCGATGTAGGCTTCCACTTTCCTATGGCCCACAAAGGCTGGTGGAAGCCCTCGGACAGTCCTCCGCAGCCTGAGAAGACATCCGGCGTGCAGTACTTGGACACATTTGGGTTTTGTGACTCCTGTGCATCTGCTGACACAACAGAAGCCTTTCCATGGCGAACAGCTGAACGGGCATGTTGTGATGTTAACCTTTCTGGTGCATCCAGCACCTTAGCAGGATCACTCTGAAATATCTTCAGGTCCAAGTCTGCCTTGCTCCTGCGTCCTTGCATCCTTCTGGGAGCAGAGGGGGACCTCCTGGTGTCTGCTTGCACCTGGTTGATCTTAGTCCTTTTACCCTTCCTTTCGGGACTCCGAGAGCACCGTTTGACTGTGCACTGGTTTGGCATAGTGACGCGATCCACTTCAAATGGTAAGTCCATGCAAGAATGATCTTCCAGCGTGCATGTTAACTTATCAAAGATTTCTGAGACCCTCAGGTCCTCCTTTGACATCTCTGCTCCCTGTGCCTTCTCGTTGATATCTTGGCCATTCTGGGAAACCAACAGCTGCTCCAGCCTGACGATGGAAGTCCTATTGGCGTGTATAGTTGGACAGCTTCTCTGGCAACCACTATTGCCCCTCAAATGACCGCTGATGACCCACCCCAATAGGGTCCTCACGGCATAAGGTCCATCGCCTTGGCTGTTGATTATTTCCCAGGGTTCCATGAGTTTCGGTACATTAACACCGATCAACATTTCAACATCAGCGTCCAATTCTGGGATTTTAACATCCTTCAGATATTCCCATTTGTCGATGTCTTGCTGTGTAGGAATGTTACTTCTTGACACAGGGAGTGTGTCATGAGTGAACATCTCTGGGAGCTCCACAAAGTGGTTGCCATCCAATTTGGACACCTCCAGACCTGTAAGGATTTGGCTTTTGACAACACTGTCTTGGCCCATTGTACGTAATACAATGTTGGTACTTGTACCCTGCAGATTCAACTTCTTCATTAGGTTATTAGTGCAAAAGGTTGCTGTACTTCCAGGATCCAGGAAAGCGTAGGTCTGCAGCACCTCATCTCCCTTCTTAGATTTTAATTGCACTGGTACGATGGAAAGGGTAGAGTCCTGGTCTCCGGCCCCGGTACAACCATATGCCTGAAGAGAGACTAGTGCACTACTGACTGTTGTTTCCTGTGTTTTGTCTTTGTTGTCGATATGCAGAATTGTTGGATGTTTTAGATTACATTCATTGCATGTCAGGCGACCTCTGCATTCCTTACTCATGTGGCCAGCCTTCAAGCATCCAAAACAGATTCCTTTTACTTTCAGGAATTCAATTTTCTCCCTTTGAGAAATCTTATTTAGCTCCGAACACATGAATAGTGGATGTGACTCTCCACAATAAAGACAGACTTCGGAGTCCATGTCCCTTGATGTTATGGATTGGTTTGTTGTATTGTGTGCGGTGGGCTCTGAAGTTACGGTGTGGTTGATAGCTGCGATGGTGGTTGCAAAACTGCTTTCCCTGATGTTACTTCTGGGTAGCGGACTGCTCCTGGTTGCTGGATGTATTGAGGTGTGTGGTCGTGCATCTGAAATGTCACCAAAAAGGGGATGAGACAAGACTTTGACTTGTTTCTCCAGAAAGCCCACCATATCTGGGAAAGTAGCCCTGTAGCCTCGTTGGTCTTGTATCCCACATGCTGTAGACCTCCATCTTTCCCGCAGCTTGTATGGCCACTTCAGTATGACCTGCCTCATGTTTGATGGGATGTCCATTTCCTCCATATATTGTATCTCCATCATCACGTTGCAGCACCCTCTCAGGAACAATGCAAACTCCTGCAATGCCTTAATGTCCTCGGCTTTAATAGGAGGCCATCCAAATGCTTTGTCCATATATGCTGTTGCTATTAGATATTCATTGCCAAAGTGCTCTTTCAAAAGCGCTTTAGCCCTTTCGTAGCCTTGTTGTGGCAGCATGTGTAAGCAGCTTCTCACCAGCGCTCTGGGCTGCCCCTTGGTGTATTGCTCCAAATAGTATAAACAGTCTTGGTAAGTGCTTGCTTTCGCTTCAACACAATGTTCAAAGATTCTAATAAAGGAAGTAAACTGTAATGGATCACCATCGAATGCTGGTTTGTCTCTTTGTGGTAGAGTGGCTGCCATTTGTTGTTGCACAAGCATGGTGGTGATTTCGTTTTGTCGTTGCATGATTCCACAGAGAGTATTCTGATCAACTGAGCCTTGTAATGATGATTGCACTGGTGCCTTGTTTTGTGCAGACAGGGGCCGGTTTATAGGTTGTTGCTGCATTTGAGGTTCAGCTGTCGAGGATGAATTGACATTCTGAATGATGTTCCTTGGAGTAGCTGCTTGCGACAGTCCAATGTTTGGTTGTGGCTGCTGTCTGAAGGTGGAATGCTTTGGTCGCACATCAGGGGTGTATGAAACAGGTGGTGCCATTGAGCCTTGATTCAAAGTACGGGTGTCCACTTTTGGCACGAACTCCTGTGCTTTTAGATTAAATGTAAGGCCTTGCTTTCTAAGACCTTTGCTCACATAAGAGCTCATTGCATTTGAAGGGGCTTCTCCTCCAACATCACTGCCCTCCAGCACAGAAACCCTTGCATTAGCAGCTTTTATTTGCGTATCAAGCTCCAATTGCTCCTTGAGTTTCCTCAGCTTTTCCTCTTGTGCCTCAATGTCATGCCTCCTTTGCAGAGCAGCAGCTTTCTCCATTAGAGCTGCCTTTTCTGCCTTTGCTTTCATGCATGCGGATGACACACCAGAACCTTTACTAGAGGCCTTTGACCTCTTTGACCCCTTAGAAACATTAGACACACTGTCTTCAGGATTAATGTCATCTTGATATTGCTGAACATTTTGACCCAAATCATCATTTCCATTGTCACCATCATCATTTGCAAAACCATTTTCCTGCAACCATTTTGATATGCCCTTAATAAACACATCACTGCTTGTCATCTTTGAATGAAACCATGCATTTTGTTTACTCTGCTCATCCTCAGGCATAGGATATTCAGTGAGCAGTGTGTTATGGAGCTCAGTAGCTTTTTGACACAATAATTTGAACCTTTCCAAATTTTGTTGGACATCAGAGACATTTTCCTTAGAAGCCGTGAGAGCAGTGATTTGTGTCTTTACTTTGCTTGCCTGTACAACATTGCCATTCCTTTCCGTTTGAAGCCGTTCCATTATCATTTGGATTCCTTTAAGAGTTGGCGTTCTTATTCTTTTTTCCACCTCAGAACCACCTTGCATTTCTGCAGAACCAGTTTGTTTGGTAATACTCATTTTCAATTTCAACCAAGTAAACCAACAATAAAACAGTGCATATATTTGTTTTCACCCAAAAATAAAATACACATTTGTTTGTAACCAACAATAAGACCGTGTATTCATTTGCAACTAACAATAAGACCTCAGACAGTGTAGTTTGCAACCAAAAATAAGACCTTATACAGTGCTTCGTTTGCAATCAATAATAAGACCTTTAGACAATATTTCATTCATTTTCAACCAAAAATAAGACCTTAGACAGTGTATTTGAATTTGTTTGTCAGAACGTACTGGTGATAGTGAGAAAAGCGCTTGAGAATTCGGACAGTCAGTGGCTTTAAAGAACACCTTCTTCGTTCCTCAAAGCAGCCTATACGGCCGCGAACAAAGTCATTATACGGCACGATGCCGTTCCAAACAAAATAATGTGTGGGTGTAGGCTACTGTACGTACTAACCAGCAGCAGCCTGGTCTCCCTTGGCTTGTGTCCGTGTCGGTGATCCGTTGTCCGTTCCTTGTGGAGCGGGGTGGGGGGGCGGCGGTAGAGCAGCAGGGCGGCGGTAGAGCGGCAGCGGTAGAGCGGCAGCGGCGAGGCGGGCGGTGGCGGCAGCGGCGAGGCGGGCGACGGGGAGGCGGGGTTCTCCGAGCTCTTGCACTGCGACCCAAAGTTGTCCAGTGATCAAAACTCTTCTTCCAGGGCGCTCCACTTGTCCAGAAAGAGAGCAGGATCGATCCAATGTCCAGATGAGATGATAGGTGTTTATCCAGGGTGTGATGACTGTCTTCATTTTATCCAAATGAGATGAGGTTTTTACTTGTGTAGTGACTATTTCAAACAAACATTTCGCCACTCGGCTGGGTACAGGGATTATCCGTTTTTGACGCGTTTCAATGATAGAATGTCCAAACCATAAACTGCTGTTGGGTGAGGTTCCCATTTATTCAGTTTAACAGGGAATACAGCAAGGTTTTGTCAAATGCAAAGTAGGAGCGGTAAAAAACGTGTGATCTCCTCAGTGTACCCAAACCATGCCATTGTTAAGTGGCTTGTTGCACCTGTGCCTATATGAACCAGCTGGTTGCCACAGCAACCAGCCTCAAGGTGAACCCGCCCACACCAGGCTTAAAGGCACAAGGGCAGAATGGCTCCTTCAAGTATCAAGAACTCTTTAGACTCAGTCCTGTCCCTGGTGGTTCTGGCTGCCGTGACTTCCTGGTCCACCATGTTCTTCAGAACACAGGGCCTGTGTCCATAAAGAGTTGACCAGTAGCCGGACATGAGGCCGTAGAATTGATACCTCAGGGCGGTGTCACCTGGCTTCCTCCTGAGTTGCTCTGGGTAAAAAGGGCCAGGGGGGTGAAAAAAGACAGTATTATGTTATATAAGTATTATGTTTTTATAGGCTAAAACCCTTGGAAAATGTTGCTATAATGTGATTGGAGGTAAATAGCTCTGGGTATGTGTGGGAATGGTATAGTCTGATGAGATGAGAGGTTTAACACTTATATGACTGGGGTTTCATCATCCAATACACTGCCTGATTTGGGGGTAAAAAAGACCGTTTTTCCAGCTATTCTATTGGTCACTGTCTCCCCTCTGTGCTCCAGACGAGCTGACACCTTCTCCCCCACACAGTTGGGGTTCCATTGTCTTTTAAATAGCTATTAACATTTCAATTGCACTCTGCTCAGTCAGTGAGCTCACATATGTTGTTGTTGTAGGCAGGCAGAAACATTATAAAATAGGCTAACTTGTAATGGTAACTGCAGATTCTGTATGTAAAATCTTTATTTTAAAAAAGCGTATAAAACAGCTCGATCTGTAGCAGTACATTAAACTCTTCAGTGAAACATGGATATCCTATATGAACCACTGAAGCCTCTGTCTAATTACGTGACTGTCTCCATTGTCCAAAACACATGGATATCTCTTGACAAACCAATATTATTATTATTCATAATAATACTATTCACATTATTTGCCTAAGCATAAAGCGTCTCCTTCTATCATCACTTTCCACGTCGCTGACAACAGCGCAACACGTGAACACGTCGGTATGTTTCCACATGTGCCCAATCCTGCGCAAAATATCTGATCTACAAGCACAAAAAAATTGCTGCGTGACAAGCTGTATGCTTGTAGATCTGATCTTTTTCCGCCGCTTTGCAGTGAACGTGAGAAAAATGTTAGTTTTTTTTTGCGAGAGAAATAAGCAGGCAGGTCTATGAAAATGTTACTGCATGCGTTGTGCCCTGAGAAAACAGTGAGGCATGAAGCAGTAGTGTGTATTTCTGTCTGTCTCCTATATGTCATCATGATTTGTGATTTGTGTATGTGGGGATCTCATTTTTACTTCAGTTTTTCAGTTTTTTTGTCTTACTAAATAAAGTACATTAATCAATCAATATTTGCGTGTCAGTGTGTTTGTCAGTAGATATTATTATATGAGAGCTAAAGTATACATTTCCATTTCCAAGGCCATGAAATAAAATATGTATTACAATAATTTCAAAGACATGTCTATCAAATATGGTTTTGTAGAAAGGCAATCAAAGGTTAGAAATAACAGCAACAAAGTGTCTTAATTCAACAACGTTTTTTTTTTTTTGTGTGAAATAAAATAAAAAACAAGGAAAACAGGATGCACGTGAGTGGACTGTTAGCACCTGTTAGCACATCTTCCATAATTAACAATAATACAAAGGTACCAATCTTTCGGCCATTCCAGAGGAATGCACTGAAATCATACCTTGAATAATGTAAATGTGTGCAATGTAGAAGTACTCTGTTACAGGTTAGTCCAGAATTAAACAAACAACACAGAATTAAGGAAAACATTGCATTGTATATGGGGTTTATAGCCGAGGCTAATTTGCAACCCCCGTCCCTGGTTAGACCTAATAAAAAATAATTTACAAAAGGACATGCATGAAGCTCTAATCTAAACAAGTACGAAAAAATAACATTCCCAAATTACATTCATGAAAGCAGTGACATTAACGTTTTAAAACGTGCCTAACATTAGTGTTCGCAGCTTTGGTTTGATTTAACCTTTTCATTAAATATTTTGAGATCAGTTTGTAGGGCATTCAACAAGTGTATCCCTTTTACTGGGTACAATGACTGAATTCGAAAAAGAGTAACTAGTAACTAAAGTTTTCAAATAATTGTAGTGGAGTAAAAGTACAAGATTTGCCTCTGAGGTGTAGTGGAGTAGAAAATTATTACCATTATAATGTAATTATATATATATAATTATAATAATAATAATAGAAAGACGTGAAAAACAAGCCCAAAGTCGCTTATAATGAGCACACATGGCAACATAGACACAGCGCTGCGCAGCAGTTCTCTCTCTCTCGCTTTCTCTCTGCTACACTATAAACATGCTTTGCACAATGCTTAGATGAAATACAGCATTTAGAGGTTAGATTTACGGGAACAACACAGTTATTTTATTATTATTTCATTATTAGTATTGGACTAATGAAGTCCCTTGGCCAGGCTGAAAATGCAAATCATCCATTAACTTGAACAATGACGGTCTGCGGGCCGGTCTGCGGGGGGTCTCGAGGTGTCAACTGCTCTTACCTGGGGGAGAGAGGGTGAGTGCGGTCAAATTAGCCGAAATATAACGGCTGGGATGGTATATATGGGGCTAATTTCATATTTATAATACGTTTCAGAAAAATAACAAACAGATGATTTGAATCAAATAGTTCAAAGTCATGAAAGGGGAACTTACTCGGAGCTTCATGAGAGAAGTTAATCCACTTTAAATTCTCAAAATCGTCCAGATTGATCGGCTAGTCACGCAAGTGTTCCTCAGAAGATTCCTCAGGACCTGAGGAATCTTCTGCCTGGCCTGCACCTGGAAGGTGCGCATGTCTTGCTTTGAGGGGAGCATCTCATGCTTTGCTCTTTTGGTCTGTTGCTGGTGCCGCATGACAGGCCTTCGGATTCCTTTTATAAGCTCGCCGAAGGTGGTGTCGATATTATACCATTCAACTTCGTTAAGCTTACAAGCCGGGACGTGGCTCCTCTTTCCGTGTCCCAGGAACTGCTTTATTGCCTGAAGGTAGTGGAGCACTGATGTGGGTTTCAGTGATCCACTTTTCAGGGTCTTGTAAAAGCTGCAAAATGTTGGAGATGATGTTGTGATATTGATGGTAATATACATGAACAGATAACACAAAAAATCTAACAACTGGCCCTGGACTCAGCTGACATAAAAGGGCCGGACCAGTCATGATCCATGTTGCTTTCCAAAAATGAGTCACCCCAAACGTATCTATTTAGTAGCATTCATTTTCCCATTTACAGCTTTGTGAAAGAGATATTCATAATATATCTATATGTTTGAACCGATAGGCAAGATTAGACTGTTCGAACTGAGGACCCAGCAAAAATATACTGTCATTTGTTTGGGCAAATCCAACACCGGACGGTTACCGTACAAACACGTCTGTATCACAGATCGGCCATTAGCCTCTCCACCAAAACTCACCTTTTGATCCTAGAAATATCGCCTAGGAACCTCCAGTCCGAGGTCTTGGCCACACCGTGGGTCATGTACTTTATAAAGGCCTTTATGTGGCTGACCTTGGAACCAGCGTTGGCGCGTGCGATTCACGCTGGGTTCCGCTCCCTCACGGGCCTCCTGATAGGTCTTGATGACATTTTCTGTAATGACACATGTAACACACATTGTTGAATACAACCTTTTTGTGCCTGGATAGTTCATACAGTGGATTATGTTCTATGTGGCATATGAATAGCCCTGGTTATCTGTGTGTGTGTGTGTGTGTGTGTGTGTGTGTGTGTGTGTGTGTGTGTGTGTGTGTGTGTGTGTGTGTGTGTGTGTGTGTGTGTGTGTGTGTGTGTGTGTGTGTGTGTGTGTGTGTGTGTGTGTGTGCGCGCGCGCACACTCACCAAAGGATGTAGGCATGGCCCGCATTTTATTTCCCCGACAATTCCCCTCTGTCCAGGGTTGGCATTTGGAGGGGGTGAAGGAGGAGTCATCCAAGCTCAAAGAAAATACGTTGAAGCTTCGAGACTTCGTCAAGACCTTTTCCGGTGACAGTGACAGCATCTAGATGTTTAAGACAAAACACACCAGCCCACATCAACCATTACATAAAATATACACAAACGAGATTAAAAGAGATCTCTACATAATGTGTGCATGATGTTAAGTGGGAAAGTGAATTTAATTAGATGATAATACCTTTACAGGGGTCCCTTTCTTGTTTATTTGGGCGGGGGCAGCGACGTCACTCTGGGCAGTGTCCTGATCCAAATGGTCAGGATAGGGTTCATGTTCTGGACTCAGCTGATGTATGGAGAGGTAAGTTACAGTTAAACCTGGACTCAGCTGAGAAATAATAGTCAGCACAGATTTTTACACAAATAGGTACATGTACATGCTGCATAGCAACTATAAGAAGTGAATGGTGCCGAGTTCACCGGCACTAGTTTCTACACAGGTCATAGTTTTTTCTATTGAGCACTGTCTGCCGTGTACATTTTTTAATTGTTAGGTAATATATACAACACAACTTGCCAGATACGACTGACTACATACGTTTCTCTACCTACCTCTACCTCTACCTCTACCTCTGGCACCACTGGTTGGGAGAGCTGATGGAGTGCGCCAGCCCCCCTGAAGGCCCAAAGCTCCCTCTTGGCTCTCTGGTGCTCTGCCTTCAGCCACCACTGTTTTTTTCAGGAGAACCATAAGTTGCCGCTGCAGTGCCTTACACCCAGGCTTGTGACATGGTCCTTTCCGCCTGGCTGGCTGGTTGGCCGAAGCGGGCATGTCCATCACCAGATCATTATTCTGTGTAAGGAGAGAAGAAACATGATCAGCATGCAGAGTAGTAAGAAATCGGAGGGAGAACGAAGTTGAAGAGGAGATGCAAGGAGGGGAAGCCCAACATAATACAAAATATATTGTACATACGTCGTCATCGTCCCAGGTGGTCATCAAAGGGATCTTGGGGTTGGTGTCCCTGAGCTCCTTGAGGAGGCGATCGGTTTCCCCTCTCCTGGCGATATCCTTAAATATCTCCAGCTGGTCATGACCAAAATCCTTATGGACCAACATGTGCCTCTCTAGGAACTTGCCCACGGCTCCACACCCCGGGACTGGACAGGGGCAACACCGAATATTGGTGTGCTTATTGCACAGATTCAGAATGAGCTTTCACTCTTTCACATTCTTGCAGAAATGAATTTTTATCAGGTGGCCCAGCAGGGAGCCCACCGTCAAGGTTTTCAGGCATAAATGACAGCAAGGCATTCTAAATATTATAAGAGAGAGGGGTGAGAGAGAATTTGTGAGATTTGGTGAGTCTCAAGGGGTTCGATTGGTTAGTTAAGACTACCCAATATTCCTCAAATATAAGACATTGCGACAGGAAACACAAACATTGCAACAGGAAACACAAATAGGGCCATTTAGAGTGTGTGTCCATCTATGAGGATATCTTACATTATAGTGGCAAAACAATCAAATGGGGACACATGCAATAGCCATGCCACACATCCCACTGCATTCAAATAATTAAAACCCAGCAGCCCTAGCTTGCACTTGCAGTGTGAAGTACCAGGATGTGTAGTGTGTTCAGTGGTTTTATAAAACCCACTCTTGTTGGTTACGTGTGTGTGTGTGTGTGTGTGTGTGTGTGTGTGTGTGTGTGTGTGTGTGTGTGTGTGTGTGTGTGTGTGTGTGTGTGTGTGTGTGTGTGTGTGTGTGTGTGTGTGTGTGTGCGTGCGTGCGTGCGTGCGTGTGAGTGGTGCCCTTTATACCTACCTATCTACCTACCTACCTACCCACCCACCCCACCCCACCCAGTACTATCCTATTCACCTATGCACAGTTCAGGCACACAGGAGGCACATTAATTCCTAATGATAATAAGTGACCCTGCAAAAACTGGGTTTTTGAAACTTGATAGCTTGGAGCTCAGCTCCCAAGGTCTTTTAATGAACACTTCACAGTTTTAAAAGAAATGGTAGAACTTAGCAAATCTACAACCTATAGGCTAGTACCTAAATACTTCACCACTGCACCATCCATCCAGCCCCAAGGAACAGTTATTAAAAAGTTGACACTAAAGTTCTAATTCATATTAACAAATGTAATGATAAAAATGCTGCTATTAATTCACATTTAGCCTTTATAAAACTGAAGCTCACAAAGTGTCTTCTATCTTCAATATTTGAAACAGGGCTTAAGTTGTTAATTCATAAATGCACATTTTCCCTTTTCACTACTGGCTTACTGTACCTAACAAGAAAAAAATACCCAAATGTGTCCATTTGGTTTCATTAATGTTCATTCATTCATTTTTAAACAGGACAGTAATGTTACACTGTGCAGAAATCCAAAATAGCAGATATACAAGCTCTATTTTGGTTGTTGGTTGTTTGTGTATGTTGGATCCTTTCATATTACATACCTTTCCTCCGCCCCAATCCAGAGGGTTTAATATGCTATGCATATGCTAATATGCTATGCATGACACAATCATCTCTAGCAAAGAAGAGATTACCTATTTGGGATGTATTCTTGACAAATACCTGACAGGAGAAAGCATGGCAACAAAGGTGATCAAAAGAGTAAACCAGAGAACCAGATTTATTGGCAGAGTTTCCTCTTTTGTCACCCCTCAGACCCTCAGGACCCTCTCAGGGGCCCTGATTCAGCCCCTTTTTGACTAAGCTTGCTCCTCTTGGTACTCCAACACCTCAGTGTCACTGAAGACTAAGCTTCAAACCTCCCAAAACAAACTGATTCGACTACTTCTCGGACTGGGGCCCATGACCCACCTCTCTCCCACTCACTTTGCCAGCCTAGGCTGGCTCAGGGTGGAAGACAGGGTTAAACAACTAAAAATGGGACTGGTCTTCAAAATTGTAAATGCAGATTTGCCCGAAATGCCCCCTACCTAGCTTATCTGTCAAAATACCTAAATAAATAAAAGTTAGTGACACCCACAGTCACGAAACTAGAGGGAGCGTAAACAACAATCTGGTACCACCCACCCATAAAACAAACATGGGCAAATTCTCCTTCTACAGCACGGCCACCAAGGTATGGAATAGCCTAACCCCATCCCTCCAAAAATGCAGTTCGTTGGGCTCATTCAAAACAGCCCTAAAAACTCATCTTTCTGGAGGCCATAAGAGGAGGTAGTACCAGTTTCCCTGTAGACAGCTGACCCCCCTCCCCCTTTTTTTGTATATATATTTTATATTTTTCATGATGCTTTTTTTTGTACATAGTGGTATTTTTTATCTGTTTTTTATGTTGATTTGAACTGTTTGGTTGCTACTATATATGTCATGAAATTAATTCAAGGACCCCAACGGAAACAAGTCCGCAAGGACTTTTTTGGTCTGACCTTTTAGACAAAAGTATTATAAATGTAACTGTGTTGTTTTACATTCTTTTGCCTAATAACAATTTCAAACAATCAAAAAAAAATCAATCAATGCAAAAAAATCTAGTTGTGCTTGCTGTTCCAAGATCTTCACCCTTCAATAGCTCTGTCTGCACTGCTGGTCAAAGCCATGATTGCATCATTTTAACACCTGTGTATTATAATTGCCACCCTTTGATCTGTTTTCTGACTTTGTCCTTTGCTATGGTCTTAAGGTTTAGGTATGTGCCTTCCGGAAGAGTAAGAGGTCGTACCGGGACAAACAAGACATTCACACGTGCGCCTTGGCGAGCTGTACAACATATCCGAAAGGCGGATTCTAAAAGCGTATCGTTATTGAGATATATCGCTTTATTGCGAGTAATAATTTCACATTTGACTCTAGCCAATTAAGGAGAACGGTAAGGCCGTGTGTGAGGAGAGTTATATGGGCGCGTTCGGGGCGACGCGTTGACCCAGAATCTATTTAGTTTTTACTCCTTTCAAACAGTTTTTCACTATTATCTATCACTATTATCTATCACTATTACCGAAACAATCGGACAACGGAAAATCGATCAACTCTTCACCCCGGACGTGCCCATGTAACTTTCCTCACACACGGACATACGGTTCTGAAAAATAGGGTTACGGGGTTTCTTGAATATCTTGGCCCCTAGAGGGCGCTGACAAAATCGGACAATGGATTCTTTATCAGCTCCTCAGCCCGAATGCGGCCATATAACTTTCCTCACACACGGCCTTGAGATATGTCGTACAGCTCGCCAAGACGCACACATTTGGCGAGACTCCGCCCAGAAACAGCGTCCCGGGAGGTCACATTATCTGAAACGCCGTTTCCCATAGGATAGTGTGGGAGGTGTACACGGTGTACACAGAGCACATTTATAATAGTTGGCTTTGATTGATTGATTGAATGATTGAGGCTAGTCTATCCTCGAGAGGGTCCATCGGGGGGGGGGGCTTGGCACGAATTTGGCGAGACCCCGCCCAGGAACAACGTCCCGGGAGGTCACATGATCAGAAACGGCGTTTCCCATAGCATAGTGTGGGAGGTGTACACACCACGTACACAGAGCACATTTCTAATAGTTCGCTCTGTAATAGGCTGGACTAGGCTGGACTAGGCTGGACTAAGCTGGACAATGCTGGACAAGGCTAGCCTAGCCTCGAGAAGGTTCATCGGGGGGGCTTGGTACGAATTTGGCGAGACTCCGCCCAGAAACAGCGTCCCGGGAGGTCACATGATCAGAAACGCTGTTTCCCATAGCATAGTGTGGGAGGTGTACACGGTGTACACAGAGCAGATTTCTAATAGTTGGCTTTGATTGATTGATTGAGGCACGAATTTGGTGAGACCCCGCCCAGGAAAAACGTCCCGGGAGGTCACATGATCAGAAACGGCTTTTCCCATAGCATAGTGTGGGAGGGAGCACATTTCTAATAGTTCGCTCTGTAATAGGCTGGACTAAGCTGGACAAGGCTAGCCTAGCCTTGAGAAGGTCCATCGGGGGGGGCTTGGCACGAATTTGGCTAGACTTCGCCCAGAAACAGCGTCCCGGAAGGTCACATGATCAGGAACGCCGTTTCCCATAGCATAGTGTTCACGGAGCACATTTCTAATAGTTGGCTTTCATTGATTGATTGATTGATTTATTGATTGATTGAATGACTGACTAAGGCTCTCTGCTGCCCCCCAGTGAGAAAATATAGTTGGCACAGACAGTGTACACGAATAGCAGTAGCGAGTGTTCACGCTCCATAGCGAGTATGGGAGATGAACGCTGCTGTGTTCACCGGCACTAGTCAGTACACGGGTCATAGTTTTATCCATTAGAACTGCCTGCTGTGTACACCACTTCTATTGTTACTACTACTATTACGCTATTATTATTATTATTATTATTATTATTATTATTATTATTATTATTATTATTATTATTATTAATGTTGATGTTCCGTCACAGCTCACTGTTGAGCGCACGTTGATTGACGGGTCAGTAATCACGTAGGCCTACTCAGAGACGCTCACATGCTCAGTAGTCAGGTGATATTAGCAGAATATTTTCCAATCTTGGAATATATTCCTTACCAAAAAAAATCTTCGCCAATGTGTTTGTAAAGGTGTCTAGTAACGCATCTCACAAAGACTGAAATGCAGTCCCCCTAGGAGAATTTTTGACAGCTCCTTAAAGTTGGGGTGCCCACCATAACCTTGGTTAAAAAAAAATCTAAAAATCAAATAAAAATGTAATTCTGTTTTAAGTAGCATGTGAGGGGTCAAACTAGGGTGTTTTTATGATTCTGAATCCATTGCAAGCATTTGTTTTGCACCAAAACCACTCCTTGGACTAAAAACGGCCATAGCCATCCTTTTCCAGGTATAATTTTTGTGTAAAAAGCCCATTGAGATTGGGCCGTTTTTAGCCCAAGGAGTGGTTTTGGTGCAAAACAAACGCTTGCAATGGATTCAGAATCATAAAAACACCCTAGTTTGACACCTCACATGCTACTTAAAACAGAATTAAATGTATTAGATTTTTTTTTAACCAAGGTTATGGTGGGTACCCCAACTTTAAGGAGCTGTAAAAAATTCTCCTAGGGGGACTGCATTTCAGTCTTTGTGAGATGTGTTACTAGACACCTTTACAAACACATTGGTGAAGATTTTTTTTGGTAAGGAATTTATTCCAAGATTTTTTTAATATCCCTGACTACAGGTTTCTCAGATGTTTTCTCGTTAATTAACCCACTTGTCACATCTCACGTGAAGTAGTATGCGCATCAGTGGTGGAAAAAGTACTCAAATGTTTTACTTAAGTAAAAGTACCAATACTGCAATGTAGAAATAGACCTACTCTGTTACATGTAAAAGTCTGGAATTCAAAATTGAGTAAAAGTATCCTACATAGCCCAAGTATTGGAATCAAAATGTACTGAAAATACCAAAAGTAAAAGTACTCGTTATGCAGAAGGTCCCATTTCACAAGTTTTCAAATGTATAAAAATCCTTTGAAAATAGCAGATAGGTGGGCACTAGGGACATCTGGGCACCAGGAAGAGTGGGCACTATGTGCACTGACTGTGAGATTGTATTCTTTATTAACAATGATTATTAACAGTTTCCCCAGTGCCCTGTCTTCCTGGTGCCCAGATTTCCCTAGCGCCCACTATTATCCACCCCTAAGTGCCCACTCTTCCAAGTGCCCACATGTCCCTAATGCCCACTCGTCCAAGGGTCCCAGTTATCCCTAGTGCCCAGAATGTTTTGGTGCCCACCTGTCCAGGCTGTTACCGTTACTACATAAATACACACTGCAGTTATTTCCACACAGTAGTATAGGAGGGCACCATTGTTGCTAAATGCTAAGCTAAGATGCTAACAATGCTAAAATGCCAATTTTGTTAGCATTCACCATTTTGTTTTGTGACGTCACAGGGCACTTTCCAGTACCAAAACCTACCGCTAGGGGGAAATTACACCATTATGCTAATTAATGCTAACATGCTAAGCTAAGAAGCTAATATGCTAATAGTGTTAGCATGACGTCACAGTGCTGTAGGGCATCTTTGTGGCTAACATGCTAAGCTAAGATGCTAATATGCTAATAGCGTTAGCATGACGTCACAGGGCACTTTGACAGTCACATGTCACCTGTCACCTGTCAGCTGTCACCTGTCACTGTCACCTGTCTATGTCTCTATCAGTGTATGTTAATCAGCTTCACCTCAACCAGGGGGTCCAGGGTACCATCAATGGTCCTTGAGAGGGGGTTCCAGATCCCCCAGCTAAATAATGAAGAGTTGGTAACCAAATGGACCCTTATAGTTCTTTAACTCTTTTTAAAATGTAAAAACATTAACATGAGTACACTCTTTTTCATGTTTTTTCTTCAATCATCAATAATTTCAGATTAATTATTTAATTAAGCCATTAATTCATTCATTCTTAATTTCATTATAAACATTATTAGGGATAGTATTCCATCTCTATGTCTCTCTGGCTCTCTTTCTCTCTCTCCCTGTCTATGTCTCTGTCACTGTCACTGTATGTTAATCAGCTTCAGCTCAAGCAGGCGTCTTGAGCTGCCAGTCTTCCAGGTGTTTCTCAGACCTACCCCCAACCACCTGTGTTCACACCTGCAACCGTGTGAACACAATTTGAATTCAATTCAATTCAATTGTATTAAAGTGTCAAATCCCAACAAGTTGTCTCAAGACACTTTACATGTAGAGCAGAGACCCGACAGTCCCACCCTGAGCAAACAATGGGGGTCTGTTTGATCATTATCTTTGTGTATAGGTCTGTCTGTCTGTCTGTCTGTCTGTCTGTCTGTCTGTCTATAGCTTTAGTTTAACAGTACTGTCTGTCTGTCTGTCTATAGCTTTAGTTTAACAGTACAACAGTAACACCACTCACAGAGCACCCCTTATTATCTCCATGTCCCCTGGAGTTTATACAATTATTCACTTGTAAGTAGTGTCTTGGGTGTTTTAAGTTACTTTTTATGCTTTATAACAGCACTTGTGTTTTATTTAGCTACTTTTGTATGCATACTTGAACATGCTAAGGGGGTAACGAAACAGTCATCGAAAAAACAACTATTCAAACTAGAAAACACAAGCTAGGATGATTTTTTGCTTGCAGTATCATGTAGTATAATATTTCTTCTCTCTGTGCATTACTTGTATACTGTATACTAAAATGGGTCGCAGCACAATTTAAAGTACACTAATTTGACATAATAAGCCGTTATTACAAATAATGTGTTTCTTATTAGCAATAATGTTTTGTTATTAGAAAGAAACATACCCTTATTTTCCACTATTATCCCTTAATTATGTTCTAATTACAAATTGAATGAAACTAAACTAAAGGCGTTATTTGAAATGGTGTTCTCCGCTATTCGACAGATTCCTAGAGGCTAAAGCCTAATAAGAACTAACAAAGCCCAATAAGACCTAACGAAGCCTAATAAGAAATAAAAGTTATTTATAATGCCTAATGTTAATGTTATTTCCACTTACTTGACCGTCACATTACAACCCCGCAACTACTAACTACACGATGTGACGTTAGGCTACCATCAGTCTACTGTAAGGGTTTCGTTAGAACAAATGTGTTCTTTATTAGGCCTTTATTTAATGTTATTTCCACTTACTTCAAGTTACTTTACATCTAATTACAACAGAACTGTACCGTAATTTGTACATCAGCCATTCCGGGCTAACTTCATGACACATTATATTCTTCCTACCTTTTTGCTTAATAAAAAATATTTTGTTGTTATTAGGAACACATTACCTCTCATTACTACATAACTATATTGTATATTGTACATCAGCTATTCTGTGCCAACATGAGGACACATACCTTATTGCTTCTTCACAAATAATATGTACTTATTAGAACAAATTACCTCTCATTACTACAGAACTGTACCGTAAATTGTACATCAGCTATTCGGTGCCAACATCAGGACACATACCTTATTGCTTCTTAACAAATAATATGTACTTATTAGAACAAATTACCTCTCATTACTACAGAACTGTACCGTAAATTGTACATCAGCTATTCTGTGCCAACATCAGGACACATACCTTATTGCTTCTTAACAAATAATATGTACTTATTAGAAACAAATTAACTGTCTTTACTACAGAACTGTACCGTAACTTGAACATCAGCTATTCCGTGTCAACATCATGAAAGGAGAATGCATGCTCGTTATATATATCAATATTCGCTGATTAGTCTCATTTCTGACAAAGTGTAGGCCTACTTCAAAATAACTTACCTGCTTCAGAAATGTTATGGAAGCCCATTGCACATGACTGCTATACTGCTCACTATTACTATTATAAAACATGAGGCACATAACTTAGGCTACTTTCTTAGTACATTTGGCTAGGTGAAGACAAACAGCCCAAACACCCCCTAGTGGCAGTATAGATCATAACGTCAATTCTGAAACCTTAATAAGTTGAAACAATTGCTGCAGCTTATTTTTTTTATTTTTCACTGCAAAAGCCATTTTGCCACATTTTGCCACAAGCACTTGAGGATACTTTTGTTTAAAGGACACTTATAAAACGTCACAATTAAAACAATAAAATATATAAAACAAGTTCACCACCTTCAACACACACTATATGGTGGGGATTGTTATGGCCAAACAGAAAACCATTCCCTGATGTTACCTACTATATACACTAGTCCTGGCTAGTCCTGAGCCAAACTCAAACAGAAAACCCCTGACGTTCCTACTATATACTAGTCCTGGCTAGTCCTGAGCCAAACTCAAAAGTCTAGCTCCTCAGTGCTCCAACATGGTGGTCTTAACTTTGAAATTGGTGACCTGCCAAAATATGTGACCATCTCTTGATGTAAAAACAGTGATTTAACTGTGTGCAAGATGGTCACATATTCCAGCAGGTCACCAATTTCTCCATTACTCTGCCATGCTGAAGACACCGAGTTAGTAGTGCCCTGAGATTCCCGAAGGTGGCATAGCCATTTCCTGTTCACTTCCTCACATCTTTGTTCGATGGCTTAGCAGAAGATTTGATAAGGAAGCTGTCATTTATACCTCATTCAAATCTGCTGCTGAGCCAATCAAAAAGAGCTATAAGAAAATGAACGGGAAACGGGTAGGCCACCTTCTGGAATCACAGGACATCTACTGGACATACAGGACACTGCCATAAGATATGTGCTTTAAGAACAGCACTGAAATTTTTTTTTAAGAGAAAATAAAAGCACAGCACTTAAGGGACAGTTCAACCCCAAAAGGACTTTCTATCGATTAGTCACCCTTGAATTCATGGATATTTGTTGTTTTTGTCACATTCCCAAGCCAATAGTTTGATGACTGGCAGCGGTTCCGGTAGGAGACACAGGTCTCACAGACACAGTCTCCTTTGTATCTCCTAGCGGTCCGCTGGTCATTAAATTATTGGCTTAGGAATGCGACAAAAACAATAATTCCATGAATTCAAGTCTCCATGGGGTGACTAATCGATAGAAAATACCTTTTGGGGGTGAACTATCCCTTTAAACGGGGATCAACAGTTTATCTCTTCTCATGGCCTTTATCCTCGCCGCCACCTCAGGCAGGCCTGAGATAAAGGATTGGAGAGATTTAGCGTATTGGATGAGTGTCTCCCCTTCCCGTGACGGTGGTGTTACTGCTGGGGCAGCAATTTGTAGTTCTGCAATTGCTGCAGTGTTGGCGAGCGTCGTCTTGTCAGTGTTCGATGGTTCTCCTTACACTCCCACTTTTTGTCTAACTTAAATTAACAAAAAAAATAAACTCAAATCATTGGCTTAAGAATGCAACAAAAACAATAATTCAAGTCCCCATGGGGGGGGGACTAATCGATAGAACATTTTTTTGGGGGGTGGTCGGGGAAGGGGAGGAGCCACTGAAAGGTCCACAGATCAGCAGGCGGTAGGTTGGTTCAGTGGTCAGGTGAAGCACACTCGCACACCGACATCGGTTGGCTATAAAGAACAAAACAAGTATCAGTGGTTGATTGAAGAATTTCTATAAACACTGTCAGGACTGGAATGTTATCATTTTAGGGCCAAGGCCACATGGCCTTTAGTGTTGTAAATTTTTTGCCAGGGCAGGAAGGCAATCAAATAACATTTTAGTCTATTGATAGAAATTAATTGAATTTAAGGGTTAAGGATGATCTCAAATATAGTATGTAGACTATAAATATATTATGGTATTTACAATCTGATCCATGGTCAGCCCTGCACCAATCAAAGTTACTGGATTGGTTTAAAGATGGAGTTAAGAATTCAGAATGTCAACAGAAGACACTGGTGTCTACATGACAAGCGGAAGACGGAAGAGAAAGTGGTACAGTACAGTCAGCTGGGGCATTAACGCCACTGTGGCCTCAAGGCATGCCATTTCTTTGAGGGGCAACGACGGCCATGGCCTTCGTGACCTCTCTGAAATTCCTTCCCTGCACACTGTAGTATGAACAAAGTACACCTACCAGTACAAACATAAATCACAAGATGTCACTTGTCCCTCTTCAGTGTTTATCGCCATCCTGACTGATGTCTGCAAGGCAAACAAAAAAAACATTACAGTAATTACATTACAATACATGTGCAGTTTAGGCTGTGATAAACCAGAAGCAACTAGCACAAGTTCCCTATTGACCCGAGTAAAGCAGCTGAGATAGCTACGGGTTAGCAGCATAATGTACACCTTATTTTTTAAGAATTAAGTATGTATAATAAACAATCAACAATGACACATTTAAAACAGTTACCCTGAACATGCATCTGTCATGTTCCCCCAGAGTTAGTGTCCCTGAGCTAAACACTGAACCCCTAACTTATAACGTTGAGCTGGTTGGTGCCTTGCAAAATTTCCTCTGCCGTTGGTGTGTGAATGGGACTGTAAAGCGCTTAGGATAAAGGCATTATACAGTATAAATGCACCATGCACATTTTACTAGAGAAGCCATCAATGTTAGTTATGGAGCACAATGAGCACACTGTGCATAACTGTAGTCCTGTATTTCCTACTATCATACCCGTTTCCAGTTCCAGTTATTTTTCCCATAGCTACATTTGATGGCTGATTTGATTGAGTGCTGGCAGTCCAATCAGAATGAGGCAATGGGGAAATGAACCAACAAGTGGCTCTGTCTTGTGTTAGGGATAAGTCTGTGGCAGAAATTTCTAATCAATACAGTATTTTTTTTTTGTGCAAATTCTGCCATCTCGTTAACCACAATGGCAACAATCCTATTGTAGTCCAAGATAACAAGTACATATATTTGGTGGAATTGTTCAGTTTCAAACAATTCCATAGTGAACAGCCACTATATATGATGCAACAGCATCATAAAGATTATAGTGTACATTGCATACAATACCTTTTGTCAGCGCTAATGCTTCCTTGAGGAATCTGCACTCCTCCCGCAGGTCCTGTTCATGGTCAGTCAATCTCTTCAGCTGCATGTAGGCAGGATCGGATGAGCTCTCCTCCTCAGCAACTGCAAATGATTTAGCACAGAACAAAAAACATCAGCGAAACCTTCATTTAACCACATAGAAAATTAGCACAAATTAACTAAAACAAATTATGCTGAAGTCTATGTGTCCTCTAAGCTTTAATGTAGCTCAAAAACTAGAAATCATCTTCAAAACGCATAAAAAAAAAATTCAGTGAGCCTACGTTACTGAAACCTTTGTGACCCATAGAAAGCTGTTACCCTAGGGGGAGCCGTTTCACAAGAGACAATAGACTCACGAGTGCACAAGAACACGGGTGGCCCAATTCATACTTCGTCGCACGGCGGTGTGACACACCTACAACCTCACAAGGCGTCGCATATAAAACATTTTTTTTAATGAAAATCAAGCTGTGACGGTCGAAAAACAAGGCGCGGCGCCACTGTTAAATGCATATAGGGGAAACGCTAAGTAATTTTGATATTAAAATAAGGTACAGTTTGACACAGCTGGCCAGAGATCACCAGTCATTCTACATATAGTAGGGGGTACTAAGTGAAAAATCGTTACGCGGCGGATAAAAGCATGAAATTTGATACAGATGTCCCTTGGGTCATCCTAAAACATCCTAGAAGGGGTGCCCAAAAAAATCTTAAACAGGAAGTGAGTTATGGACAAAATCCAAAATGGCCACCTAAACTGTTGACCGTTGACTCAAAAGACACCAAAATAATCTCCAAAAAGCATAAAATGTGGCACACATGTCCCTTGGGTCATCCTAAGACATCCTAGAAGGGGTGCCCCAAAAAATCTGAAACAGGAAGTGAGTTATTGACCAAATTGAAAATGGCCGCCTAGTGTTGTCGATTGACTCAAAAGACAACTAAAGAATCTCCAAAAAGTATAAAATGTGTCACACATGTCCCTTAGGTCATCCTAAGACATCCTAGAAGGGGTGCCCAAAAAAGTCTTCAACAGGAAGTGAGTTATTGACTAAATTGAAAATGGCCGCCTACAGTGCTGGCGATTGACTCAAAAAGCCTATAGAATCTCCAAAAAGCATACAATTTGGCACATATGTCCCTTGGGTCATCCTAACACATCCTAGAAGGGGTGCCCAAAATAATCTGAAACAGGAAGTGAGTTATTGACTAAATTGAAAATGGCCGCCTACAGTGTTGAAAGATGATGCAAGATACCTAAAGAATCTCATAAAAGCATGAAATGTGGTACAAATGTCCCTTGGGTGATCTGAACGCATCCTACAAGGGGTGCCCAAAAAGGTTTTAAACAGGAAGTGACCGCCTAAAGCAGTTGACACAAAAGAAAACATAAAGGGACGTCATAAAAGTGTATAATTTGGTACGTACATTGAGTGCTTCTTAATATATCCTAGAAGAGGTTATTTATTTGCTTGTTTATTAAACTTTTTAGGAAGGGACCATGTTGAAGAAATTCTAAATGGCTGTTTAAACAGTTGACCATGGCAGTCTGCATATTATGCAGACTCAATACGACAGGTTATGCAGTGCATAACCTGCCGTATTTTGTAGTCTACCTTCTGTTTTCATTTCTACATCACTTATTCATTTTACTTTCTGCATTATTTTTTTATTGTACTCTTTGAATCTTCTTTATTTATCTAACTCTCTGCATATTCTTATTTATTTTACTCTGCATCTTATCTTACTCTGCATATTCTTATTTTACTCTCTGCATCTTATTTATTTTGCACTCTACATCTTCTTGCTTGTTTTACACTCTATCTTCTCATGTATTTTCTTCTTGATCATTACTGTTTTTTGTGATTAGTGTTTAGTAACTACATGTATTCATGTGTGCCATTTCGCAATTACCAGCACATTGGCATAATGCTCTGCAAGGTAACCCAGCATCCCGGCATCTACACTTTCTCGAACAGAAGGGCTCAGCTTTGCAGCCACACTTGAGTTCTCTACAAACTTAAGCAGCCTCTGGCAAGAGTGTCCATAAAGGTGTCCACGAATCAGCGACTTTAATCCATCCATATTTGTCAGGAGATGGTAGAGATTGCATAGCTTTCAGGCTTCTGGACCAAATGCCAGATTGGCTGCTCGATTTGAATATTGTAGCAGTGCAGCCCGTGTGGGAGGAGTGTTTTCCATTGAGAGACTATTAAAACTTTTTTTGGCACCCCTTAGGATGCATTCAGATCACCCAAGGGACATTTGTACCAAATGTCATGCATTTATATGAGATTATTTTTAACTTTTGCATCATCTGTCAACACTGTACACGGCCATTTTCAATTTAGTCAATAACTCACTTCCTGTTTCAGATAATTTCAGGCACCCCTTCTAGGATGTCTTAGGATGACCCAAGGGACATGTATGCCAAATTGTATGCTTTTATGAGATTCTTTAGTTGTCTTTTGAGTCAATCGACAACACTGTAGACGGTCATTTTCAATTTTGTCAATGACTCACTTCCTGTTTACGATTTTTCTGGGCACCCCTTCTGGGATGTCTTGGGATGACCCAAGGGACATGTATGCCAAATTGTATGCTTTTATGAGATTCTTTAGTTGTCTTTTGAGTCAATGGATAACACTGTAGGCGGCCATTTTCAATTTTGTCAATAACTCAGTTCCTGCTTAAGATTTTTTTGGGCACCCCTTCTAGGATGTCTTAGGATGACCAAAAGGACATGTGTGCCAAATTGTATGCTTTTATGAGATTCTTTAGTTGTCTTTTGAGTCAATCGACAACACTAGGCGGCCATTTTCAATTTAGTCCATAACTCACTTCCTGTTTCAGATTCCTTTGGGCACCCCTTCTAGGATGTCTTAGGATGACCCAAGGGACATATGTGCCAAATTTTATGCTTTTTGGAGATTCTTTTGTTGTCTTTTGAGTCAACGGTCAACAGTTTAGGTGGCCATTTTTTGTGCTTAGTACCCCCTACTAATACTCGTATGTTCACAATACAGTTTTTTAAGACTGACCGACATGTATGACAGGATGGATGCATTTTTTTTCCAACGGATAAAATAGCTCACTAACCCATAGCATTGACTTTCATTTTTCGAACATCAGAAATTTCGTCTCCATATCGACTCGGTTTTTGAAGACAAAACTAAATACGTCCATGTACTTCTCCCGTTCCTCATTAGGCAAGTGTCTGGAGTGGATGATGTCATCTATGGCCTTTTTTTTTTTTGTGGATCGTATCCCAGCACAGCTGGTTGAAGGACCTTCTCTTTGAAGTTATGTCGGTTGAGCTTCAGCCAATCAGCACTCATTTTACAGTGACTAAAAATTGTCTCTTAAGGATACATTTAAAAAAAAGAAATAATGAGTCTTAATGTAAAGTATAGTGTGACTAAAATGTGTCAACTGCACAGATTTAAAGTAATATCTGATTAAATTAGGCTATATGTTTGCCAACCCAAGAAATATCCAGCCATTGTTGTACAATAAACGAAAAGTGTCAATGAATACAAAAAAGTGACATTAGCTACAAGCAAACAATTTCCATCATACACAATACACTGTAATAAATGTGAGCTCATTTGAACTTGAAATAGCTAGTTCAAAAGCTGCTGAGAAATTTCAAGTTAAGACAACCTCACTATTCACTTCGTTTCAACTCAAAAATTGAAGTTTATAAAGTTGACTCAACTACAATATTCTAGTTGTCTCAACATTGTTTCTTAAGTTATCAAAGTTGATTGAACTTAACAATTCTAATTAAGACAACCTCACTATTCACTTTGTTTCAACTGAGAAATTCAAGTTTATAAAGTTGACTCAACTACAATATTCTAGTTGTCTCAACATTGTTTTTTAAGTTATCAAAGTTGATTGAACTTTAACATTCAAATTAAGACAACCTCACTATTCACTTTGTTTCAACTGAGAAATTCCAGTTTATAAAGTTGACTCAACTACAATATTCTAGTTGTCTCAACATTGTTTTTTAAGTTATCAAAGTTGATTGAACTTTAACATTCAAATTAAGACAACCTCACTATTCACTTTGTTTCAACTGAGAAATTCCAGTTTATAAAGTTGACTCAACTACAATATTCTGTTGTCTCAACATTGTTTTTTAAATTATCAAAGTTGATTGAACTTGCAATAACTTACTGAGTTAAATGAAAATGATTTTACATCAATGCAATATAACTTTCCTAACCTTGTTGAATAAACATATTGCTGTATTATTATAACTCAGTTTCAAGTTAAAACTTCTTCATGTATATAACAAATCAAGGAATAAATCACTGAATTATTGAATTCTGTTGAAAGATACAATTTATTCAACTTTTTACTTTGGAAACTAAAATAAAACATTCAGGAACATTTCAGCTTCTGAACATACCTCCAGTCCTGAAGCAAGGAATCAGCAGTTGATGTAATAATACTACATGCATTAGAGAAACATGTACATTGCTTAACCTGCCATAAAAAACTATCCCGACATTTAGTCTCTTCTTGAACTTGGCTTTAAGATTCTGCTTGAACACAGACTTTAACACTGGCATTAACAAGATACAGCATACAGTAAAAACTTGAAATGCATAGTAAAATGTTTTAAAACTTTAAACATTTGCTCTTTTTTTTTTTAAACAAAAAGTTAGATAACTTCACCCATTTTAAACTCTTCCCCATCGATGATTTCAATGGAGGATGGGTTCCTGAACTGTCCACAGCCCTCCGAGAGTGAGTAGACAAACATGGTACCATATAATGATCATTAGCGACCAATTATATGAAGATCTTGTGTCACAATACTAGTCATGGGCTGCAGGCAACTTGAAAGATTTGACCCATTTTCAAGTCTTAAGGCCAGTCCACACCAATGCAACTCCTTGCAACTGCCATTGAGGATAATGTTTGCAAGTAGTTTTATGTTAAAATACAGTTTGGCAGTATCTACATGTTGGCCGTGGATCGTTTGACCCAAATTTGGACCCTTTTTTTCGTTTCACCCTCTCCATCAGTGGTGGAAAAAGTAAAAATGGTTGTTACTGAAGTATCAATACTACTATGTAGAAACTCTGTTAAAAGTGCATGTCTAGTAATCAAAAGTACATCTACAAAGTAACTTAAGTTTTGGGGAACAGTGCAGTATGCCCCTCCTCTAGGGCTGAAGTCTTTGAGGATCAGTGCAATAGATGCCCCTTTGAGGAACAGTGCAGATGCCCCTCCTCTAGGGCTTAATTATTTGAGGAACAGTTCAGAGGATGTTGTTCCTCTCTAGGGCTAAAGTCTTATAGGATCAGTGCAGTACAGATGATCCTCTAGGTCTGGGGAGTTGGAGGCAAACTCCCCCACTTCAGATATGCACTTCAGTGTTTACAGGTGATGTCCAAGCAGTTTATTTTTGAACCCACGGATTCTTGCTGAGCATGTGTCTGGGTCAATCTCCATGATAACCTTCTGAAGGAATTCAAAGGAGCGCTTCATGCGAGGGGGGTACTGCAGGTTAAGGCAGTACATTGCAGCCATTAACATAGCAAAGGCTGTGGGCACATCTTTGAGGCCATGAAGGATGATCTTCTCCTCCGCCACCACAGCTACATTGAAGACCTCCAAAGGAAACGCATCATGCAGAGGGCCTTCATGTCCAATCAACAGTCCAACCTCCATTCCTTTCATCAGCACATCAAGGGTTTCTCCATTAGCCTGAAACAGACATGAGACAAAGACATGTACATCCTTAACGGGCATCTCCCATGTTTAAAACTTTTCTACCAATGTAATAAATAAGGTAATGTAAAAGGTCTTAGATCATTAAAGTTACCAGTTCTTGTCTCCATATTTCAACTTCTTAATTAAGTAGTATACCTAGTTGGCTATATGGCAGCGTCACTATACAGCTTGTAGAGCTGCCATTTTCACTATATACTTATCACAATGATAGTAAAGTATCTTTACATGTTTACTGCAAAAATACATGGGTATGGTAATGCCGCTAATGAGAAAGAAAAATGTCCTGTAGTCACATTTCAACTTAATGAGTGTAGTATGAAATGTATAAATGCAATGCCTTACATCACACATCTTGATTATATTGGAGCAATCCTCTGACAGATAGTACGGGAGACCAAGTAGGGCAGATGTCCTCCTGTTTTGGTTTGTGTCCTACAAAACAGGTAAGGGTAGGCGAGTGAAAGCTTGCACACTGCAGACAGGTTTTATTGCACCCAGTGATGTTTTGATATAGATTCAATAGTAGACGCAATAGTATATAAGGTGAACACACTAGACTATGTCAAAGATAATTAGTGAGATTGTAAATACATGCCCACCTTACTTAAGGGACAAATTCACCCATTTTCTTCATATAATTGGTCCTCACTAATGCTCATTTATCAGTCTACTCACTCTGTGTCTCAGAGGAGGGCTGTGGACAGTTCAGAAACCTGCCTACCAGTGACATCATTGATGTGAAATCCAAGATAATAGAAAGTGCAGGCTTTCTATTCCTGGGAAGTTAGCATGCTGTAATGGAACCCATTGTTATCGAATTGGTAAAAATCTAAAATCTGCCTAACGATGATGTCATTAGTAGGTGGGTTTCTGAAGCATCCACAGTCGTGATACACAGACCGAGTAGAAAATACCCAAGTTATAATCCATAATTTGAAATGTCTTCAATACAGTACATACCTCCTTTTGAAGACAATGCAGGACTTTGGCCAGGTCCACCTTCTTGCCAGAGTAAGCAGATGTTTTATATTCATCTATAAGGCTGGGCACCACACCATCAAGTGCATCCATGAATGATGCTAGGAGTTCTTTTGACACAATTCTGTTGAATTCGGCACGAAACTGAAACAGATTTTTAAAAAAAACAGTAGAGTGTATGAGTGACGGAAAACAAGAGCAGCGTACACCTATATAGGTACAAACAAAGGTATCAGGAATATGATTGCAACAAAGATGCTTTCTGACTTTATAAATGCTCACGTGAGAAGAAAGAAAATCTATGTACTCAGTTGACAAAAGTACCTCTCTCTCACTGAACAATGCAGGCCATCTGTCCTTGACTGCAGAGATGAGTGGCTCATCACCAATGATCTCTTGTCTTCTCCTTGAGAATGTTGCAGTCATTAATTCATCCAGGCGCTGTACATCTGGAGTTTTCTTCTGCATTTCTTGACACATGGTCTCGCGATCCTTCTCCGATTTCTCAGCAGTCTGTCCCTCAGGTGGAGCTGGCAAGAAGTGGAGCTCACCCTTTTTGGACTTCTTGATTGACCCACCTTTCATCTGTGGGCCTTTTCGTTTATTTACAACAACTTCAGGGTATCCAGCCACTCTCAACTTCTGACGCAAATTGCTAAACTTCTGTGATATGGATGTTACCCAACCGGACCAAGGCGCCGCTGAATTTGGTTCCCCCAGACAAGGGTGCTTTGCAACAAGAGCTTTGGCTACAATTAATTGCTCTGGTGCTTGTGGATAGGCTGTGGCTTGGATAGTGCTTTCCATCATCATGGCATCAGCTAGTCTGGTCAGTATTTCAGTCTTCAAAGCCTTTCTGATAACCATCACAGTCCCACGCTGGGCTAAATTCTGATTTCCTGCCCTCAGCGTAACCTCAACATCATGACAGAAAGTTGGAACAACAAAGGGATCCGAACCACTAGCGCTACTCTGCGATCCACTAGCGCTACTCTGTGTCCCACTAGTGCTACTCTGTGACCCACTAGCGCTACTCTGTGAATCAAAGCTTACAATGGTATCTAATCTACTCTCAGAAGCTTCTTCGGAAGATGTGAAAATAACCTTTAGTGTGGCTTTTTCCGGTGGTAGGTCATTGATGTCTGTCAAAGTGGTGAGCTCATTGTCAAAGAATGGATCTTGAAACTGTACGCTGAAGTTTCCTCGGAGGCCCAGAGCGTTGCGCAGCTCTCCACACAGCTCGTCCACTGACTGGGGAACATTCTGTAGGGTGACACGCCTTATTTCCTGAGATGAGACAATGACTCTGAGAAGCATCATTGATGAGACACCAATAGCTGAAACACAGAGAAAAGAAAACATACAACATGTTATATTAACCCATTAAGACCTGGAACGCATATGTGTCCATTTTTGATTTGAGCTAAAGCATTATTTTACACTTTGGCTATTCAAAAATAGCAGATATACAAGCTCATAGCGTGGCACCGAGTGCCGCTCTACGAGCTTGCAGATCTGCTATTTTTTGAAAAATAGAGAAAATGTGTGTAAATCAATATATTTATATTATTTTAAACCGAACATTTTTAACTCAAATCTTGGGGTCCCTGGAACAAAATATTTTTAGAGGGGGTGGGGGGGGTCAGCGGCATATAATTTTGGGGGTCCTTGACATGAAAAAAGTTAGAGAACCACTGATATAGAAACATACGTTTTTCAGAAAACTGTTAGGATTTAGTAAGAATCGGCCTCTGGTCTTACACCCTCCACTTAAACCCTCTAGGTAAACTGATCCGAGATGGCAGATCTACAAGCTCACAATACACTGCAGCATTTTAACACCACACCAAATCCTATATCAAACATTACCTTAACGCAACAAGAATGTTCTTCCTTCTACACGGTAGGCAGCAGGGGGGGGGGGGGTGTAGTCATCCAGTTGGTCAGGATCACCGTTACTGCAGGGTCTTCTAGCAAGCTGGTAACACCTTCTATGCTCCACGAAGGCTGCAGTGAGATAGCAATAGCAGAAACAGAGAAAAGAAAACATGTTAACCACTTAAACCCTGTGTACAAGCTCACAATGCGCTGTGAAGCATTTTAACAGCACAACAAATCCTCTATCAAACATTACCTTAACGCAACAAGAATGTTCTTGGACTGACAAGCAGCGTTCCTTCTACAGGGTAGGCAGCGAGGGGTGTGTAGTCATTCAGTTGGTCAGGATCCGCGATCACCAGTACTGCAGGGTGTCTCCTAGCAAGCTGGTAACACCTTAGATGCTCCACGAGGTCTGCTGTGAATAGTTCCAATATGAATGATATTCCTCCATCCACTACACATATCTCTAGTATTCTCCCAAAATCTGGTAGTCCATATGTCTGTCCAAAAGAGAGCACCATTCCTTTACAATATTTCGTCCCATATAGGTGAGCAACTGAGGTGAGTGAAACAGAGTCCAGACCATTAAACTTGCTCCATATAACGTCTCGGAGAGCAGCATCTAAAATTCCAACAGACACACCTGATACTCGCCCTGTCTCAATGCTTGGTTTGAAAAGAGATGGCATTTCAAAATAATATGCCAACATAAGCTGATGTCTTGTTGCCAAAGTGTGCAGAATATCTTTAAAGTTACAAGCATTGTGAACTACTTTTTTAAAGAAAGAATGTTTTGCCTCAAATCGAAGAGTCCAAAACTCAATTAATGGACCAAATTTCTTTATCAGCAAAGGATAATGTTCAATATAATGATGTTTAGGTTTTAATTTATATTGAGGAAATACTTCTAAAAGCAATTGTCTGTGGTCAGAGATTTTGGTTTGAAGGTAGCACAGGGATTCAGTTGTGAATGAGGGGCTACTTAACAGCTCAACAAGGTCTTTCAATTCAAGAACCACACACCAACTTTCTTCACTTTCTGGAACAAGGTGGCCAATAAACAGTGGAAGAAATCTCAGAAGTGCCCAATTCTCATGACCATTGCCACCTATCGTCCCTTTTTTTGAAAAGTCTTTGTGGATTGCCTTAGGTCTGTTAGTGTTGTCATAAAATTGAAAGGGAAATGAGGCAATTTGATGATTGAGTTCCTCCAATGTGAAGTACTTTTTAGCAATCAAATCAGAAATACATAGACACAGTTCTGAAGGTACAGCTCCTTCCAAAATATCATGCAGAAAATCTGGTGGAAACCCTTTTACAGGATGAAAGTGGGTCAGTCTTCTTAAAGGACAGTCTCTCTTCAAACCAGCAACACACACAGCATCAGTTGTCTCAAGCACATGAACAGCTTCATTATACAATTCTGGTGTTCTTAAAGTAAAAGTCCCACTTCTGACATCATGCTGCTGAATATCCTTACGGCTAGCCAAACAAAATCTACAAAATTTGTCGACAGTGAAACACTCTTGGTATCCAGCTAGTGAATGTGCACCTAAGTTGTCTGCGGCCACAGACAAAACAGTACCCTTGATGTAAGACCCAAGACTTTGAACAAATACACCAGTGTTCTCCAATATCTGAATGTCTCTAATCAGAGGCTCCAAAACTTTGCTGTAAGTATATGTTTTTAGGTGTTCACTTTTGCACAATACAGCCAGATAAATTGAAGTTAATGTTGATCTAAGTCTGACTGGTAAATTGGCTATCACCCAATATACAGCACACAATTTGTGTATCTTTTTTGATGTTCCCAGTGGATTACAAACTTCAAAGTCATCAATGTAAAAGCCAAGAGATATGCTTAATTCCTCAGTGAGAAGTGTGTTTTCTTTAAAATATTCACCATCTTGAGATGAATTGTATTGACCTTCCCGTTCACTGGGTCTCTTTAAGAATTTAACTATCTCACTTCTTTCCAACAACTTACTCAGCAAATCTAAAATGGGAACATAAACAAAAGAATGGTTTTTTTCTTGTGCATTTAGCACATACTCCACTGGGTTAATTACTGTAAAATTCTGTCTATAAAATGACTGCCTTTTGTGGTCTGTGCCCAACACACCCTCCCTTGAAAGACATTTTAGTGGGTTCAAAGACTGTATTTCATCACACAATGATTTTACAACAGAGGCATCAACTGCACAGTTATGTTCTTCCAAAACCTTCCCTACAATGTTCTTAAGATTTTGATGAGCAAATTCTCCAATGTCAAATAACTCATCAATTATTTCCTGTACGGCTGAATTTGAGACATGTAAAATTGTTTGCATGCGGAGAAATAAAGATGCCAACTGATTTTTAACAGCATCAACATCTTGAACAGCATCAACATCTTGAAGAGCTGGTTCACCCTCAGGTTCTGAATCATGTGAAGGTGATGCCTCTGTATTACAAACTGAATCTTCAGTGTTTGCAACTGTAGGTTTCTCTAAAAGCTCTGGTCTTAAATCGGTTAAGGTGGAAAACTTGTGATAGCGACTTCTATGAGCCGTAAGGGATGACAGTACACGACACTTGGTAAGGCAACCGGCAAATGGACATTTAACAGTTTCCCTGTTCCTCGCGTGAGTCTTCAGATGAGAAAAATATGAGTCAATGTTACTAGGCTCAGAGAAAGTACACAAGTCACAACGTGCCCTACTAACAATTATACGATGTTTTAGATGTTCTTTTAAATGTTTTTTAAGTTCAGCTTGGGTTTTAAAAGTGTTCAAACAGTCTTCATAAAGACAGACAAGGCCTGAATTCGCCCGATGATGTCCGTGATGCTCCTTATAATGCTGTAATATTTTTCCTTGACCATTGAAGAATAAGTCACAGAACTTACATTTCCACTTCATGGACTGCTTGTTGACAGTGAGATAGGCTACCAATAACAGAAACAGAAACAACAGAAACAGAAACAGAGAAAAGAAAACATGTTAACCTCTTAAAACCCTCTAGACTCTGTAAACTGAACCAGAGATGTCAGATGTACATGCTCACAATGCACTGTGCAGCATTTTAACAACAACAAATCCTCTATCAAACATTACCTTAAGGCAACAAGAATGTTCTTGGACCGACGGAGGAGCTCGCTCTCCATCTACACGGTAGGCAGCGAGGGGGTAGAAACAGAGAGGGTAGGCAGAGTAGTCATCCAGTTGGTCAGAATCAGCGATCACCGTTACTGCAGGGTTCTTCTAGCAAGCTGGTAACACCTTCGATGCTTCACGAAGGCTGCAGTGAGATAGGCTACCAATAACGGAAACAGAATCAGAGAAAATAAAACATGTTAACCTCTTAAAACCCTCTAGACTCTGTAAACTGAACCAGATATGTCAGATCTACATGCTCACAATGCACTGTGCAGCATTTTAACAACAACAAATCCTCTATCAAACATTACCTTAAGGCAACAAGAATGTTCTTGGACCGACGGAGGAGCTCGCTCTCCTTCTACACGGTAGGCAGCGAGGGGGTAGAAACAGAGAGGGTAGGCAGAGTAGTCATCCAGTTGGTCAGAATCAGCGATCACCGTTACTGCAGGGTTCTTCTAGCAAGCTGGTAACACCTTCGATGCTTCACGAAGGCTGCAGTGAGATAGGCTACCAATAACGGAAACAGAATCAGAGAAAATAAAACATGTTAACCTCTTAAAACCCTCTAGACTCTGTAAACTGAACCAGATATGTCAGATGTACATGCTCACAATGCACTGTGCAGCATTTTAACAACAACAAATCCTCTATCAAACATTACCTTAAGGCAACAAGAATGTTCTTGGACCGACGGAGGAGCTCGCTCTCCTTCTACACGGTAGGCAGCGAGGGGGTAGAAACAGAGAGGGTAGGCAGAGTAGTCATCCAGTTGGTCAGAATCAGCGATCACCGTTACTGCAGGGTTCTTCTAGCAAGCTGGTAACACCTTCGATGCTTCACGAAGGCTGCAGTGAGATAGGCTACCAATAACAGAAACAGAGAAAAGAAAACATGTTAACCTCTTAAAACCCTCTAGACTCTGTAAACTGAACCAGAGATGTCAGATGTACATGCTCACAATGCACTGTGCAGCATTTTAACAACAACAAATCCTCTATCAAACATTACCTTAAGGCAACAAGAATGTTCTTGGACCGACGGAGGAGCTCGCTCTCCTTCTACACGGTAGGCAGCGAGGGGGTAGAAACAGAGAGGGTAGGCAGAGTAGTCATCCAGTTGGTCAGAATCAGCGATCACCGTTACTGCAGGGTTCTTCTAGCAAGCTGGTAACACCTTCGATGCTTCACGAAGGCTGCAGTGAGATAGGCTACCAATAACAGAAACAGAAACAGAGAAAAGAAAACATGTTAACCTCTTAAAACCCTCTAGACTCTGTAAACTGAACCAGAGATGTCAGATGTACATGCTCACAATGCACTGTGCAGCATTTTAACAACAACAAATCCTCTATCAAACATTACCTTAAGGCAACAAGAATGTTCTTGGACCGACGGAGGAGCTCGCTCTCCTTCTACACGGTAGGCAGCGAGGGGGTAGAAACAGAGAAAAGAAAACATGTTACATTAACCACTTAAACCCTCGAGACCCCCCCCCCCTCAAAATGTATCATATTTTCAAGATTTTTCAAAAAGTATCAGATCTACAAGCTTATAGCGCGGCACAGGGTGCCGTGCTATAAGCTTGTAGATCTTGTAGATCTTGTAGATCTATTGTTGAATAGCCAAAGACATCTAAAATGATCAAGCAGCGCTCACTCACTCCGACACATCACTTGACAGACAGAGAGACAGACAGACAGAATATCAGACAGACAGAATATCAGAATATCAGACAGACAGACAGACAGACAGAATATCAGACAGACATACAGACAGACAGACAGACAGAATATCAGACAGACATACAGACAGAATATCAGACAGACAGACAGACAGACAGACAGACAGACAAACAGACAGAATAACAGACTAACAGACAGACAGAATAACAGACAGAATAACAGACTAACAGACAGACAGAATAACAGAATAACAGACAGACAGACAGACAGACAGAATAACAGACAGACAGACAGACAGAATAACAGACAGACAGACAGACAGAATAACAGACAGACAGACAGACAGACAGACAGACAGACAGAATAACAGACTAACAGACAGACAGAATAACAGACAGAATAACAGACTAACAGACAGACAGAATAACAGAATAACAGACAGACAGACAGAATAACAGACAGACAGAATAACAGACAGACAGACAGAATAACAGACAGACAGACAGAATAACAGACAGACAGACAGAATAACAGACAGACAGACAGACAGACAGACAGACAGACAGACAGACAGAATAACAGACAGACAGACAGACAGACAGAATAACAGACAGACAGAATAACAGACAGACAGACAGAATAACAGACAGACAGACAGAATGACAGACAGACAGACAGACAGACAGACAGACAGACAGACAGACAGAATAACAGACAGACAGACAGACAGACAGACAGACAGACAGAATAACAGACAGACAGACAGACAGAATAACAGACAGACAGACAGACAGAATAACAGACAGACAGAATAACAGACAGACAGAATAACAGACAGACAGACAGACAGACAGAATAACAGACAGACAGACAGACAGACAGACAGACAGACAGACAGACAGAATAACAGACAGACAGACAGACAGAATAACAGACAGACAGACAGACAGACAGAATAACAGACAGACAGACAGACAGAATAACAGACAGACAGAATAACAGACAGACAGACAGACAGAATAACAGACAGACAGACAGACAGACAGACAGACAGACAGACAGACAGACAGACAGACAGACAGACAGACAGACAGACAGACAGAATAACAGACAGACAGAATAACAGACAGACAGACAGACAGACAGACAGACAGACAGACAGACAGACAGACAGACAGAATAACAGACAGACAGACAGACAGACAGACAGACAGACAGAATAACAGACAGACAGACAGACAGAATAACAGACAGACAGACAGACAGACAGAATAACAGACAGACAGACAGACAGAATAACAGACAGACAGAATAACAGACAGACAGACAGACAGAATAACAGACAGACAGACAGACAGACAGAATAACAGACAGACAGAATAACAGACAGACAGACAGAATATCAGACAGAATATCATATTCATGTGGCCAAATACATATCATTTTGGGGGTCCTTGGCATAAAAAAAGTTTGAGAACTACTGATTCAGAAGGTAAAATGGGCCTCAGGTCTTAATGGGTTAACAGCAACACATACTCAATGAAACATTACCTCAACACGAATGTTCTTGGAGTGAACACACATTAACCATCCTGGACCCAATATGGCAGATCTACAAGCTCACAACGTGAGCTTGTAGATCTGCTATTTTTGGCAAAGAGGTGTGGAGGGAAAAAAGTAAAAAAAAAAAAAAGAAATGTAATCTGAAACACGTTATACAATATAGAGGGGGTCCCTGCTTCATCTCTCTCTCTTCATCTCTCTCTCTCTCAGCTATAGGGGTCCTTGGCCTGAAAAGGTTGAAGACCCCTGTGTTATGGTCATGATTAACCAGAAGCCTGGGTGGCTGTCCCCACACACAACCGTGTTTTTCACCGTTTAATTTACAACAAGCCTTACTTACTTCTTCTTTCTTACTTACTTCATTGCAAGTAAATATAGTCATTACATCCAAATTAAAACAGTTAAACCAACTACTTCGTTGTGTTGCGTCGTACGCGCGTGCGCGTGCGTACACACACACACACACACACACACACACACACACACACACACACACACACTCTCCAGAGTTTTGCGCCGTTTAAAAGCAACGTCATTGCAAGTAAATATCATCATTACATCCTTTATTAAGACAATTAACCAGCTAGACCAACTATTTCATTATGTTACGTCGTCAAAGTGCACGCCACACACACACACACACACACACACACACACACACACACAGGCCAAGCCAAATCCAAACAGATTTCTCCGTGCCATTTCTAATCTACAAGTTATCAATGAAAGTAATTATCGTCATAAAATCCTTAATTAAAGATAATTCATGTATGCCTTGGAATGAATTCATTAATTCAGGGCAAACAAGCAGTTTGAAGCCCGCGGTTTCAGAAGGGGGCGTGCCGTGCTCGAGCAAACAACTCAAGTAGGGTTGAATATAACTATTATTACTGGCTTAAAAGTGATGAAAAGTGAATTGACATAAACATACAGACATCTAACAGCTGAAACTCACCTGTTGGCTCGGAAAAACAACTTGGGAACTCCTCTGGGATGGAAACCGTCGGGTCTTGAGAAAATGGCGAGTTTTCCGCATTTCTTTCTGACGAGAGAGAGGGGAAGGTGGGCGGGTCTTCTATAACGTTCTGGTTGTAGTTCCAGTCGTGTGTGACGCATATTACTCCGCTTGTGTAGCCCTCTGCCTGATAGCCCTCCGCTGGAGAAAATGTAGTCCCTTTCTTTTTTAACAAAAATGTACTATTTACTTATTTATTACATGATTATATTGTATGACCAGAGAAAATGAAGTCCATGTTTCAACCATGTAATGTGTAATGTTTTAAAGAACTTTTTTTTTTAAACAGCCACAGTAGCATAAGATACTTTTTTTTCCCATGAATAAAAAAAAGGAAGTTGTATTTCTATGATTATTATTATTATTATTATTATTATTATTATTATTATTATTATTATTATGTTTCAACCATGTAATGTTTTAAACAGCTTATCTCAAAATCAAAAGCAAGATAACTATTTATTGCCATTCCACAGTGGCATTTTTTCCCATGTATATAATAAAAGGAATAATTATTACTATTATTATTATCATTATTAATAATAACAATATCATTATTTTTATTTTATTTCATAGCGATAAGTCCCATTTAAGGCCAAAGTTCAGTCAACATGTCAAAAGTCAACACAATGAATTAAAGCAATTTTAACTTTTGAAAAATCATTAATGTAAGTTAAAATTCCTAAACTTATCAGAGCTCATTGAGTTAATGAGAAGAAGTGAATTGACATAAACCTTTTGAGACTGTGAATTCATTAATTTAAGTTAAATTCCTAAACTTATCAGAGCTCGTTGAGTTAAAGAGAAGAAGTGAATTGACCTAACTTTTTGCGACTGAATTTATTACAGTGTAGGCTCTATGCACAAAAGCCATATTGGAAAGAAATTGGGCCTCTTCCATTCTTTCTGCACAGGAGTTACCAATGATGATGATGAAAGCTCTGTTCCATTCTGATCTAACAGTCAGGTTGCTGATATTGTGCATGCAACATGCATTCCCTGGAAACACTGCCGACATTTTTTTAAACGTCTCCATGTGGATGTGGCCTCAGGCCTGGCTCACAATTAAAACAATTGTTTTGTGGCTGCCTTGTGCCTTACGTGAGGCATAAGTTCATTTCATTCCCTATGGAAGTCACATGGTTTGATAAAACTGACTTGCTTTGGGGGAGGGGGGGGGGCTAAGCCAGAGAGCTGCCTTTCAAACAACGTGACTTCCATAGTGAATGAATTAAACCGGCCTTATGCCTCACGTAAGGCATAAGGCAGCCACAAAACGTTTGTTTTAACTGTGTGAGCCAGGCCTCAAGAGTTATGAGGGTCCACTGTGCTACACTAAATGGAACAGAGCCTTAGTATCATTGGTAAAATATGTGAAGGAAGAGGCCCAATTTCTTTCCAACATGGCTGGTGTGCATAGAGCCTAATTGGCATTAGCAAGTGTTAGTCAAGTGGGGTTAACAAGATTCTTACCGTAAATCTCTCTCATTTCAGCCTCCCGTTCAGAGTCCGAAGACGACATTATCTGAATTGAGAAATGAACTTAGTCAATATATGTTGAAAACATGTGCAAAACTCAATATTTCCAAAAAGCATTTAAAAATCAGGAGGCTGATTTGTGTACACATTGCTTAACTAATCTAATATAGTAGCGTTACTTACCGACACAAACAAGCGCGGTGGACACGACGCTTAAGTCCACTCCACACAGGCACACACAGCAAGACACACTCTTAAAATGGCTGTTTGTTGTCGTCGAGGAGGAAGGTGCGTGAGGGGCGTTACATTTATCCTGTACCCCACCCACCAATCGGTCACTGATTGGCTAACCTGGACTGTCAATCACAGAACCCTGATCGTGGATCTGATGGGGGGGCAGGGGGCAGGGGCCACTCACACTCAGACTGCTCGCAAGTACTACTAGGCTACTCAGTCACACACAGTTACACTCTGCAAACATGTCGTTAGTCAAGACTTTATTAAGGACGCTTCAGAAGAGTAAAAGATCTATTTTGAAGTGGCTCCAAAAATATAGGTTACTTGCGAGGAAATACAAGTGTCCTTCCTGCCGAAGAAAGATGAAATTGAGCAAAACAACAACAACAAAAGACGGATATCGCTGGTAAGCTCTAACAACTATCTTCATTGCTATTGTTCAGTGGTAGAAAAAGTACTCAAATGTTTTACATAATTAAAAGTAGTAATACCTCCAGTACTCTGTTACTGGAGATATTGTACAACACTAGCCTTGAGTAAAAGTGCAAACGTATTTATACTCAAAGTACCAAAAGTAAAAGTACTAGAATGTTTGAAAATAGCTACATATCTACAGATCTAACAGACAACGCGTCGCGGCGACGCGTTGTCACGGTTGCCATGTCCGCTTGTTATTAGCGAATTTGGGCTACCTTTTCTTGATAGTTGGTTGTAAGTATTGTTGTTGTTTTTTTGCCTTGTTTCTTAAAGTGCAGTTTCTTATCACAAGAAGTTGTGAGCTTGTAGATCGGATATTTTCAAATAGCCAATGTATGTGTTTAAAGGGCGAAGGGCTCACTTCTTTTGTGCTTGTTTTCATAGATCTGGTTGCTTATTTCTGTCGCAAAACCTGGCAACCCTGCACGTTGTGAGCTTGTAGATCGTCTATTTTCAAATAGCCTATGTATAAAATATGGCTAAAGTCGTTAATGTATGTTTCATAATATCGTAATTTCTATTTGAAAAGTAACTACTAACTAAAGTTTTGAAATGATTGTTGTGGAGTAGAAGTAAAAGTATTGGAAATTGGAAATACTCAAGTAAAGTACAAATACCCCAAAATTGTACTTAAGTACAGTACTTAAGTAAATGTACGTAGTTAGTTTCCACCACTGCTATTGTTGGTTTTAGTTAGATTATTGGATGTGACTTATTGTCTACCGCAGGGGTCTTCAAAATGGGGTCTTGATAGTAAGTAGCCTACAGGGGGCCGCCAAATCTTTGTGTGATAAGGATTTTTTTGGTAAATCATCAACTTGAACACTATCATCCCTATTCTAAGGGGAACATTAGCCGATCTAGAAGCACACACTCGCGCTGCGAGGCTTGTAGATCTGCTATTTTCGGCAAGGGGTTTGGTGTAGAGGTCTGGTACATAGCGTTAGAAGGAGAACTCCTTCTAACGCTATGTACCAGAGCTAGTGAAGAGGGAAAACAGAGCTGACCAATTTCAGAGCCAAAGGTGAAGTTTACAATGTATTGAGGGTTTAAGTGGTTACATCTCTGTAAACACACATTTAACATGAATACAATATGTAGTGGGGGTCCCTGCTTCATCTCTCTATAAGCTGGGGGGGGGGGGGTTCCATGGCCTGAAAAACGTTTGAAGACCCCTGGTCTACCGTATGAGCTATTCCTAGGGGCTCTTTGACTTAACCATAAAACAGGCTTAATTTAGTACATTTGTCTCATGTGTAAATGTGAAATATAGCATAACCTTTAAGCTATACTGCTCTCTAGCATTTCTGGTGCACACAAGTGGTGACTAATACATTAAAATATTATATAATATGCTGAAGCCTAACATGTTCAACACTAGCCTTGGATCCTACTTTAATTTGGCCACTGTGGTTTGTTTACTGGTTATTATTGAAAGGTTATGTGTTTGTTCTTCCCAAATGGTATAAGCAAAATGTCACTTTCAAGAGTAGCCCTTATACATGACTGTCATTATACAGATGTGGTTCTTGTGGTCCAAGGCTAGTTCAAGAGCACACAGTGTACACATCTAAAAGCATGTCTTTCTTATTTATTTATTTAGGGTTTGCCGAAGGAAGGGCCACAAGAAAGCTGTAACACGAAGCATCCGAAGTGGTTCCATTTTCAGTCGATCCCACTTGTCTTTGGGGGCTTGGCTTGCCTTTATGCATAGGTATGTTTCTAAGTAGTCTAGCATGTGTGAATAAATGGATATGCCATGGTTTTAACATATCCAACACATTTTAAAACAGCAACACATCATTGGTACTCATACTATGACACTAACAACTTGTGAAGTAACCAATCATTGTCATTATTTTGTGTTTTTTTCCTCCTTTTTTTGGTGTGGGGGGGGTGTTTACAGCAAAAGTCAGACTATTTATATAAGTTTAATCAAATAAAAGCTGTGTTCGTGTAATAATATTTTCTATTGTTGTTTGAAGATTTACACAGGGTTTACGGCTGCGCCATATCGACATGATAGAGGAAGGTTTGTGTGGTAGCAGGACTTCCCTAACAAAGATGGCCACGGTCCTGAAGAAAGTGTGTGCCAAAGCCATTAATTAGACGCAGGGGCAGAATGTGCATCGGTGGTCCTAAAGCCTACGTGGTGATTGACGAGAGCAAGTTTTGCCACAAGAGAAAGGTACTGCAAACATTTCAATCAAGCTTCATCAGAATACATTCCCATCCAAAAATGCTATTATTGAATCAAACTTTGGACATAATTATGACAGTGTCCTGTCTATGTCAAACCTGGCTTTCATTCTAAAATGGTGATATAATAATGTTTTACTTCCCATTGGCTTGATTCAGTCCCTTAATCCTTAAGAGAAGACTCAATGAACTCACCTAACATTTGATCATTGCACAGTCGCAATGTCATTGTCAAGATAAAATCTCACTATTCTCACAAATCCTACTACTACTAATAGCATGGACGTTGTACTTTGTCTTATTTCAGTATGCCCGTGGACGGTTCCGGTCAACCTGGAGGAGAAAGGCATGGGTTTTTGGCATGTTAGAGGTGAAGGGGTCTAGAAGAAGGCCAGTGCTCAAACTTGTGAGACGAAGATCTGCACAGACTTTGGTTCCTATCATCCAAAAGTATGTGCGCCGTGGAACAACCATCCTGAGTGACTCTTGGGCATCATACAGACATTTATCTCATTATGGTTTCATTCATTATCAAGTAACTCACAACAGGTACTTCGTGCATCCTGGCACAGGAGCTCATACCCAGCACATTGAACGAGCATGGAGAAGCTACAAGGACGACATATATCGCTATAGGGGTAATATGACAATGAAAACTCTGAAAGACCACCTTTTGTTCATTGAGTGGGATCACTGGAGAGCAAAGCTGCACAAGAAAGGCAAACTTGGAGCTTTATTTGAGGACATTAGAGCGATCTATAAAGTGTGACCAAGCTTTGAATCATTGTTTCTCTGATTTTTGTTGTTTTTCGAATTAAAACTGTGGTTGTTATACCGTTTGACTCTTGTTTTTATTTTTAATTTTTTTCAAAGGTTAAATTGCATGGCCACCTGACCTCTGCATTCTGCACTAACATTTGTGCGTATGTAATTGTTGGCAATAAAAGTGAACAGTTCCATTTAAAATAGGTTGAATTGATCCAGTGTTCGTTCTAACCACAGTTCCTGTTGCATTAACTACGCCGAAAGTTGTACAGTATGTTATTCAGATTTATGTTGCTCTTCCTGGGCTTTAATGCTGAAATATCAAGACGTTATAACTCAGACCATGAGGTCTAGATTATAGAACGGACATTAATATGAATGGGATCACTTTAGGTGGACTTTATAGTTCAAGGGTTCCCACCTGTTGATCAAGGAGATCTTTGAACATTGGCTGACCTGATTAGCAACTGTATGCCAAGAAGCCTGGGTGTGAAGACAATGCCAGACCTGATGTCGCCAGGTTTTCAATGGAGATTTAAATCACACTTCACAACTAGCAGAGTCCCTGAGTAGCAGACGCCAGGCTGGGTCTGAGTCAACAACACATTATTCATCTGACTTTAATTATATCTGATTTGTACTTGCATACTGTTCAATAACTACAAGCCATAAGGGCTAATATACCACACTTAGGAAAATATTGTGAAAATGGGCGATCTACAAGCTCACAACGCCTGGCAAAGCGAGGCGTTGTGAGCTTGTAGATCGGCTATTTTCACAATGTTTGCCTCTTATGTTATATCTGACAATTTGGCCAATTTGGTATTAAAAAGGTCTTAAACGTAATTTTATTGTAACTTTAGAAATGTGTAGGCACCCTGTATACACTTATACTCTAGGCTATATTGATTTGCTTACTGTTGAGTGAGAAAGCAATGTTGCACATTAAGCTAATGAGCTGGGGACCCCCCCCAAAAAAATTGGGGGACCCACCCCAACTGGGGGTCCTGAGCCCCAGTTCGGGAACCATTGGATAGTTTGCACTGTGAAATATTAGTCCAGTAGGTGGCGCTAATGTAACAATCACGGATGCCAACTGCCAGAAAACCCCCCATAAGAAGTATAAACCTATGTTATTTAAAATGTAGGCCTGATCTACCATTTTTGGTGCTATGCAGGTCATTATATGCTTGTGTTTTTCATTCTGTAATTCATATTATTTCTATTTTACTACTACGTCATCACTAATGATGTCTGTGTGAACTCAGGATTTTTTTTTAATGTTCAAAAATGGGATAAAAATGTATTTTTTTTTCGTTCGTTCGTTTGCAAGTTAAACCGGAAGACAAAAACTGAAAACATGACCCGGAAATAACTCTTTACCAAGACTGCGGAGCCGAAACTAGAGGCCAAATGTGATATTGCAAGCTTAGAACATAAAGGACACTATTGAGCATGCTTCTATCGCCTGAATCCCTAGTGCGCCTGCTCTATTGGCACCAACATCGGAATAACAGTGTACGTAGTACGTACGGACTCGCACAGGTGGGGTCAATTCAACTAATCACGGGCGTACAAGTATTTAGCTGCTTTGCATTAGTTAGCCTTTCAGCGTGCACTGCAGTGTGTGTTCACCACCTCGCTGGAAGTCCGGGACACAAGCAGTGCCCGCGGGCAACCTTTTAAAAGTTTTTAGGTATGTGTAAGTTATATATTTCAATGTGTGTATTCACGTAGCTATACTGTGTGTAACTATACTGTGTGTGTCAATATTATTTTAAAGTTAACTAAAGGATTATCCAATTTTCAGCGTGAAATTGTACAGCTATCAAGGCCAACTGCTAACACGTGAGGCTAATATTAGTACGGCTAAATGCTATAACGTGAGGCCAATCTTGGGAATAGTAGTTTTATCATTTGTGGGGGAGAACAAATTATTTCAAACTTTTTTTTTAAAGGGATATTAAATTAAGTTGGGTGTCTAACGCTATGGCTGCTGGACACCGTGTAGCTCATAATGGGCTGAGCGTGTTTTAGCTAGGCTATGTTTGATGCGCAAATTGTATTTATAAACTTGTAGAACGATTATCTCAATTTCCTTAACAGAGTTTTAACTGAAGTTGAAGTGGGTGAAGTGGGTGCCAGAGAAGTGGTTTGGATTACGGTATGTATTTTTAGCTGCAGGGATAATGATTAGCCCTGAAACATGACTGTAATACAATGACAGTCATGGAACTGATTGTTGCTGTTTTTAGATTTTTTTGGACATTTACAACTCTCACATGTACATAAACGTTCAGCTTTCAAATATAAAGTGCTGACCCCTTAGCCACGGATGTAATAAGTTCATCCGGGCCGCAATAAGTACCTGTATCTCCCGTATTGTTCAATAAAAAGCATTTTAATCAGATTGGCGGCCATTTTCTAGTGTTTTTTTTGTAATGTATCATAGTGCAATACACCTCCCAACCAGTAGTGTCGCATAGTTGAAAGCATCAGAGAAAATGGCTGGCGATAGGATTAAAAAGCTTTTATTGAACAATACGGAATATCCAGGTACTTAGACCTTTGCCGGCTCAACTTGTTACATCCTTGGCATGGGGGTCAGCACTTTATATTTGAAATATGAACCTTTATGGGTAACACTTTAGAATAACTATTCGTTATAAGTAGTTAATAGATCATTCATAAACTGTTAGTTAATGAGTTATTAATGACTTGTTAAGCATTTGTTAATAGTTAGTTAGTTAAGGAGTTGTAACCATGACTTATAGATAGTTAATAGATTAGTAACAAACTATTAGTTAATGAGTTATCAATGACTTGTTAAATATGTTTTAATAGTATGTTAAGGATTTATAAATATGCCTTATATATAGCTAATAGATCACTCACAGAGAATTAGTTAACTGACTTATTAACTGTATGCTGATTATTTATAACTATGACTTATGAATGCCTTATAACTAGTTAATAGATCCTTTATAAACCATTAGTTAATGAGGTACTAATATCTTGTCAAATATTTGTTAACAGTTAGTTAAGGAGGTATAACTATCCCTTATAGATAATGTATATATTACTCACAAACTATTAGTTAATGACTTGTTAATAACTTGTTAAATATTTACTACCTGTATGCTAATGATTAATAACTATGCCTTATATATGTTCAAAGGATTATGAACAAGCTATTAGTAAAACACTTACTAATGGCTAGTTAAGTATTTGTTAATAGTTAATATATGTTATTGGGTAGTTATTCTAAAGTTGCCACTACTCCTCATTTACTAACTATTAACAAATACTTAACTTACCTTTTACAAACCAATTGTTAATGATTTGATTCCCATCTACTAATACCAGAGACACGTTGTACAACAGCAAATGGGTGGTAGAGAAATTTGATGTGATACTGTGGACATATTTCACATTTTGGTACCTCAACCTTGCTCTATATTTTACAAAATAAATATCACAGATGAAATAATGAACAATGTATGTTTAATTAATAAAGAAAACAGTTAAAAAATAACAAATGCATACATCTAAAATAACAATAGCAAATAAATAAATAGTCATATCAACAGTAATACAGTAATTAGAAATGGGACCAAAAGGGATACCTTCATAATCCCATCATAATCCGCCTCTACAGTCCAGATTACATATAGCTTTAACCAGTGGATATACAGCACACACATTAGCTTTAGCTTTATAGCAGGCCTTCTGCAGTAAGCAGTATGGCTACAGCAACACCATGTGCTAAAATTGTAGCTATGCTAATATTGTAGCTAACAGGCTAATAAGTGTTCCCAAATTATAAATCTTACTCTTTTTCATCAAACAAACACAAACAAATTCTTTATATTAACTAATAAACACAACAGTTCATACAGTTTGAATGGTTTTGCACTACATCACCTGAAATGCATAAAATAGAATACACAATGTATCAGATACAGCACAATGGTGTGTCTTGTCCACAATAACTGAACAACATCCTGCTCCTTTCAAAATAAAAGGCAGTTCAGCTTCAGAACTCCATTGAGACACACTGCCATCTACTGACACAAAGTGGTATTGATACTACACTACAGACTAGTGTAGTAAGTTGCATGAACTGCTGAACTGTATACGACAATAAAATAAAAATACATGGAACATACATGGAACATACATGGAACATACGTGGAACATTGCCAAAAATGGTAGATAAGAAATTACAGATCTACAAGCTCACAGCAAGACGCATTGCAACATTTTGTGAGCTTGTAGATCTGCTATTCCTGATCTGATATTTCTGGATGAAGAGAAACAGAAGAAAATAATTGCAACCTCACAAATTTCAAATTGAGGGTTATTGCTTCTAAAAAGGCCCAGTAAACACCTTGAGTGGCATTTTTCTTGAGTTTTTCTTGAGCTCACACTTGAGCTTGTAGATCTGTTATTTCTAATCTGCTATTTCTACTGAATGAAGGAAAACTGTTCAGTTCATGCAGCTATACTTGTCTGTAGTGTAGTACCAATACCACTTTGTGTCAGTAGATGGCAGTGTGTCTCAATGGAGTTCTGAAGCTGAACTGCCTTTTATTTTGAAAGGAGCAGGATGTTGTTCAGTTATTGTGAACAAGACACAAGAGAAGGGGCCATTGTGCTGTACACATTGTGTATTCTATTTTATGCATTTCAGGTGATATAGTGCAAAACCATGAAAACTGTATGGACTGTTGTGTTTATTAGTTAATGTAAATAATTAGTTTTTGTTTGTTTGATGAAAAAGAGTAAGATTTATAATTTGGGAACACTTATTAGCCTGTTAGCTACAATATTAGCATAGCTACAATCTTAGCACATGGTGTTGCTGTGGCCATACTGCTTACTGCAGAAGGCCTGCTATAAAGCTAAAGCTATATTTAATCTGGACTGTAAAGGTGGATTAAGATGGGATTATGAAGGTATTCCTTTTGGTTATTTCTAATTACTGTATTACTGTTGATATGACTATTTCTTTATTTGCTATTGTTATTTTAGATGGATGCATTTGTTATTTTTGTACTGTTTTCTTTATTCATTAAACATACATTGTTCATTATTTCATCTGTGGTATTTATTTTGTAAAATATAGAGCAAGGTTGAGGTACCAAAATGTGAAATATGTCCACAGTATCACATCATATTTCTGTACCACCCATTTGCTGTTGTACAACGTGTCTCTGGTATTAGTAGATGGGAATCAAATCATTTGTAAAAGGTAAGTTAAGTATTTGTTAATAGTTAGTAAATGAGGAGTAGTGGCAACTTTAGAATAACTACCCAATAACATATTTTAACCATTAACAAATACTTAACTCATGTTAGTAAATGAGGAGTAGTTGCAACTTTAGAATAACTACCCAATAACATAAATTAACCATTAACACATACTTAACTCATGTTAGTAAACGAGGAGTAGTTGCAACTTTAGAATAACTACCCAATAACATAAATTAACCATTAACAAATACTTAACTCATGTTAGTAAATGAGGAATAGTTGCAACTTTAGAATAACTACCCAATAACATATATTAACTATTAACAAATACTTAACTAGCCATTAGTAAGTGTTTTACTAATAGCTTGTTCATAATCCTTCGAACATATATAAGGCATAGTTTTAAATCATTAGCATACATGTAGTAAATATTTAACAAGTTATTAACGAGTCATTAACTAATAGTTTGTGATTAATATATACATTATCTATAAGGGAGAGTTATACCTCCTTAACTAGCTGTTAACAAATATTTGACAAGACATTAGTAACTCATTAACTATTGGTTTATAAATGATCTATGAACCAGTTATAAGGCATTTATAAGACATAAATAATCAGCATACAGTTAATAAGTCAGTTAACTAATACTCTGTGAGTGATCTATTAGCTATCTATAAAACATATTTATAAATCCTTAACATACTATTAAAACATATTTAACAAGTCATTGATAACTCATTAACTAATAGTTTGTTACTAATCTATTAACTATCTATAAGTCATGGTTACAACTCCTTAACTAGCTGTTAACAAACATTTAACAATATATTAATAACTCATTAACTAATGGTTTATAAATGATCTATTAAGTAGTTATAAGGCATTGTTATTAATCCTTAACTAACTATTAACAAATGCTTAACAAGTCATTAATAACTCATTAACTAACAGTTTATGAATGATCTATTAACTACTTATAACGAATAGTTATTCTAAAGTGTTACCCAGACGAGCGTCGTGTGAACTATGGCTAGGATAATGATACGCTACTATAATGTACGTCTGACTGTTTAATCTTTTATTTCAATTTTAGTGTGACCCTTACATGAAAGCGATGTCTTTTAATGTATTTTTAAATGGATGACTACAATAGATGGAAACTAAATAACAGCAACACTAATACACACCGGGGGGGGGGGGGATTTTGGTTTAAAAAATATTAATCGTTCAGACGTAGCCATGGTTCACATGACGCTCGTCTGTCACGAGCGTCATGGAGAAACTTATACCAGGTTTTGGCACGTTCTCCATTTACAACATGTACATTTACATATATGTTCAGATTTCAAATCCAAAGTGCTGACACATGTCATCGCAAGTCTTTAAAGGATGTTTTTTTTTAATATTTGCCAAAATGAATCCTGTGTCATAGTCTGTCTTTATTTTCCATAGATGGCTAAAAAGAAAACTGAGAAGGCCATAATGGTCCCAGTTGCCTTGCATGATGAAGGTAAGAGAAACCACCTTATTTGCTATGGTTATGACCAGTGCCATTGAGATAGAAGGAATTTGTCATCTTGTGTTCACTGCAATAGCATATCATATAAAGAAAGAATAGGCTAATCATATAATGTGCATTTGATAATAAGGTAAAACACTGGTTTAAAATAAACCAAAGCTGTGAACACTAATTGAAATGTATGTACTTACCTGACCTGGCGGAGACCTGTGCTCCGAGGAGCACTTTTTCTAGTTGTCATTTATTTACAATCATTTAACAAAATCGATATTTATTGGGGATTGATAACAAGTTACAATCATATGCTATACATAAAGCTTGTGTCCTGTATTGTCTGACTGCTCATTGATCCTACTCTTTATATCTCAATGGCTCTGACTACTCAGAATTTACCGTCATTGATGGCTTTTTAATATCAGCGAGTACTGCACAAAATGGCAGTGACACTCGTTTGGCTTTATCCCCAAAGGTTGTCCTAGTTGCTTCAGATGGTCAAGGTAAGATAGGGGAGAGCACAACCGTGATTTTTAATCTTGCCCAAAACCAGTCAACCTGCAAGCTCACAACACGTGTTAAAACGCGCTGTTAGCTAATAGATAGGCTGTTTTTGCAAAATGTTTGCCCCCAGAATAGAGACACTGTTTGTATGGTTAAAACCTCTACTGTATAATCTTTATTTCCCCCCTCCCCCAGAGATGTCGGCTAAGCCTACTAGGCCAAAGAGGGCCATTCTTCCCAAAAATAATTTTTCGCCAGACGCTTCTGATCAAGGTAATGGAAGTGAGGGCACAACCTTCATTTGTCTTCAGCAAAACTAGCCGATCTACAATCTCACAACACGTGTTGCAGTGCGTTAGCTCGTAGATTGGCTATTTTTGGGAAATGTTTGCTCAAGAATAGACTGTTTTATTTCTAATCAAGGAAGTTTATTAACTCAAAGGCATAAGCCATAGGAAATATTAATGTTCCAATACAGCCGTACAAGATGTAATTTCTGCTGTGGTCCCTGATTAGAACTTTAACTGCTAAAAATGGTATACTAATTGTTGTGAGCTCCTAGACAGAAAGAGATAGAAAGAGGGGAAGGTAGGTGAGGGCTGAAAAGAAATAAAGACAGTAGTTAAAGAGCCCTGTCAATAAGTTGATGAAAACAAGCCTAATACACATACAATCCTATTGCCGTTGCACATCAGATGATGGGAACAGACCTGTGATTGACAGGGGTCACTTCTCAAGTAGCGTTCTGGGGCTGTTGGTATTTGTCGCCTGCCTCACTGCCTGCGTGCCTGGCTTTCTTTGACACTCCTTAAGTGCCAGCAAGTCTTCACTGTTAACAACAGCCGTCTTTTATTCTTCTTTAGAGTCTATATTCTTCACGAAAGAGAGATTGTAGGTGATACTTTCTCTCTCGACTTTCCACTTTCAAACTTTCGACTTTCCACTGTCCACTTTCGACTTTCGACTTTCCACTTTCCACTTTCCACTGTCCACTTTCCTCTGTCCACTTTCGACTTTCCACTGTTGTGTTGAAAGGCACAACTTTCATTCCTTTGCAGTAGATGAACGCAATATTTAATGACTTGAAAATGTCAATGAATCTTGTAGTTCCCATTCAAATTAAACAAAACAAGAAAACACCTAACTGACACTAAGACAAGAGAAGGGGAGGATAACGTAGATAAGACCAGACAAGACGAGACCTAGACTGGACTGGATATTGGTCATGAAGAGATGGTCTTTTATTCTCCATCCTAAATACCATGTGAAACTCCATCCTCTCCCTGTCATTGGCTGAAACGCAGGAAGGTATGTTTAGAAAGAAAGGGGGGGATAAGAGAAATCTGAGCCCACAACATCAACTAATTAACTCAACCTAAAGTTGATTCTCTTACAAGGATTTATTCATTATATTATCGATATTCTCCCATTGTAACTTAGTGTCACGCATCTGGTTCCTATTTAAAAAGAATATTGGAAATATATTGGAAATATAATGAATAATGAATAATAATAATCAAATGACAATATAAATGTACCTTCATGCATAAGTGAAAGTATGATAAACAGTTGTACTTAATCATACTTGAATGTTACAAATATAACAGCAAGCTTACACAGTAGGACACGTAATAACCTCTTGTTTAATATGGATAATTAACTATGAACGTATGAAACAAACTCTGCCTCAATTTTGTGCTTGAGGATCGATGATCTCAAGGTCATAGGTCGCAGGCCATTTGGTTGGAAGCAGAGCTCTCCCTGTGACAGCTAACTGTCACAGACTGCAAATTATGGCATTATTTCCAGTTAAATTTGTCCCAAGTTTGTGTCCTGATATCATGGTTCCATGTCAGCAACATTGTCAATCCTAGCCAGTGGGTCTAGGAAACTCTGTGTGTATGTCCGTGCACATCAGTATATCTGTGCGTGCACGTGTGTGTGCGTGCGGGGCACGTAGACTGCAGGGTGTGTGTAAACAGAGCTGTTTGGGGCATTTGACCTCTGGGGTCAACGGCTCCTTCTTCATATGCTTGTAGAGTTGTGTTCATATGCATCAGCAACAATGGAGGTCCAGTTTGGATCGGTGAATGGTTTGATCATAGTGGAATATTCAATTGATAAACCCTCCCCCAAAGCTACTACAACTGTATAGTTACAAACATTGAATCCTCATAATGCAAGCAGACGTGATACATTGATTTACCACATGTGTTTATGAACCCCTCATTGTTTGTCGGTGGCTCAGTCTGTGACCATTTAGAAAATGTGTTGGTGTCATAGAACTTTGTTTTCCCCTACCAGAAACTACTACAACGGTTAGGCCAAACAAAACCACCGCTTCCAACAAGAAAACCGCTTCCAACAAGAAAACCACCGGTTCCAACAAAAGAGCCACTGCTTCCAACAAGAGGGCCCCAGACACTTCTGATCAAGGTAATAGAAGTGAGGGCACAACCTTCATTTGTCTTCAGCAAAACTAGCCGATCTACAATCTCACAACAACACATGTTACAGTGCGCGCTGTTAGCTCGTAGAAATATCATGATAAATTAAATCAGTCTTCATCATCCACATCATCACATCATCTTCCACATTACCAGGTATGTTTTATTTCACTAACACTTTATTTCTTATCCAGTAACTTTTGAGCATGTCTGTTTTGTCTCCACTTTGAGCCACTCTTAGGGTGACTATTAATTCCCGTTTTCAGCCAGTATCAAGGCAAATGGTGTCTCATTTTTTTTCCTTAATTGATGACATGCCACGTTTGGCTACAAAGTGTAAAGCATATGGTTACAAATTTAAGCTGAGCTCCATGAGAGAAATGATGAGAAAGTAAACGGGATGAAAATCAATCATGCATTTCATGTTATGGAACTGTTATGGAAATAATCAATATTCCAGGGACACTTGGAAGTTTAGTGAACAAGTTAATGTATGCTTTTGACCTTAAAGGAGAGATCCGGACATTTTAAGTGTTATCTTTGATGTGTCGCTAATCACTCACCATCATTGAAAGGGACGTTGAGTTATTCCAGATAGTCCCCTGTCGTCCAGTCTGTCGACCCCCTCCGTTGGCATAATGGGAGCCCGTGTAAGAGTGAAAATCGTCTATTATAACCGATGCAAAGTTAGTTTTTTCTCTACTACTGCTCATCGTGGAGTCTCATGATACTCAAACGTGCACTGAATGTCGCGAACGAGCTATCGTTCGTGCAGAACGAGATGATGCTGGTTGCTTATTTCTACCACAGACGACAGGTTCTGTGGAAGAAACAAGCAACCAGCATCATCTCGTATTTTAATTACGTTATTATTTTTAGTTCACAGAGAGAGAGCCAGAGCCCAGTCCTCCTCCTCTGACAGTGATGGCAGCTCTGGCACAAGTGAGGACTCGTCCAGCAGCCATGAAAAAAGAAAGAAAAAGAAAAGAAGGGGGAAGAAGAACAGGAAGCGTCAAAGACGCCACAAGTCTTCAAAAAGGGGTTAGTGAGTTCGATATTGTTCATTAATGCTATGGAGACTGGCAACACCCAAGGCTGTGCCCTATCCGCAAGCCTGCACTGTCAATTACTAATTATGACCTAACTTTGACAGATGTCAGTTAAGGATGACTGTTGTGAAAACTTGCGTGAACTCATAGCTTGTAGGTAATTAATTGCATTTCAATGTTTTCTTTAGCTCACAAGACGAGTAAGAGGGACTCTGACAGTGAAAGTGACAGTGACAGCTCTGAGGACTCCTCTGAGAGGAAGCCCAAGAAAAAGAAGGGACGAGGGCAGTTCCCCCTAAGAGGTATGTGCACTTTTTTTGTATCTCTGTTGGCCCTTTCACACTGACAGCAGTTTACACTGTGCTTGCCACCAAGTAGTGGCACAGTGGTAGAAAATAGTCACAGTTTTCTGGAGTTTGCGCCAGTGCTTCGCTCTTACAGACTACACCAGTGGTTCTCAACCATTTGGTAATTATTGTGTTGGTGGTTGTTCTGTGTTGCTTATATAATTTTGAAGAGTGGATGTCAAACTTTTCATGTCAAGGACCCTTAATTTAAAATGTATTTGGCCAGACCGCCATCTGAAATTCTTTCTGATTTATTTATGGATCAGGATTTCTGTTAAAAGTCCACATTTTGTTTTAGATTTAGGGAAAACATATTATGTTCAAAATGCGTTGCTTTACTTTGCTGTGATTTTGTCCTTCATTCTTGTAGTTGTGGATGAAGATGGTGTCCTGGAACGATACAAAGTCCTACTTAGGTTCTACAAAAAGGATCACAGTGTAAGGAGAACCATCGAACACTTCAAAGTGGACAAGGCGACGGTCGCCAACACTGCAGCAATTGCAGAACTACAAATTGCTGCCCCAGAAGTAACACCACCGTCACGGGAACGGGAGACACTCATCCAATATGCTAAATCTCTCCGAGCCTTTATCTCAGGCCTGCCTGAGGTGGCGGCGAGGATAAAGGCCATGAGAAGAGATAAACTGTTGATCCCCGTTTAAAGGGATAGTTCACCCCCAAAAGGTATTTTCTATCGATTAGTCACCCCATGGAGACTTGAATTCATGGAATTATTGTTTTTGTCGCATTCCTAAGCCAATAATTTAATGACCAGCGGACCGCTAGGAGATACAAAGGAGACTGTGTCTGTGAGACCTGTGTCTACTACCGGAACCGCTGCCAGTCATCAAACTATTGGCTTGGGAATGTCACAAAAACAACAAATATCCATGAATTCAAGGGTGACTAATCGATAGAAAGTCCTTTTGGGGTTGAACTGTCCCTTAAGTGCTGTGCTTTTATTTTCTCTTAAAAAAATGTTTCAGTGCTGTTCTTAAAGCACATATCTTATGGCAGTGTCCTGTATGTCCAGTAGATGTCCTGTGATTCCAGAAGGTGGCCTACCCGTTTCCCGTTCATTTTCTTATAGCTCTTTTTGATTGGCTCAGCAGCAGATTTGAATGAGGTATAAATGACAGCTTCCTTATCAAATCTTCTGCTAAGCCATCGAACAAAGATGTGAGGAAGTGAACAGGAAATGGCTATGCCACCTTCGGGAATCTCAGGGCACTACTAACTCGGTGTCTTCAGCATGGCAGAGTAATGGAGAAATTGGTGACCTGCTGAAATATGTGACCATCTTGCACACAGTTAAATCACTGTTTTTACATCAAGAGATGGTCACATATTTTGGCAGGTCACCAATTTCAAAGTTAAGACCACCATGTTGGAGCACTGAGGAGCTAGACTTTTGAGTTTGGCTCAGGACTAGCCAGGACTAGTATATAGTAGGAACGTCAGGGGTTTTCTGTTTGAGTTTGGCTCAGGACTAGCCAGGACTAGTGTATATAGTAGGTAACATCAGGGAATGGTTTTCTGTTTGGCCATAACAATCCCCACCATATAGTGTGTGTTGAAGGTGGTGAACTTGTTTTATATATTTTATTGTTTTAATTGTGACGTTTTATAAGTGTCCTTTAAACAAAAGTATCCTCAAGTGCTTGTGGCAAAATGTGGCAAAATGGCTTTTGCAGTGAAAAATAAAAAAAATAAGCTGCAGCAATTGTTTCAACTTATTAAGGTTTCAGAATTGACGTTATGATCTATACTGCCACTAGGGGGTGTTTGGGCTGTTTGTCTTCACCTAGCCAAATGTACTAAGAAAGTAGCCTAAGTCATGTGCCTCATGTTTTATAATAGTAATAGTGAGCAGTATAGCAGTCATGTGCAATGGGCTTCCATAACATTTCTGAAGCAGGTAAGTTATTTTGAAGTAGGCCTACACTTTGTCAGAAATGAGACTAATCAGCGAATATTGATATATATAACGAGCATGCATTCTCCTTTCATGATGTTGACACGGAATAGCTGATGTTCAAGTTACGGTACAGTTCTGTAGTAAAGACAGTTAATTTGTTTCTAATAAGTACATATTATTTGTTAAGAAGCAATAAGGTATGTGTCCTGATGTTGGCACAGAATAGCTGATGTACAATTTACGGTACAGTTCTGTAGTAATGAGAGGTAATTTGTTCTAATAAGTACATATTATTTGTTAAGAAGCAATAAGGTATGTGTCCTGATGTTGGCACCGAATAGCTGATGTACAATTTACGGTACAGTTCTGTAGTAATGAGAGGTAATTTGTTCTAATAAGTACATATTATTTGTGAAGAAGCAATAAGGTATGTGTCCTCATGTTGGCACAGAATAGCTGATGTACAATATACAATATAGTTCTGTAGTAATGAGAGGTAATGTGTTCCTAATAACAACAAAATATTTTTTATTAAGCAAAAAGGTAGGAAGAATATAATGTGTCATGAAGTTAGCCCGGAATGGCTGATGTACAAATTACGGTACAGTTCTGTTGTAATTAGATGTAAAGTAACTTGAAGTAAGTGGAAATAACATTAAATAAAGGCCTAATAAAGAACACATTTGTTCTAACGAAACCCTTACAGTAGACTGATGGTAGCCTAACGTCACATCGTGTAGTTAGTAGTTGCGGGGTTGTAATGTGACGGTCAAGTAAGTGGAAATAACATTAGGCATTATAAAGAACTTTTATTTCTTATTAGGCTTTGTTAGGTCTTATTGGGCTTTGTTAGTTCTTATTAGGCTTTAGCCTCTAGGAATCTGTCGAATAGCGGAGAACACCATTTCAAATAACGCCTTTAGTTTAGTTTCATTCAATTTCTAATTAGAACATAATTAAGGGATAATAGTGGAAAATAAGGGTATGTTTCTTTCTAATAACAAAACATTATTGCTAATAAGAAACACATTATTTGTAATAACGGCTTATTATGTCAAATTAGTGTACTGTAAATTGTGCTGCGACCCTAAAATGTATACATAAAGGTAATAGCTTTAACATAACTTTAACTCGAGCATAACTGTAACTCTGACATTACTGCAACTCTGACAGTACTGTAACTCAAGCATAACTGTAACTCTGACATTACTGCAACTCTGACAGTACTGTAACTCTAACATAAATCTAACATATCTCTAACATTATTGTAACTCTAACATTACTGTAACTATAACATAACTTTAACACTAACATTACTGTAACTCTACCAATATTGTAACTCAACATTACTGAACTCTTCACTGTAAAACCCAATAAGTTAATAGTACTCAAAAAAATTGTTGAAACTGATTACATAAAAAAAATTAAGTTACATGTACTCATTTTATTAAGTTAAATAAACTCAATATTTCTATTGTTACAGTACTAATAAAAATCTAGTATTGATAACTCTAAAATGTTTGTTACATGTACTCATTTTATTAAGTTAAATAAACTCAATATTTCTATTGTTACAGTACCAATAAAAATCTAGTATTGATAACTCTAAAATGTTTGTTACATGTACTCATTTTATTAAGTTAAATAAACTCAATATTTCTATTGTTACAGTACCAATAAAAATCTAGTATTGATAACTCTAAAATGTTTGTTACATGTACTCATTTTATTAAGTTAAATAAACTAAATATTTCTATTGTTACAGTACTAATAAAAATCTAGTATTGATAACTCTAAAATGTTTGTTACATGTACTCATTTAATTAAGTTAAATAAACTATTTCTACAGTACTATAATGCAAACACATTTCAAGTCAACATTAAAACAGGTTAACACAGATGATTGAAACACAAGTTACTCTTTTATTAAGTAACAATACAAAAAATTCAAAGCAGGTGGCCCTTATAAAATGGCCTTAAAATGAACAGTGCAATGGATTCAACAGTGCAAAAGATTTGACATTTTGAACAATGCAGTAAACATCCTGATATAAGACTTAAATAAAATGAAATAAACTGTCCACTGTAACCCAGCCCACTGGAAGAAATACCGGTAGTGTTGAAACATAAGACAGGATAGCTTATAGGAAGGAATACTATCAACTTACTTAATGTCTATTAAATGAGCTCAACCACCACATCATTTATTGGAACAGTTTTAGCCAAGTGAATTTTAATATTTTTGTAATTTAGAGTAGCCAATTATTTCCCCCCAATTTAATCATTTTGCCAATACATTTTTGTTGCTGCCACTGCTGGTGTACCCTACTGGCTCACCTAATAGTGAGGAGTCTGCACCGGTAGGACATAGTGGCCCCCATTCTACTCCTCCGGTTCAACATTTTCAACTGATAGGTGGCGCCCCCAGCCCATAGGTATACATACTAACAACACCCTTCCCGCATGGCTAAAATAAATTGCATGACGATGGAAATATCTGATATACTATATAGTATACACAGTACATATTTCACACACATACTTCATACAGTTAACATTCTGAACATTTATAAAATAGTGCAAGGGCCTAAGGAAATGTCCTGAGGAAAGAATCACAATAAACCATGATTTAAAAAAAAAAGATATATCAATTAAGAAACTATTTATGGACCCAATCAGATAGGCAATATACGTTGACTGATTCACCAATTTGTATATCTTACAAAGTCACGGTACTTCACATTGAATCTGCTATCCAATATTGCCATAAACAGTTTAGTTCATTGATTTACCAAATTTCTCATGGTGACCTTATACAGTAACATCACCGAAATAGCAGCAGTACAGTATGGCAAATATGCCATACTGTTTACACATCCACATAGTACTTGTAAAACCATCTCAGAAAATTACTTTTGACCAGTAACATTTTAGAAGAATAAGAACACTTTCAAAAACCCTCACTAAGATGTTTTCAAAAAATTGAAAATCTCAACATCTAAGAGGTCAGGAGAGAAAAAACTCAAAACACATCACTAAGATGTTTTCCAAATATATAAAATGGAATTATCTCAGTGCAATTGAAGAATATCAAGTAATGGTGCGTGCAACCTCTACGATTTCAAAAAAGAAAAACACATTTGATATGTTCTCTGGGCAGAAGAACGTGGCACCGCCATCTATTGGATTGGCATTGATCAAGACGAGCCCAAATGTCATCAATGGCAAATATGCCATACTGTTTACACATTTGTAAAACCATCTGAGAAAAATACTTTTGAACAGTAACACAAAAACAAAAACCATCACTAAGATGTATTCAAAAATGATCTCCAAGATTTGTTCAAAGAAGTTAAAGGCCTTTCATGTTTCAGTGCAAAAAAAGTAACTGTAGGGCAATTGAGGAATATCAATTAAAAGGTGTGTGCAACCTCTCTACGATTTCAAAAAAGAAAAACACATTTAATATGTTCTCTGGGCAGAAGAACGTGGCATCTATTGGATTGGCATTGATCAAGAGGAGCCCAACTGGTATGTCATCAATGTTTCAGTGCAAAAAAGTAACTGTAGTGCAAGTGAAGGATATCAATAAAGAGAAAAGAAAAACACACGTAAAAAAAAATACACCTTTCACCTCTGTGCAAAAAAAAAGAAAAGAAAAGAAACACTGATTACTCTACTGCCAAGAGGTCATTTTTAAGGCTCAACACCCTGGGCTTCAGCTTCCCATCATCAAGGCCCATCAACACTTTCTGGGTGAAGTCAAATGTATTGGCCAATTCTTTTGGGTAACTTAGATGCAGTGCATAAATCAGTGCAAAAAGCATGACAAACGCTTCAGCGTATGTTGGGAAATCTATGACTATGTTACCCTCAAGTACGACCGCAATCTTCTCTGGGCAGAAGAACGTGGCGTCTGTTGGATTGGCGTTGATCAAGAGGAGCCCAACTGGTACGTCATCAATGTCTGGTTCACCAGTCGCCTAACAACAAACAGGAGAAATTAGAAATTAAAACCTCTTTTAAAATCCCAGCATATTCAACACGTGCTTGTTTCATGATTGGCGTCTATCCTCTATGATGACTAAAATGTAATTTAATATTGAAACTAATATTATTGAGTCTCTGGATTACAGTAACAAAGAAAACAATTTGACCAAAGTAGATAATGTGACTTACATCCCACTTCTTCAGAAAGCTGGAGTCATCTTCATGCAGGTAAGCAGGGAGGGCACGGAGGAGTGCAGCACGTCTGGTATGGACATCAACTTGTTCCTTTAGTTAGAGAACACATTGTCACTGTCGGGCAGAAACCTCATATCTCCATATTTCAACTTTTCATATTGTTGGGTCACTTAATGCTCTACTTCGCCGTACAAGAATGTCAAGCAAAAGTAGTTACAATTAGCTGATCTACAAGCTCACAACGCATTGATGCGTTGAGAGCTTGTAAATCTGCTATTTTCACTACTTCTGACCATCGTTTTATATTTCCTGAAAATTAATGGTTTTGGATTTACAAGGTTTCCGCCCAGCAGTGGCGATATTCTTGTTTTACTATATCAACAGCATAGCAGAACATTAAAATAGCACGCCATCCCATGTCTTTAGAGAAGTTCTACCAAATAAATCACTACTGAAGCATCATTATCAAGCACAATGACACAGTTTGGTTCTTACCAGCTGGGCCAGAATGGCAGGTATCGTTTACACCTTGTGTGTGGGGGTGTTTCTTCATGGCAAAATGTGGTCCAGGAGACACCTACTGTAGTTGGAATTACCACTTAAAGTTTATATTTGGAGAGTAACGTAAATTATCAAGATAAAAAACAATCCTGTCTTTTAGTTTTCCACTGCACTGAGTTACTACTTCCTATTCCCCTACTTTCCATGTCCTTGCGCCAACCACACCCATCTTTGAAAACAGTGATCTCAATAATACACCTCTACATTTTTGTGACTGCATTTTGCAGGGTTGTGACACAGGGTTGTGTTTACAACAGACCTAAACACCTGGCAAAGTACTGAAAACTGCTTGGTAGTTCCTGTTATAATGGGTGTCTCCAGGACCACAGTTTTGCTGTGATGACATACACAAACGCACATGGTGAAAACAATACCTGGCACGCCATGCAGGCTACTAAAAACAGAACTTACCTGGAGGTCAAAGGTCGTGAAGATCTGACTGAGCGCTTCAGAAACTTTCCCTGTTCGTGCAGCTTTCTTCCTGAACAGGCTCTGAAGACGAGGGGCATGACGGTCCAACTCGGCATAGAAGTGGTTCTTCAGGTTGATGTTCGAGATTCTGTGGAACTCTGCAGAGATCTGCAAAAAAGTACAATGACTTTTTAAGTCACAGTATACTGCATACATATACTATAGTGGATACACAGTGTATGTGTCCTTTCTGAAAAGGAAACAATGAAAAATGCTACATTTATATCTGTAAATGGTATAACTTTTACATACTATTATGACCACAAAGTAACATAACCCCAACTTATGTGGAGTAACTTAACAGGTGGACTATAGGTGGTCTATGGGTGGTATACGGGTGGTATACAGGTGGTATACAGGTGGACTATAGGTGGTATACAGGTGGTCTATAGGTGGTCTATAGGTGGTATACGGGTGGCATACAGGTGGTATACAGGTGGTCTCCAGGTGGTCTCTAGGTGGTCTCTAGGTGGTCTCTAGGTGGTATACAGGTGGTCTACAGGTGGTCTCTAGGTGGTCTCTAGGTGGTATACGGGTGGTCTATAGGTAGTATACAGGTGGTATACAGGTGGTATACAGGTGGTCTACAGGTGGTATACAGGTGGACTATAGGTGGTCTATAGGTGGTCTACGGGTGGTATACGGGTGGTCTATGGGTGGTCTATGGGTGGTCTCTGGGTGGTCTATGGGTGGTCTATGGGTGGTCTCTAGGTGGTATACAGGTGGTATACAGGTGGACTCTAGGTGGTCTCTAGGTGGACTCTAGGTGGTATACGGGTGGACTATAGGTGGTCTCTAGGTGGTCTCGAGGTGGTCTATGGGTGGTATACGGGTGGTCTATAGGTGGTATACAGGTGGACTATAGGTGGTATACGGGTGGTCTATAGTTGGTATACAGGTGGTCTACAGGTGGTCTATAGGTGGTATACAGGTGGTCTATAGGTGGTATACAGGTGGTATACAGGTGGTCTCTAGGTGGTATACAGGTGGTATATAGGTGGTATACAGGTGGTCTATAGGTGGTATACAGGTGGTCTATAGGTGGTATACAGGTGGTCTATAGGTGGTATACAGGTGGTATACAGGTGGTCTATAGGTGGTCTATAGGTGGTATACAGGTGGTCTATAGGTGGTATACAGGTGGTCTCTAGGTGGTATACAGGTGGTATACAGGTGGTATACAGGTGGTCTCTAGGTGGTCTATGGGTGGTATACGGGTGGTCTATGGGTGGTATACGGGTGGTCTATGGGTGGTATACAGGTGGTCTCTAGGTGGTCTATGGGTGGTCTCTAGGTGGTATACAGGTGGTATACGGGTGGTATACGGGTGGTCTATAGGTGGACTCTAGGTGGTCTCTAGGTGGACTCTAGGTGGTCTCTAGGTGGTCTACAGGTGGTCTCTAGGTGGTATACAGGTGGTATACAGGTGGTATACAGGTGGACTATAGGTGGTCTCTAGGTGGTCTCTAGGTGGTCTCTAGGTGGTCTATGGGTGGTATACAGGTGGTCTATAGGTGGTATACAGGTGGTCTATAGGTGGTCTATGGGTGGTATACGGGTGGTATACAGGTGGTATACAGGTGGACTATAGGTGGTCTCTAGGTGGTATACAGGTGGTCTCTAGGTGGTATACGGGTGGACTATAGGTGGTCTCTAGGTGGTATACGGGTGGACTATAGGTGGTCTCTAGGTGGTCTATGGGTGGTCTACGGGTGGTCTATAGGTGGTATACAGGTGGACTATAGGTGGTATACGGGTGGACTATAGGTGGTCTCTAGGTGGTATACGGGTGGACTATAGGTGGTCTCTAGGTGGTCTCGAGGTGGTCTATGGGTGGTATACGGGTGGTCTATAGGTGGTATACAGTTGGTATACAGGTGGACTATAGGTGGTATACGGGTGGTCTATAGGTGGTATACAGGTGGTCTATAGGTGGTATACAGGTGGTCTCTAGGTGGTATACAGGTGGTATACAGGTGGTCTATAGGTGGTATACAGGTGGTCTCTAGGTGGTATACAGGTGGTATACAGGTGGTCTATAGGTGGTATACAGGTGGTCTCTAGGTGGTCTATGGGTGGTATACGGGTGGTCTATGGGTGGTATACAGGTGGTCTCTAGGTGGTCTATGGGTGGTCTCTAGGTGGTATACAGGTGGTATACGGGTGGTATACAGGTGGACTCTAGGTGGACTCTAGGTGGTCTCTAGGTGGACTCTAGGTGGTCTCCAGGTGGTCTCTAGGTGGTATACGGGTGGTATATAGGTGGACTATAGGTGGTCTCTAGGTGGTCTCTAGGTGGTCTATGGGTGGTCTATAGGTGGTCTATGGGTGGTATACGGGTGGTATACAGGTGGTATACAGGTGGTATACAGGTGGACTATAGGTGGTCTCTAGGTGGTATACAGGTGGTCTCTAGGTGGTATACGGGTGGACTATAGGTGGTCTCTAGGTGGTATACGGGTGGACTATAGGTGGTCTCTAGGTGGTCTATGGGTGGTATACAGGTGGTCTATAGGTGGTATACAGGTGGACTATAGGTGGTATACGGGTGGACTATAGGTGGTCTATAGGTGGTATACAGGTGGTATACAGGTGGTCTATAGGTGGTCTATAGGTGGTCTACGGGTGGTATACGGGTGGTATACGGGTGGTATACGGGTGGTATACAGGTGGACTATAGGTGGTCTCTAGGTGGTATACAGGTGGTCTATAGGTGGTCTATGGGTGGTCTATGGGTGGTCTATGGGTGGTATACAGGTAGTCTATAGGTGGTATACAGGTGGACTATAGGTGGTCTCTAGGTGGTATACAGGTGGTCTATAGGTGGTCTATGGGTGGTCTATGGGTGGTATACAGGTGGTATACAGGTGGTCTACAGGTGGTCTCTAGGTGGTCTCTAGGTGGTCTCTAGGTGGTATACGGGTGGTCTATAGGTGGTATACAGGTGGTATACGGGTGGTATACAGGTGGTGGTATACAGGTGGTCTAGAGGTGGTATACAGGTGGACTATAGGTGGTCTATAGGTGGTCTATGGGTGGTATACAGGTGGTCTATAGGTGGTCTACGGGTGGTCTACGGGTGGTATACGGGTGGTATACAGGTGGTATACGGGTGGTATACAGGTGGTCTATAGGTGGTCTACGGGTGGTCTACGGGTGGTCTACAGGTGGTATACAGGTGGTCTCTAGGTGGTCTCTAGGTGGTCTCTAGGTGGTATACGGGTGGTCTATGGGTGGTATACAGGTGGTATACAGGTGGTCTCTAGGTGGTCTATGGGTGGTCTCTAGGTGGTATACAGGTGGTATACAGGTGGTATACGGGTGGTATACAGGTGGTCTAGAGGTGGACTCTAGGTGGACTCGGCATTTATAGGATGCCAGGTCAACAATGACCTGGTATCTGTCCTTTGCATAATCCTGCAAGGTCATCAAGGCTAGGAGGGCAAGTGCTACGGGCTGAGGTGGAGTCTGAAGAGGTGAGTCTATGGGTGGTATACAGGTGGTATACGGGTGGTATACAGGTGGTCTCTAGGTGGTCTCTAGGTGGTCTCTAGGTGGTATACGGGTGGACTATAGGTGGTCTCTAGGTGGTCTATGGGTGGTATACGGGTGGTCTATAGGTGGTATACAGGTGGTATACGGGTGGTATACAGGTGGTCTCTAGGTGGTATACGGGTGGACTATAGGTGGTCTCTAGGTGGTCTATGGGTGGTATACGGGTGGTCTATAGGTGGTATACAGGTGGACTATAGGTGGTATACGGGTGGTATACAGGTGGTCTATAGGTGGTCTATGGGTGGTATACGGGTGGTATACAGGTGGTATACACAGGCATGCAAACAGCCCGAGGTGAAAAAGGTGACAACATGTTGTTTTCTTTCGGGTCAGGTGTCACACAATTGCCCTATTTGAGTTCAAAAAGGTGACTGTAGCTGAAAAGTGACACTTTTGCATGTCTGTTAATAAATAGCATTCATGTGCCTTTCACCAAAGCACTTCATTATGTGCATTACATTCACACACAGAATGCAGAGGAAACCATGCATGGCACCAACGTGGAGCAGTTAGTGGTTAATGTCTTACTCCTCCTTGCCAGGAGGAGCTGGGGATCAAACCGATAACCTTTGGATTTCAAGACGGACACTACCTCCTGAGCCACTACTGCTGTAAAACTGTCATTTACAAAAAATATGTTTTACCTGTGACTCCAGTTTGAGGGCAGGCCAGCGTTCCAGGATGTCACTGACAGGTTGGCCATCACTGATGATTTCTTTGCGCCGCAGGGCCAAGGTGGTCTGCATTAACTTTCCAATCAGGGGAAGGTTCTTGTCAGTCTTCTTCACTTCATCTACAATCTGGAGTCTCAGTCGCTCAAGGCTTGCAGCATCTTCACCCCTTGGGAAGTTAGGGAGGAAATTCAACTCTTCCCTATGTGGCCTTTTGATGTTACTGTGGGGAGATTCTTTGTCTGGGTTGTTCTTGCTTCTTTTCCCTGAATTGACAGCTACCTCTTCACATCCTGCATGACTCAACCTAGTGCGGTAGTTCCCCATCTTCCACTTTAGACTATTCTTCCAACCATAGCATCCTGTCCCAGATCCTGGCTCTTTCAGACAGGGATGCTTGGTGACAAGTGCTTCTGCTACCACTGAAACATCCTTATCACTGGGGTATGATTTGAAGCTATGCATGAGGGAAGCAAGGGTCTCTAGAACGTTATGCTTCTGTCCCCTTGATAACTTCTGAGTTTTCCCTGTCCTCTCACATGCTAAATTTCCTTGACTAAGTAGGTATTCTACCTCATATGAGAAGGTGGGCACTTCAAAAACAGCAGGCCATCTGGGCCTGTCTACATCCATGGGAATGGCATATACTATTATGTCATCTGATGCTTCTGAGCTGGCCTCACTCTCAGATCTAATCACTTTCAGCACAGCTTTCTGTGGAAGTTCCTCAATGTCAATAAGGGAAGCTAACTGCCCATCGAAATCTGGATCTTCGTATGATAGGCTAAAGTCAAAGTCTAGCTTAAACTTCTCTTTCATCCTAGTTTTTAGCTCATCCACAGATTCGGGGCGTGAAGACAGTGTCATCTTCCTGACAATGTCTTTGGAAATATGGACATGAAGTAGGAAGTTGAGAGCTGCAGCAGCTGCCATTTCCTATTATAAAGAAAATGAATTGATTAATGATAACCATTCAGTTTGACAACACATAATCAGAATATTGCGCTAAAGAAATGCCAGCAGTTTCATTTCTTTTTTTACATTTTTGAATGAAAAACATTGTTCTTGATTGAATATGATGAACCTTAAATTACTGCCGTTTGCAAAAAACAAAATCTGCTCAGTCAATCTTTACAGGCCTGTTGTGGTGGGCAGTCTCACTGATTGCACTCATTTTCAGCAATGGGCTGCTTATTTTCTCCACCGTTTCAAAGGAATGTATTGGCCTACTTGGTGTTTTTTTTTCCTTTTTTTTTGTTGTTTTTTTTACTTTTTTTTTTCATGTGGACACCACTTTGAGGTAGTCATATCGACTACAGAGACAACACGAAATACATCAGGACAAAATAAAACAAAATAAGACAAAGGCACAAGATTGACACAGTGGCCTACTTCTCAAAACATTTTAGCCACTTAAACCCTATATACTTTTTTTGTATCCCCCCAGGGCTCTGTACTAACTAGGTCGACTAGTATTTCCCTCTACATCAAATCTGTCGGAAATAGCCAATCTACAATCTCACAACACGTCGCAACGTGTTGTGAGCTTGTAGATCGGCTATTTCCACTCAATGTTAACCCCAGAATATGGACACTAGGGTTTAAGTGGTTAGTCCTGCAAGTCTCTGATCAAAATAAACCTTTTCTGCGTTAACATTAAATGCCCATCAATAATGTACGCTGGGAGAGGCAATGTGTCATTTAAATCTGACAGTTGATGCACAGAGATGTGGCCTGTAGAGCTCAGCTTAAATGATCTAAAATGCTCACTGTACCAGCACTCATAGTTACTGCAAAGAAAGGAAACAGAGTTGTTCACAAGCAGAATCTGATCAATTCTGCTGAAGTTTGGAAGTCCTCCACTGTGGCCTACAGAAACAAACATCCCATTTGCAAAGTCGGTGCCCTGTATGGAGATCTTTGATGTGCTGTATATGATTTGGCTGTCTGTCTTTGTCTCAATGAAGTCTTTTGCCACTTGCGGGAGTGTGGCGACTTGGACAGAGCTGAGACTTGAGGCTTGTGTGTGGGGTTTGAAAAATGATGGTGCACTGAGGTGATATGCCATCATATATTGATGCCTGGTTGCAAGAGTTTTCAAGACATTCTTGAAATTATGTGTGTCATGTACAACCCTTTTGAAAAAGCTATGCTTTCCCTCAAACCTCATGGTCCATAAATGAATAAGAGGCCCAAATCGCTTTGTCAGTTCAGGGTAGTGCTCAATGTAATGATGTTTGGGTTTGATCCTAAAGTCAGGAAACATAGTTTTAAGACCCTGTCTGTGATCACTTATTTTAGTCTGCATGTACTGTATGGACTCATCTGTGAAAGATGGGGACAGTGCCATCTGCACAATTTCTTTCAGGTCCATCAGTATGGCCCATGTGTCATCTCCTTCAGGAACGTTACTCCCTACCATAAAAGGCAATAACCTGATTAGAGTGGTATTTTCATGCCCATTTCCACCAATGCTTTTTTTCTTAAGAGAGATCTTTGAGATTGGTTTTGGTTTATCAAGCTTATCAAAGTGCTGATATGGAAATGTCTTAATCTTTGTATTTAGATATTCAAGAGTGAAATACTTCAGACGAATCATCTCACTGATGCACAAGGCCAACTCCACTGGCACAACACCCTCAAAAAAGTCGTGAAGTATATCAGGCGGGAAACCATCAACAGGATGAAAATGCTGCAATGTAGTGAGAACACACCCACCGCTGACACCTAAATATGGCTTAGGCTTGCCCTTTTCTCCTTGCACAGCAGTCTGCACATGAAGATCATGGCAGGCCCTCGTTCTCATGCTAAACTCGCCTTCAGAAACTTCTCTGGACTGAATCTCATCAATAGTACAGCAACAAAATCTGCAGATAAAGTTTTTGCTGAAACACTGCACAAAACCGGCAAGACCATGGGCACCCAAATTATCGGATGCAACACACATGACAGTGCCTTTTACACATTGTCCGAGAGACTCAATAAAAACACCATCCTGCTCAAGTGTCTGCAAATCTTTCAACAAAGGTGAAAAAACATTTTCATAACCACCACAACTCTTCAGATCAGGTACTTTGCACAGCAGTCCTAGCTGTATGACATGAAGGCTGGACCGATACATACTGGGTAAATTAGCTAACAACCAGTATACTGCACAAATCTTGTGAATCTTTCTAGATGTGCCTAAAGGATTAGCTATTTCCATGTCATCCACGTACAAAATCAGTGACAACTTCAGCTCTCCTGTTTCTGACAACAACGGATTGTCTTTGAAATATGTTCCATCTTCATGAGACATGTACATGCCAGGTAGCGATGGTTTAGCTTCTTCAATCTTGTCAAGAAGATCTGTATTCTTAAACATTGTTTGAAGCATCTGTAATATTGGAACATACACTGCTGTGTGTCCAGCGGAATCCAGAGCATATTCTACTGGCTCTACCAGAGGGTAGTTACGCCTTACAAATGTTTTCCTTCGCTTAGTAGTGGACAGCTCTGCACGTTCAGCAGTAGCACTGACAAAAACATTACTTTCCATGACAGCTTCCACCAATTCGTTAAGAAGGGCATCATTGATAGACTGACCATGCTCTCCTAAAATCTTTATGACCGACTCTCTCACAAGGGGTTTGGACAACATGAATATTTGTGCCAAATTTTCAACTATGTCTTGTATTGCCGTCTCTGATACATGCAGAACAGTCTGCATTTTCAAGAACAAAGAAGCCAAGTTGTTTCTCAGTTGAGATTGCAATTCACCAGGGTCATTAACAATCTCAGTAGGATTACACTCTGGAGCATCCAGCTCAACATTCTGAGAGGGCCCAGCCTCATCAGATTGAACTGTGCTTTGACTAAGTTGGCTGTTGTCTGTTTCAATCAAGACCATTTCACTCTTAAAATCAGAGACTTCACAATTTAGATGACTCCTACTTTTGTGGGCATTGAAGGAGGAATACACATTACTACGGTAGTTACAATTTTTGAATGGACAATCCACCATTTCATTGTGCTTTAAATGTGTCCTTAAATGACTAAAAAGAGTGGTGTCATTAAAAGGTTGTGTACATTTACACACTGCACAGACAAATGACACACTTTCCAGCTGATTGCAACTTTGAAAAGCTTTCTGGGTATGTAACCTGGATAAATGAATTTTCAAGGCATTTATGGACTGAAATGTGCACACACAGTCATTGTACAGACAGGGCAATGGACTGACTGAGGATATATTGCTATGATGCAAACGGTAGTGTTGCAGCAGTTGAGCCCTTTTCTCATAGTTGACAGCACAAAGTTTACACTGCCAAGCCATTGTCTGATTAAGAAGACAGACATACCACGTTGACCGTTTTCGTCTTGTAGGTCTTGTTTCTGGTCTGGTTCCAAACTGAAGAGAGATGAGAATAAACAAATTAGACAGGCTGCAATCTTTTTACTAAACCACAGAGAAGATTCAACGCTTTTAGCATTTAGTACCAGTATTCTGGTGCATTTTGGGAGCTTGATACTTCTATCAGGCTTTACTAACATAGAATCCATTAAAAAGCTAAAGGTAGGCCTAAAGAAAATTGATTTGATGACAGAAGAAATTAAAGAGCCATGTTTAATAATAACTTAAAGTCACTATCTCTTCATGAGTGTGACAAAAATGCATTTCTCCTCTTCAGCCCTACATATGGATTGGACGGAATGCATTGATACACAAAGACTGAATGCACTACCACATCGTCAGGTGAATGGCCCATTCAGGTGCAGTGACAACACAGAAATGTGTGTGGGGAGGAATCAATCTTAGCATAACGGGGGGGAAAAATCCCAATAACATTTCAAAATGCAGCCCAGTTTGGCCCTTTGTGAGTAAACAGACCGGACAGGGAAGCCCATCACTGACCTCAGAGAACCTCTGGACGTCCTATGTGAGGGTTCCCACCCGACTCCAGTTGTAGTAGGGTTCACCGCGTTGTCCGACGGAACCGTGCGTTAGAAGTTGGGTATTTCTTCTTGTCACCCAGGACCGGTGTGGTCGCCGCAAAGGACAGCTGTTAAAATCACAAGAAAAGACATGAGAAAAGAGTGAGTCTTGGACACTGCACATGAAATATCACGATCACAAAAACGTAACCCTTTAGAGGTTGGTGGACCGTGTGTGTTTATAAACACGGTCAGATGATGGATTATAATGGATATAACATTTCTGTGACCGGTTGAAAAGGTTATAAAGTTGAGATTGCAATTCACCAGGGTCATTAACAAACTCAGTAGGATTACACAGAAATGTGGGTGGGGAGGAATCAATCTTAGCATAACGGGGGGGGGGGGGGGCGGAGGAACAGGGGAAAAAATCCCAGTAACATTTCAAAATGCAGCCCAGTTTGGCCCTTTGTGTGTAAACAGACCGGACAGGGAAGCCCATCACTGACCTCAGAGAACCTCTGGACGTCCTGTGTGAGGGTTCCCACCCGACTCCAGTTGTAGTAGTTGAGGAACTTCACCGCGTTGTCCGACGGAACCGTGCGGAAGAAGTTGGGAAATTTCTTCTTGTCACCCAGGACCGGGGTGTTCGCCGCCGCTGTTAAAATCACAAGAAAAGACATGAGAAAAGAGTGAGTCTTGGACACTGCACATGAAATATCACGATCACAAAAACTTAACCCTTTAGAGGTTGGTGGATCATCAGATCATCAGATTGAACTGTGCTTTGACTAAGTTGGCAGTCTGTTTCAATCAAGACCATTTCACTCTTAAAATCAGAGACTTCCCAATTTAGATGACTCCTACTTTTGTGGGCATTGAAGGAGGAATACACATTACTACGGTAGTTACAATTTTTGAATGGACAATCCACCATTTCATTGTGCTTTAAATGTGTCCTTAAATGACTAAAAAGAGTGGTGTCATTAAAAGGTTGTGTACATTTACACACTGCACAGACAAATGACACACTTTCCAGCTGATTGCAACTTTGAAAAGCTTTCTGGGTATGTAACCTGGATAAATGAATTTTCAAGGCATTTATGGACTGAAATGTGCACACACAGTCATTGTACAGACAGGGCAATGGACTGACTGAGGATATATTGCTATGATGCAAACGGTAGTGTTGCAGCAGTTGAGCCCTTTTCTCATAGTTGACAGCACAAAGTTTACACTTCCAAGCCTGACTAATAAGACAGACAGGATAAGGATAAGAATTCCTTTTAACAGGACGTTCATGAAAGTCCTTGGGGGCTTGTTTCCAATGAGGGCCTGTGAGCAATTAGACATACCACGTTGACCGTTTTCTTTACGTCTAGTTTCTGGTCTGGTCCCAAACTGAAGAGAGATGAGAATAAACAAATTAGACAGGCTGCAATCTTTTTACAAACCCACAGAGAAGATTCAACGCTTTTAGCATTTAGCAGTAAATAAAAGCGGGCTTTTCAGTCGTCTGGTGGTGCGCAGTGTTGCCAGGTCTGCTTATAAGCCATGTTAGCCTTGTTTTTCCCAGTTAAGTTGCTAGTAAATAATGGTAGTTGCGGGTTGATTGCAGTTGTGAGCTTGTAGATCAGCTATTTTCAAATAGCCGACGTTTGAAGTGGCCTATAATAGCTTCTTTTCGGCTTGTTTTCTTTGACCTGGTGGCTTATTACTCTCGCAAAATCTGGCAACACCGGTTGGAAGACGTTAAATAAAATTACTATTTCCTAAATATTTCCATCGACATGGAAACATTGGCAACTCTTTCACTGACAAAGACGGCTTTTTATCGTCAGCCCAGTTGTTTAATAGTACAGTCTGCAGATTGGCGATAGCATTAGCTTCGCTAGCGCGCAAACTGCTAAGCTAACATCAGCGTCGCGTTGGCTTATGGCTGAATCTACAAATGCATAAACTAAAACAACAACAACCAAACACTAAACGCATTTAATCAGTAAGGTACACACAATGACAAAATATGATTCTAAGCCAAAGAATAACTTACCAGTTTCGGCACGGTATTCTGCTCGGAGTGCTCGCCAGCAGCTGCAGCATGAGTTTAGTGCGGTGACAAGCAATGGCGGATTTTCACTTTGGAAAGAGGAGATGACGTTCGTGACGTCAGCACGTTCGTGACGTCACGTGAGGCTACTGTCAAATGATTTGAGTACAATGTACTGATATTCATTGAGATTCATTAAAGAAGTTAAGTATTGTTCACTTAAAGTTTGAAATGTGTCCAGATAACTCATAGCATTTGTGGTGAAATACGGTTTATGCATTTTTGAGGTCATACAACCCATATTTTTTATCAGACTTTCACTGTTGGGTTTTACAGTGTTGCATTACTTTAACTCAAACATTACTGAACTCTAACATTACTGTAACTCTGACATTACTGTAACTCTATCATTACCGACCTCTAACAACTTCAACTCTAACATTACTGTAACTCTGACATTACTGTAACTCTACAATTACTGAACTCTAATAGCACTGTGACTCCAACATAACTTTAACTCCAACAATACTGTAACTCTCACATTACTGTAACTCTAGCATTATTGTAACACCAAAAGAACTTTAACTCTAACATTACTGTAACTCTGTCATTATTGTAACTCTGACATAACTTTAACTCTAACATAACTGTAACTCAGACATTACTGTAACCCCGACAGTACTGTAACTCTAGCATAACTCTAACATATCTCTAACATTATCGTAACTCTGACATGTCTGTGGCCGTTTCTCAATACACGTTCTTGTCTGTACTCCCGTCCTTGCGAACTCGTGATACCCCAAGTGAAAAAAAAATATACTAAATATATTTTTCAGAAGTATACTTAATATACTATTTTTGTACTTTTTATAAATTACATTTAAATTGTCTTATTTTGGAAAGACTTAAGTAGTACTTAGTATATTAAAAGTTGAACTAAATATATGCTAAAACATATCTTTAATATACTTTTATGTACTTTCCCCCCCCAAAAAAATACAATTTAATTACAAATGTACTTATCTGAAGTACAATTGCTGAAGTATACTTTCATTACATTTATAGTGCATTACAAATACATATCAAGTACTAAATAAATATATATAGAGTATATAGCAATTATACTTAAAATATACAATCAATGTATTACAAATGTACTTGGAGTATAAAATAAATGAATGTGAAGTATACTTTTAATAGTTTCAAGTATACTATCAATTTAATAATAAAGTATTTAAACTACAATCCAAATGTGCTAAAATATACTTTCAATGTAATAATAATGTATTTAAACTACAACTCAATTTAACTAAATGTACAGTTAGTTAATTTAGAATATACTATTATTACATTGAAAGTATATTTTAAGCATAATTGCTATGTACTCTATATTTATTTATTTAGTACTTGATATGTATTGGTAATACACTATAAATTGAATGATAGTACACTTTAATGACATCAGCAAAACTGTACTTCAGATACTATAAGTATATTTGTAATTAAATTGTATTTTTTTGGGAGGGGAAAGTACATAAAAGTATATTACAGATATGTTTCAGAATATCTTTAGTTCAACTTTTAATATACTGAGTACAACTTAAGTCTTTCCAAAATAACACAATTTAAATTTGGGATAATAATGCATTTAAACTACAACTCAAATTAACTAAAAGTACACAGTTAGTGAATGTAAAATATACTATTATTACGTCGAAAGTATATTTTAGCACATTATTGTCATAGTTTAACTACATTATTATTACATTAATAATGTACTTGAAACTTTTAAAATTATACTTAAAATTCATTGTTTTAACACTCCAAGTACATTTGTAATAAATTGATAGTATACTTGCAACTATTAAAAGCATACTTCAAATGCATGTATTTAATACTCCAATTATATGTGTAATACATTGATAGTATACTTGAAACTATTAAAAGCATACTTCAAATTAATTGTTTTAACACTCCTAGTATATTTGAAATAAATTGATAGTATACTTGAAACTATTAAAATCATACTTCAAATTCATTTATTTTATACTCCAAATATTTTTGTAATACATTGATAGTATATTTTAAACATAATTTCTATATACTCAGTATATAGTTATTTAGTAATCGATATGTATTGGTATTGCACTATAAATGTAATGATAGTATACTTTAATGATCATCAGCAAAAGTGTACTTGAGATACTGTAAGTATATTTGTAATTAAATTGTATTTTTTGGGGGGCAAAAGTACATAAAAGTATATTAATGATATGTTTTAGCATATCTTTAGTGCAACTTTTAGTATATTAAGTACAACTTAAATGTTTCCAAACAACATCATTTAAATTGAATTTTATAAAAAGTACAAATGAGTATATTCAATATACTTCTGAGAAATGAAATTTAATATGTTTTCAAAATTAACCTACACGAATGGAAGAGCAATGTAACGTGGAGGCTTGTGGTTTAGTTGTCTGTAAGAGCCATGACAATTCTCGGTTGGTGCAACCATCAACAACACACTCACGTTATATGCAAGGATGGGAAAAGGGGAGAGAGACTGACTAAACAAACAGACATTTACACTCATGGTTTTACTAACAAATTACATAAAATACCATAAATCACCAAATAGCACCACAACAAAACACTAAAATCAATGACCCATAGCATAACCCCACTACGCATTCCCATATTCAAATAATAACACAAATAGGAACAATAACACACATTTCCCAGCTTGCACTGGGGCGCATGCTGGGAAATGGACTTCCTCTAGCCACCATAAATGTAATGATAGTATACTTTAATGACATCAGCAAAAGTGTACTTCAGATACTGTAAGTATTGTAATTAAAGTATATATATATGTATATTTGATTAAATTAAAATGTGCTTTTCAAAAGTGTATTCATATAATGTTTAATTTTTGTTTAACTTAAGTACATTTAATGTTAAATATATTTTAAATTATTATAGTATATGTGCTTTTACAGTATATTTATAGTAGATTATCCTCAATATGCATTTATTTTAAGATATACTATAATATGCTTATTAAAAGTATACTTTTCACAAAAACTATTTAAAATATGTTCAAGTATATATTTTTGTAAGTATGTTAAAGTCTATTTTATTGAAGTTTCACTTAAGTACTACTTCCTAAAAGTACACTTTTCTTTAGTGCATTTATAGTATAAGGCTGAAAGAATATACCGAAAAAGCATTATACTTAAAGTTTGCTTTAGTATACTTTTTAAGTATACTATTTTGAATATGTTCCTGGATGCTATTAGTAATATACTTCTTAATATTATACTTGTAATATACTTGTTTTAAAGTGCATTCAATATATATTTCTACAAAGCACATTAAATACTAACATAAATTAATTTGTAATTTAGCACATTTCTTTTTAAGTTTACTAATGTACTTTGTAGAAATATATATTAAATGCACTTTAAAACAAGTATATTACAAGTATAATGTTAAGAAGTATATTACTAATAGCATCCAGGAGTAATGTACTTCTTAAAATTATACTTGTAATATACTTGTTTTAAAGTGCATTCAAATGTATTAGCACATTAGTGAACTTTTTTTTAAAATGCTAAATTACAAATTAATTTATGTTAGTATTTAATGTGCTTTGTATAAATATATATTGAATGCACTTTAAAACAAGTATATTACAAGTATAATGTTAAGAAGTATATTACTAATAGCATCCGAGAACATATTCATAAATAGTATACTTATAAAGTATACTAAAGCAAACTTTAAGTATAATGCCTTTTTCAGTATATTTGTCCAGCCTTATACTATAAATGCACTGATGAAAAGCGCACTTTTACGAAGTAGTACTTGAGTGAAAGTTCAATACAATAGGCATTAACATACTTACAAAGATATATACTTGAACATATTTTAAATAGTTTTTGTGAAAAGTATACTGTTAATAAGCATATTATAGTATATCTTAAAATAAGTGCATATTGAGGATAATTTGCTATGAATATACTTTAAAAGCACTTAAAATATAATCATTTAAAACATATTTAACATTAAATGTACTTAAGTTAAACAACGATTAAACAGTATATGAATAGACTTTTGAAAAGTACATTTTTATTTAATTAAATATATATTTTTTGTTTAGTACACTTTTCACAAATGTCCTAAATTACAAATTAATTTATGTTAACGTTTAATATGCTTCGTAGAAATATGTTTTGAATGCACTTTAAAATAAGTATATTAGAAGTATAATGTTAAAAAGTATATTACTAATAGCATCCGGGAACATATTTATAAATAGTATACTTATAAAGTATACTAAAGCAAACATTAAGTATAATGCTTTTTCAGTATATTTTTCCAGCCTTATACTATAAATGCACTGATGAAAAGTGTACTTTTACGAAGTAGTACTTGAGTGAAATTTCAATACAATAGGCATTAACATACTTACAAAAATATATACTTGAACATATTTTAAATAGTTTTTGTGAAAAGTATACTTTTAATAAGCATATTATAGTATATCTTAAAATAAGTGCATATTGAGGATAATTAGCTATGAATATACTTTAAAAGCACTTAAAATATAATAATTACAAATATATTTAACATTAAATGTACTTAAGTTAAACTAAAATTAAACAGTATATGAATAGACTTTTGAAAAGTACATTTTTATTTAATTAAATATATATTTTTTGTTTAGTACACTTTTCACAAATATCCTAAATTACAAATTAATTCATGTTAACGTTTAATATGCTTCGTAGAAATATGTTTTGAATGCACTTTAAAATAAGTATATTAGAAGTATAATGTTAAAAAGTATATTACTAATAGCATCCGGGAACATATTTATAAATAGTATACTTATAAAGTATACTAAAGCAAACATTAAGTATAATGCTTTTTCAGTATATTTTTCCAGCCTTATACTATAAATGCACTGATGAAAAGTGCACTTTTACGAAGTAGTACTTGAGTGAAATTTCAATACAATAGGCATTAACATACTTACAAAAATATATACTTGAACATATTTTAAATAGTTTTTGTGAAAAGTATACTTTTAATAAGCATATTATAGTATATCTTAAAATAAGTGCATATTGAGGATAATTAGCTATGAATATACTTTAAAAGCACTTAACATATAATAATTACAAATATATTTAACATTAAATGTACTTAAGTTAAACTAAAATTAAACAGTATATGAATAGACTTTTGAAAAGTACATTTTTATTTAATTAAATATATATTTTTTGTTTAGTACACTTTTCACAAATATCCTAAATTACAAATTAATTCATGTTAACGTTTAATATGCTTCGTAGAAATATGTTTTGAATGCACTTTAAAATAAGTATATTAGAAGTATAATGTTAAAAAGTATATTACTAATAGCATCCGGGAACATATTTATAAATAGTATACTTATAAAGTATACTAAAGCAAACATTAAGTATAATGCTTTTTCAGTATATTTTTCCAGCCTTATACTATAAATGCACTGATGAAAAGTGCACTTTTACGAAGTAGTACTTGAGTGAAATTTCAATACAATAGGCATTAACATACTTACAAAAATATATACTTGAACATATTTTAAATAGTTTTTGTGAAAAGTATACTTTTAATTAGTATATTATAGTATATCTTAAAATAAGTGCATATTGAGGATAATTAGCTATGAATATACTTTAAAAGCACTTAAAATATAATAATTAAAAATATATTTAACATTAAATGTACTTAAGTTAAACTAAAATTAAACAGTATATGAATAGACTTTTGAAAAGTACATTTTTATTGAATTAAATATATATTTTTGTTTAGTTCACTTTTAACAAATGTGCTAAATGACAAATTAATTCATGTTGACATTTAATGTGCATTGTAGAAATATATTTTTGAATGCACTCTGATTATATTTGCTAAATATATTTTTTCAAAAATGCATTGTTAGTATGCTTTGACAAAAGTTCAAATTGACAATTAACATACTTATTGTGCTAAAAGTATACTTTAGCACAAAAAAAATACATTTTTTTTTTCACTTGGGACGTCATCAGTCGCTGCCCAAGTACTGTTCCAATCCTCAAGTTCGCGTCTGACCAAGTACAGATCAAATACCTGTATGTGAACTTGATCCGCCCACTTTACCGAGGATCCATCAGAGCTGACTCGTGTGGACTTTTCACAGCAGATTGCCTAGAATGCAACACCGCACCGGACCGCCAGCGCTTGAAAAACAGGACCAATATGGCGGACACGGACCGCGGTAAGAAATGTCCGAATTCTTTTTTTGTTTTGCCACAGAATGTAATTTTAAGATTTATTTTAGGCTTGAATGTTGTTAATTAACTTATATGTGGCTGATTTGTGCACCGAACTTTCGGACGTTTGTGTAGCCGGCTAGCCGCTGTTAACCCGGCCGCAGATGACCGGCCCGTCAGACCACTGTACCCCGCCTAAGAAGCCTTATTTGCGGCCAGTCCTTTTGAAAGTGTCCGCTGGTTCAGCTGGGTCTTCTTTGTAGTGGTTCAAATGAGATCTAATTAGTTGTGGATATATTTATTGGACTTCTATAGTCTCAGCCAATTTTGGGGAGATAAAACTGCCTCTGACTAATGTTTGATATGTGTTTATGCGAGTAGTATTAACGTTATTTTACTTCAATGGAAGGTATACGTCCAGGGAGTTCATTCTGCGCTGAGCTGTCAACGAGACTTTTCACCAAGCAAGAGGACTTCATCCAGAGAAATATGCATGTGTTTATCAGTTGTGGAAAAAGTACTCAAATTTTTTACTTGAGTAAAAGTAACAATACTGCAATGTAGAAATACTCTGTTACAAGCAAAAGTCCGGAATTAAAAATGTACTTGAGTGAAAAGTATTGGTATAAAAATGTACTTAAATACCAAAAGTTGAAAGTAATCCTTATGCAGAATGTCCCATTTTGTTTTTGAAAATAGCAAACAAGTCCTACAAGTGAGCTTGTAGATCGGCTATTTTCTAATGGCCTCTAATGGCTAATGGCTCAAGTGGTCAATGTATGTTTTGTAATAATAATCTAAATCTACAAAGTAACTAGTAATTAAAGTTTTCAAATAACTGTAGTAGAGTAAAAGTACGACATTTGCCTCTGAGGCGTAGTGGAGTAAGAGTGGGCTACTGAAAATTGGAAATATACCAGTAAAGTAAAACTACCTAAAAATTGGACTTACACATTATACACTTATACAGTACTTAAGTAAATATACTTAGTTACTTTCCACCACTGGTGTTTATTAATATTTATCAAGCTTGATTCACGTCGTACGCCTGTACATCATTCATGTATTTTTTATTTTGTCATTCCATCAATTTCACTCTGGTTATTTATATTTTGGAAATACAATTTGAGGTCCACTCTTATTTGTGTGCGATTTTGTCTCACTATAGGCCACTTTGACTTTTGTATTTGTGAATGTAAGTTTTAACTTCTTTTGATGTGCAGACCTATTGTTAATTATAGTGTAGCCTACTTAGGCTATTTACTTTTAACTAATATAATCCACAATATTCTGCACTATATTTTCAAATGTGTTAATAGCCTTAGGCTAAATCTTATATATATGTGTGTGTGTGTGTGTGTGTGTGTGTGTGTGTGTGTGTGTGTGTGTGTGTGTGTGTGTGTGTATGTATATGTTTATTCGGTTATATATGTTTATTCTGTTTAGTTTTATATTCTATAATATACCACTCACTCAATACACAAATTATTACAAAACGCCAGAGAAGTGCCATATTACAACATCACGTCGCCTCGCTCGCCAGCCTCCCGTTCTGATCAACTTTATTCCACACCAGACCCATGCCAACGCAGGCTTCTCACCCGCAATCGCCTCCTGACTCCAGCAGGTATGAGGTATGCCAACGGATACAGGATAGGTGGGCACTAGGGACATCTGGGCACCTCGATGTAAAATTGGCTATTTTGTCCAAAATGTTAAAACATTAAATATTTCAAATACGGTCTTAAGTAAAGACAAGTACAGTACACATGATGTGAACCGGCACGGTACATCATTATCAGACTTAATTAAGTCTAATAGTAATAAGTTTAACCATTTGAAACCTCTACAGCGGAGGGCTGCGCCGAAATGAGGTTCCACAGCGTGTGGAACGCTGTGGAACGACACGGGCGAAAATTGTGACGACACGGGCGAAAATTGGCCACTATGCATGATGACCTTTTCCCGCACATCGTATCCAAACAGTAAAGGTAGTCCAGATGTTTTACATTTTATCGGCCAAGAAAATGTTACAGACGGGTTGAAACAAGCGTTTAAATCGCTTATTTAGTCAGCCTGTGCCATGTTTTCCCAATGCATTCTTACTGGAGCAGTACAGCGCATGCGGACGGGGGTTGACTGGCCACAGGCTGACTGGCCACAGGCTGACTAAAAAAGCGATTTAAACGCTTGTTTCAACCCGTCGTTGAAAATGACTTGGACGATAAAATGTAAAACATCTGAGAGAAGGGGGGCTGACCTTTACTTTTGTGTGGAAAAAGGTAAGAATCATGCATAGTAGTGGCCAATTCGCCGGTGTCGTCACCTGCCTGCACACAGCGTCGGGTCTGTAACACCCTGCCTGCCCCCTGTCTGCCCTGTCTGCTCAAAGTGCAGGGGCAAGATCCGCCAGGGGAAAAAAACAAAAAAATCAACATAAGATTAGCAGCCCCTCACCCTCTTCTGTTGCCTTTGTTTCCAAATGAGCCTCATTTGCTAATCGGCCGAATTGTAAATGAGGACCATTTGAAAACCGGTTTGGCCGCCGACAGGCGCCCAGAACGCATGGATGCATATTTATAGCAGAAAGAGCTTCACATTTAACCATAGCCATACTCATTCAATTCTGAACCGATTCTTAAAATTAAAAATGCTCTATTAGCTGTGAAGGGTCTACTCTTCTTTCATGTGTATCAGATCATGATTGTTCGCCATCAAACAATATCAAGCAAAAAGAAAACATCGGCCGTCCTTCTCTCCATTGCGCAGAGACGGGCACCTCTCTCCATTCAGAAATGTAATAGAAGAAGAACCGTCCTAAAACACCCTCGCCCGGGTCTAACCCGGCGGCCTCGGTCCGCGAAAAAAAGGGGGCAGTGTGTTTTGGGACGAGCGTTCCGTTTTCCACCTGGAATGGCTCGGTAATTCTCAATAGACTTATCACCCGTTGTTGCGCGACCCCCCGCCCGCTTAACCCCCGGGGGGTTAAGATTCTGGCCCGGTCAACGTTAGAATTCACCTTACGCCAGTGGCTATGGAGCCTCATAGAAGCTATAGCCTATAGCGGAGGGAGAGGTTCCAAATGGAGCTAGTAATAAAACAATAGTAAAGGGTGGTAGTATAATAACTTAATATTCCGATTGGAGCTAAACTATCAGACGTTATCCTTCAACTTCTCGTTTATGCTCCCAAATGACTGGATATACAGGTTTTGTAGCAATTGTAGAAATATTAGACCTTGATTGTCGAATGTTTAAGCATGTTATAATCATATATAGGCTACTTTACCTTAGAACATTTTTCAAATATATATTTTTTTAACATTTTGGACAAAATAGCCAATTTTATATCGAGGTGCCCAGATGTCCCTTGTGCCCACCTATCCTGTTATACACTGGTGGTGGCGGGTCTGGTCATTTAAGTTGCCCACCTATCCTGTTCCCTGGTGGGTCTGTAAGTCATTTATTTGTTACACAATCGGTCAGTATCATAATAAATAAATACCAAATGGAATATTTCTATACGTTTTTTTCTGATAGGTCTATAAGAGTAGGCTAAATACATTAAATTAACAAAAACAATGTTTTAACATTTATATATCTAGATATACGTTAATATATCTTATGTTTATATAATATCATTATATTGTAAAATGCTGTGTTGTACAAAAAAACTGATCTACAAGCTAACACCGTGTCGCTCAGCAATGCGTTGTTAGCTTGTAGATCTGCTCTGAGCATATCCACACTGTGGACGAGCTGAGATGGTGACGTCACCGAGAACGGTGCGTTCCAACTACCGTACTCCCGTCCTCGCGTCCTCGCAAGTTTATACTCCCGAGGCGAACTTGCAAGTCTGAACTTCCAAGGACTCAAGTCCGTGCTTCCCAAGGTCGGGTATTGAGAAACGGCCTGTGACTCTAACATAACTTTAACTCTAACATTACTGTAACTGCCATTATTGTAACTCTACCATTACTGAACTCTAGCATAACTTCAACTCTAACATTACTGTAACTGGGACAATTACTGTAACTCTAACATTACTAAACTCTAACAAAACTCTAACATTACTGTAACTATGACATTACTGTAACCCTGACAGTACTGTAACTCTAGTATAACTCTAACATATCTCTAACATTATCGTAATTCTGAAATATCTGTAACTCGCACATTTACTGTAACTCTAACATTACTGAACTCTAACAAAACTCTAACATTACTGTACTTCTAACATTACTGTAACTCTGACATTATTGTAACTCTAACATTATTGTAACACCAACATAACTTACCTCTAACATTACGGTAACTCTGCCATTATTGTAACTCTACCATTACTGAACTCTAACAAAACTCTAAAATAACTGTGACTCTAACATAACCTCAACTCTAACATTACTGTAACTCTGCCATTATTGTAACTCTACCATTACTGAACTCTAACAAAACTCTAACATAACTGTGACTCTAACATAACTTCAACTCTAACCTTACTGTAACTTGCACATTTAATGTAACTCTAACATTACTGAACTCTAACAAAACTCTAACATTACTGTACTTCTAACATTACTGTGACTCTGACATTACTGTAACTAACATTACTGTAACTCTGACATTACTGTAACTCAAACATTATTGTAACACAAACATAACTTTAACTTTAACATTACGGTAACTCTACCATTATTGTAACTCTACCATTACTGAACTCTAACAAAACTCTAAAATAACTGTGACTCTACCATAACCTCAACTTTAAAATTACTGTAACTCGCACATTTACTGTAACTCTAACATTAATGAACTCTTACAAAACTCTAACATTACTCTACTTCTAACATTACTTTGACTCTGACATTACTGTAACTCTGACATTACAGCAACTATAGCATTATTGTAACTCCAACATAACTTTAACGCTAACATTACTGTAACGCCGCCATTATTGTAACTCTGACATAACTTTAACTCTAACATAACTGTAACTCTGACATTACTGTAACTCAGACATTTACTGTAACTCTAACATTACTGTACTTTTAACATTACTGTGACTCTGACATTACTGTAACTAACATTACGGTAACTCTGACATTGCTGTAATTCTAACATAACTTCAACTCTAACATAACTGTAACTGGGACATTTACTGTAACTCTAACATTACTGAACTCTGCCATTATTGTAATTCTGACATACTTTAACTCTAACATAACTGTAGCTCTGACATTACTGGAACTATTACATTGCTGTAACTCTAGCATTAACAAAACTCCAACATAACTGTAACTCTGACATTATTGGAACTCTGACATTGCTGTAACTCTAGCAATAACAAAACTCTAACATGTCCCTCCAAAACTCTAACATAACTGTAACTCTAACACCACTGGGGAAAGCTGGGTCCCCCCCAAAAAAAACCTAAAGGCTCACTGCTCTCTTTATGCTCTGCTTACAGGACAAGAGCGTGTCACTGTGAGTACGCCTAAGTTCAAGGACAAAGATCTATCTAATGCAGTAACCTCAATCTATAAAAAAAAATCAAGCAACTCAATGTCATCATAAAGTGTTTTTATTAGCCTACACAAATCAGGTATTGCAATCCCAGATTTGACTATACCAGGCGACGGCCGCTTCAATGTTCTATGTGGCTCTTGGTGCCACCCCCACCGATACGATATTAACTACCCCAAAGTGAGTTGCGACGTTCACAGGTTCGTATCTCACACTGGGCAGACCTGTTATTTTCTTTTCTTTATCTTTATCTATCTTTCTTTATCTATCTTAAAGGGACTACACCATGAATTTTAACTTTTCCTTCATTTTTGTGTGTTTTTGGTCTCCCCTACCTCTCTTCTATCCCCAAAAATACCCCAGTTTGAACACTCAGGCTTTCACGCATATCTGGGGTTTTCTGTAAATTGGTCTCAAAACAGACCAAACAGATTTTCACCCGAACGTGACGTCACGTTCGGTACAATCCCTCCCGTCTAAATTAAAAGTCTAAATTAAAAGTCTAAATTAAAAGTCTAAATTAAAAGTCTAAATTAAAAGTCTAAATTAAAAGTCTAAATTAAAAGTCTAAATTAAAAGTCTAAATTAAAAGTCTAAATTAAAAGTCTAAATTAAAAGTCTAAATTAAACAATAGATTGGCTTAAGTCCATGTATGCATCTTGGATATATCTGATTCCTTCATAGTGTTCTAGGGCAAATACATTTACTATATGTGCTAGTGACAATGTAAGGAGAAAAACAACCTGTGTAACTGCTGTGGATTTCAAAAACACTCATTATACAGTTAGGGTTAAATAATGTGACAGACAGCGGGATCCCAAAACGGCGTTGGCGGCGGCCGCCGCGGAGTCGCTCTCCGCCGCGACTCCACCGCACCCGCCACGGCGGAGACGCACCCGCCGCGACTCCGCCGCCCGCCGGCGGGCACGTCTCCGCTGCGGCGGTACGACCACCACTGACCGCCACAGACCGCCACAGCCAGCCACTGACCGCCACTGACCCCCACAGACCGCCACGGCCCGCAACTGACCGCCACAGCCAGCCACTGACCACCACAGCCCGCCACAGCCTGCCACAGCCCGCCACTGCCCGCCACTGACCGCCACAGACCGCCACAGCCAGCCACTGACCGCCATTGACCGCCACAGACCGCCACAGCCAGCCACTGACCGCCACGGACCGCCACTGACCGCCACAGACCGCCACAGACCGCAACAGCCCGCGACAGCCCGCCACTGACCGCCTCTGACCACCACAGACCGCCACTGACCGCAACAGACCACCACAGACCGCCACAGCCAGTCACTGACCGCCACAGACCGCCACAGCCAGCCACAGCCAAAAGTCTAAATTAAACAATAGATTGGCTAAAGTCCATGTATGCATCTTGGATATATCTGATTCCTTCATAGTGTTCTAGGGCAAATACATTTACTATATGAGCTAGTGACAATGTAAGGAGAAAAACAACCTGTGTAACTGCTGTGGATTTCAAAAACACTCACTATACAGTTATAGGCTAGTGACATTGGCCCCGATTCATAACGAGGGTCGTAAATATGGGGTAAATAAAGTTCGTAAAGGCCGGTCGTATTTTGGTAGTCACAAACGGACGTGCAATTCCCAAAGGGGTTCGTATATCACAGAGACGTGCGTACAACCAGTGCGTATGATCAGGTGTGATGATTACTCTGGAAGGCTGCGTCCAACAGCATCCAACTTTAACGTCACCGTGCTGAACCGTGCTAAACAGCGTTGCCATGTCTGCTTATTATAAGCGAATTTGGGCTTATTTTTCTGTAAAGTTGCTTGTAAATATTGGTAGCTGTGGGGACCGCGTTTTTTGGGCTTGTTTCTAAAGTGTAGTTGGTTATTTGGGCTTGCTTCACAATTGTTCAATTGTTTTAACGGGTGGTTCTCAAATATTTTTATGACATGGACCCCCAAGTTAATATGTAGGCTAATTTATCCCTATAAGCCCCATCTGAAAATGTTTTGTGCCAGCTGGAGGCAGATTTGTGTTGTTAGAATGTTTAAAAAATCTTCCAAATATTGCACATTTTATTACAAGATTTGTTTTTAATATAGCAGATCTACAAGCTCACAACGGTTTAATTAAAGTGCTTATAATGGCCTAAGTGCCAGTTGCTTCTTTTGGGCTTGTTTTCCTAGACCTGGTTGCTTATTTCTCTCACAACATCTGGCAACGCTGATGAAAGTTTGAAGTTCAACTCCGCCTCGTCCAAAGATAACAGATGCGGTGTCGCATCGCCTTGACAACGTACTGTTCTGTCTGGAAGCGGATCACGTAATAAATGCTTTCATGTGTAATGAGAATAAAGAAGTTTACAAGGTTTAACCCCATTACCAAATAAAAGGCTAATAAAACGTGGAAAGGATATTATATAAGCGAGCCTTTTCTAATGAACATAGCGCACCTTTACCGAGGTAAAAAGATGATGTTGAAAATAAATCCAGGGCATACAAGTGGAACGCTTCTATGGCTTTGGCTGAGATGGCCCGCTGGCAAACACACTGAGGGACCTATAATTCAGCTCTAAATGCGACTCATAGCCTAGAAAATAAATAAAAAGCGGTGGAATCTACATCATGTCTATATTATGCATAGGCTACAAGCAATACATCGTTTGACATTTATTTTTAATTTTATATATATTATGTGTTGACAAATGTTGGGCACATATATATTTTATTTGAGGTTTGCCACTGTTGCAATTGATTTTGGCAAGAAGAATAAAGCATTCTAAAGACATACGCACATTTCAGCCCTGGTAAGACAGCCTCGGGGCTGACCTGAGAACGTGCGCACCTGACGCACAAAACACAGAACAAAAAACGTTTATGAATCCGACTGCAGGTGTAGGCTTTGTCCTAAATGCCAGTACGTACAAAATATGGTCGTAAATCCCTTTATGAATCGGGGCCATTGGCTCCAAAAAATTGCGGTACCCCTCCCGGAGGTAGGACCAAAAACAACATGTTTTTCCTCATCTATAAGGCCTCCCATACATGAAATGGATTGTTGTATAAAAATATTTTACTGCAAAAGTGGTGAAATTGATATATAAAGTTATACACCCCAAACTAAAAATAAAGCCTGGCCGTCTGGGGGTTGAGGCATATAAACTCATGTAGATTCACAATGGAAGCTCTGCAAGGTTTAAAACTTGGCATACTTGAAGCCAGGACTTCCTTCTAAATTCTAGAAAAGACCAAATGTCAATATCTGAATGTAAATAGGAGATACAGTCATTTGAACACATACTTACAATAGGCGGAAATGTAAATCTAAAGAAATGTTTTCTTTACTTTGTAGTGAATCTGACATGGATTGTCATAGCAAGACATATTATGTCTTGTTGGAAAGGTGTGGTTCTACTGAATCCAGCAATACCAATTATGCAAAAGTAGCTTTAATACTCATGGAGCTATGCCACTAAACGTATATGGTGTCCCAAATGGGGAAAACATGAAACTATCTATAATCTACAGTATCACACCGATTCGTTTTATTTATTTGATGCTCAAAGTTATCCTCATAACAGCAAGTCATTCAGTTATGTAGAGTTTATACAATTTAACATATTTGGTTACAGTAAAGTTATACAACAGTATTGGGCTCCACCTGCTCTATCTTATTGCCTACATGGGCTTCTTCATAAACTGACAGGTAAATCATTGCAAATATTTTGGAATGAGAAGTACCTTGCCAAATCAAGTAGTTAAAAGGTAGGGTAAGTGATTTGCAATTATTCAAATAATTGCAAAATGGGTCTATGTTCTGATAGTACTCGTTACTATAGAGTGTACTGTCCATATAAGGAGTCTCCCATGTCTCTCCAGCTCTTTATTAAACAGAAAATGCTTTTACAGTGCTCTCTCCTGATTGGCTCAAATGTTGTCACCTACCTGAAAATGTACTATATTCTGTTTACTTAAAGAGCTGGAGAGGCCCTGTGACCGAACAAACACTCTGTAGCAATGATTACTATCAGAATATAGTACTTTAACCTTTTAACAAAAAACAACAAAAAAAAAAAATACAAAAGAATATCACTTACCCTACCTTTAATCAGCTAGCTGAAGAGTGACCTAGCTTAAAGTTTCATTTAGTGTTACAGAGCATGTCATTGACACATGAACATTGACAATAGCAGAACCCTGACTCTGTTTCTCAAGAATGGAATAGAGCCTTAATTAGTATCACTGGCAACAATATGGTTACTGTACATAGAGCCTAACAGACAGTAGTGTACGTACAACATAGATACTGTGCAAATTCTGAAGTGTATCTTTTTAATTTTACCGGAATGGAGTGTGATGTACAAACATTGGATCCAAATCTTTGTATCATCTGTGGTAAACATTTAGAAAAAGGAAAGAAACAAGATCCATATGTCAAGAAGCACACAGCAGAAGGCCTTCAATAATGTTGCTCAACAGAGAGATGATGATGTTCATACAACCCTGTCTCCATGTACAGATGATAAACTTTCCTTCAAAAATAAAGGTAGTATATCTTATCATGTATCATGATACAGCAAACTACTCCAGTAAGACCAACAATAATGAGCAGTTGCAAATGTTGATAGTGAGAGCATACCTGCACCAGTCTCCTCAAGAAGACTGAGTAGGGTTGATACAACATTGTTTAACATACAAAAAGATTGTTTCATTTTTGGAAAGGCCAGTACAAGACCAGAACATCTGACAACCATTATGACTGGTACAGGTAAGAGTACCAGAGACAAGGTCCATCATGTAGCATCAGAATGATTGATGAAGTTGTACATCATCGGGTGCTCTCGTATGCAGATCTCTTTGAGTATGATGCCAAATATCATAAAACCTGCCTTAAACACTACACTATCTCTAAACGAAATATAGCAGCCTCCAGATGATAAAAGAAAAAGAACAGCAGACCAGTATCTATAACAAAGCCTTTATTAAGCTCACTGAAGTCATTGACAAAAAAATGTTCTCTAAAATAATTAAAGTGATGACACTAAACTAAGAGTTATGATGACATACTGAAGACACTGAGGTCTGAGGTAGAAGATGAGATGTGCCAACACACAAAATGAAGATCATGGCAACTGAAGGAAAGCTCATACAGCATTACAATTTGTAGAACGAGCTGGAAAGTCTTATGTGGTATGCTCTGAAGGTGTGCCCATGGTACAGTATGCAATGAGAGAAGCTGCACATCTCCAAGAAAAAAACAGAAGAGACAGAAGACTGTGAAACACAACAGCCAAGTCAAGATCTCCTTGAGAGTCAAATACTACAAGAGCTGCAGATACAGTATGTTGAGCAAAAGCATGGACCAGTGTGTTTAGTACGTCATCATAACTCTCAGTCAAGAAGTTGTGTGTCATCACTTCAATTTCTTCAGAGAAAACAGTTTTGTCAATGACTTCAGTGAGCTTAATAAAAACGTTGTCAAAGATACTGGTCTGGTGTTCTGATCATCCCGACAGCCCGCCACTGACCGCCTCTGACCACCACAGACCGCCACTGACCGCCACAGACCGCCACAGCCAGTCACTGACTGCCACAGACCGCCACAGCCAGCCACTGACCGCCACAGACCGCCACTGACCGCCAAGGCCAGCCACTGACCGCCACGGACCACCACGGACCGCCAAAGACCGCCACGGACCCTCCCCCCGCCACCACCCGAAGGGGTCACAATAATTGTAGATTGGCATTATGGTAGATCGGCATATTTTGCGCATGGAGAAGTTGAGATTTCATTAAGGCCAATCTGTAAATTTTCCTTGGATTCTTATAATTTTAATGCTTCTATGATCTGTCAAGACGCACCCGCCGCCCGCCGGCGGGCACGTCTCCGCTGCGGCGGTACGACCACCACTGACCGCCACAGCCAGCCACTGACCGCCACTGACCCCCACAGACCGCCACGGCCCGCCACAGCCAGCCACTGACCACCACAGCCCGCCACAGCCCGCCACTGCCCCGCCACTGACCGCCACAGACCGCCACAGCCAGCCACTGACCGCCACTGACCGCCACAGACCGCCACAGCCAGCCACAGCCAGCCACTGACCGCCACGGACCGCCACTGACCGCCACAGCCCACTACAGCCCGCCACTGACCGCCTCTGACCACCACAGACCGCCACTGACCGCCACAGACTGCCACAGCCAGTCACTGACCGCCACAGCCCGCCACAGCCAGCCACTGACCACCACAGACCGCCACTGACCGCCACTGACCGCCACAGACCGCCACGGACCGCCACGGACCGCCACGGACCGCCAAGGCCAGCCACTGACCGCCACGGACCGCCACGGACCACCACGGACCGCCAAAGACCGCCACGGACCCTCCCCCCGCCACCACCCGAAGGGGTCACTCATAATAATTGTCGATTCGCATTATGGTAGATCGGCATATTTTGCGCATGGAGAAGTTGAGATTTCATTAAGGCCAATCTCTGTCAATTTTCCTTGGATTCTTATAATTGAAATGCTTCTATGATCTGTCAAGTTTATATTTTCATTTGGTGTATCGGTCATGAATGTATTCTAATTTATTTTCTCTCTATCAAACGATATCATGCCGGAGTTTTCCACGTGCATAATTACACACGTGGAAAATCCCGCTGTTACGGTAGTTGTTCCACTCTGAGGAGGAGGAGGGGAGGGGGTCCTTGGCATGACAAGGCCCTGACCCACACACGCTGGTGGGGCTGGCTGTGGCGGTCTGTGGCGGTCAGTGGCGGTCAGTGGCTGGCTGTGGCGGTCTGTGGCTGTCAGTGGCGGTGGTTCCACCGCGGCGGTTGTTCTGTCGTTCCGCCGTGTATGCAAATGAGCCATGCGGTCTTATATTAGAATATAAACGGTTGCTTGTGTCCATGGATCACATGAAGGTCGTCTGTCACGACCGTCATGGATGAACTTCAACCTGGTGTTTGCACTTTATTCCTTTTTGCTCCATACATCTACATAAATGTTTAAATCTATCAAACAAATTTATGTTCGGCCCTCAAAAGTACCCGTATCTTCCATATTGTTCAATAAAAAGCATTTTAATCCGATCGGTGGCCATTTTTTCATAATGTATCGGAGTGCAATACACCTGCCAACCGATGGGTTGCGTAATTGAAAGAAAATGGAGAAAATACGGAGAAAATGGCCACCAATCCGATTGAAATGCTTTTTATTGAACAACTAGAGGTCCGGCCGCCCTACGGGCGCCCGGCCCGCTAGCCGCGCACGGGGCTCTAGTGAGGGCGCGCTTATTTTGGGGTACCAAAATCGTGGGATAACAATTTCCAAAAGAAAGTGAAAAAATTAGATGAGGGACCCCCTGGGACCCCCTGGGAGTGTTGGGACCCCTGCAGACCCCCGTGAAACATGGCGGAGCCCTTCGGCTGTTTTTTTTTTTTTTGATGAAGGTGGTTGCTTGTTACTGGCGCACATCTGGCAACACTGACATCTGCTTGTCTTTTGGCAACGTGGCAACCCAGATGCCGAGTCGTCTGTTGTTGTGGGGAGATTACAAAACCGGCTGCGTGGTGTTGGTTGTCTTTGGGATGTACATGGCACGTGAATGACGGACATATTACCGTGAGTGTGGTGTGATAGAGACATGACTAACGTGAGAGCAACGGTGTGGGTTGAACAAAAAGGTAAGCAAGAGCGGGGGTTGAAGCGAAACACGCACTTATGTTGTTGTTGTTGTGGCGATGCAGAGATTTCAATGGCCACCGCGTCGTGTTGCTTCGGCTGTGGCCGTCGGCGTTCTGTGGTGCGCACGGTAAACGGTGCGAAAGTGTTTCCCCGTCCGTTGTGGTTGTAATGTGGTGAGTAGAATTAATTATGTTCTGTGGAGGCAAATGTGTAGTGACCAATGAGAAGTACCCTACGCCACCCGTAAATTCAGCGCGCACGTTGTGGCTGGTGTTGCGGTGAGATGTCATATGTAGTTGTTGTGTTTAGTCCAAATCAATGCTGTGGGTATGGCGTCAGCGGCGAGAGGTCCAAATGCATGGAGTGGGTGTGGCGTCAACGGCGGAAGTAGCCTTCTCCTTTATATAGGTAGATACGGAAGATACGGGTACTTCTGAGGGAACGTACATAATTGTAACATGTGTGGCCCTGAGGTCAACACTTTATTTATTTTACGGACTAAAAAGAGCGAAAGTGTAAACACCAGGTTGAAGTTCATCCATGTTTCAGGGCTAAACTTGTTGATGCTTTGTTAAATGAGAAGATCATGTTACAGAAATGATCTTACGTGCGTATTACTCACGTGGAAAACTCCGTCTTGATATCGTTTGATAGAGAAAAAATTAATTAGAATAAATTAGAATAAAGATCTACACTAATGCCAATCTACAATTATTATGAGTGACCCCTTGGGGTGGGGGGGGGGGGGTGAACAGCTGCGCCAAAGGACTGCAGAAATGGTCGATGGATCCAAAATTGACGTTTGGCACATGCACATGCACATGCACACACACACACACACACCAGAGATGTCCACGAGTCTCTGAGCTCGAGTCTGAGTCAAGTCTCAAGTCTTTGAGGGTTGAGTCGAGTCGAGTCCGAGTCAAGTCTCGGGTCTTTGAGGCTCGAGTCGAGTCGAGTCTCAAGTCTTTGAGGGTTGAGTTGAGTCGAGTCGAGTCCGAGTCAAGTCTTTGAGGGTCGAGTCCGAGTCAAGTCTCGAGTCTTTTTAAAGTCTTTAAAAAAAAAAATGGGGGGGGGGGGCATAAATGTAAAAGTATAGACAGGTCATAATAAATCACATTAGATTCACAGATTAGAGATTTTATGTATTTTCCCCACAATTTATTTTCATTCAAATGAAATGTGATTGAACTTGCACTAATAATGACTTTAGTTGATTTTTCACTCTTTAAATATATAGTATTTCTTAATTATTAATAATTACAGCTTGTAGATTGGCTATTTTCATGATTTTTAATTGTTTTTAAATAATAATAAAAAAGGAACATACAAGATTTCCACCCGACAGCGATAATATATAGCCAATATGGTTCTGTATCAGTATATGAGTCAGTTTTTGCAGATTTCATTCTAATTGGCTACTATGCCTGCATATGAATTTCATGGGCCTGGGTAGGTCACCCTGGCTTGGCGGAGATATGCCCTGTTGCGCACACTCGACTCCGCACAGCAGTCCAACAGCAGAGCAGGTGAAAGCAATTCACTTAAACGAGGGCTGTGTTGCGCACCAAAAAACTGTCTAAATGTGGATCCCCAGTTCAAATATGATTCTTTTGGGGGGTCACGGCCTGAAAAGGTTTGAGAACCACAGCTTTTATGCAGTGAACATTACATGAGCGTAGCGTTTACCGTGGTGAAGTGTTGAATATTCACCCAGCTGGGTTTAACGAAATGAAAATCCGATGTTTCCTAAACGTGCTGTCACAGATGATCCGACCATCTTATAAAAAATGTAAGCATATGCCAAGATAACTGAGGTTATATAGCTGATTCTGAGCTAAACATATTTGTTTAATTTCGAAGTTTTTATATTTAAACTTTATGATGAAAGGCCGCGGCGGCCACACACATAGCAGCTGTTGCGCTCGCCTCTCCATGTTTACGTTAATGAGCAGCATGAAACAGCTTGACTGAAGCCGGCTCCGCGCAGCGCGCACTGGAGCGGAGGTTTCTTTGCGGGGGGGGGGACAGGGGAGTGGAAGTTTTTTGGGCATTTCATTCATTTATTTGTCCAAAAAATAAACATAAAATAAAGATTGTCCACGAGTCTTTGAGGCTCGAGTCGAGTCAAGTCTCAAGTCTTTGAGGCTCGAGTCGAGTCAAGTCTCAAGTCTTTGAGGGGCGAGTCAGAGTCAAGTCGAGAGTCTCGTTTTTGGCCACTCGAGTGCGACTCGAGTCCGAGTCCCTAACTCGAGTCCCCATCTCTGACACACACACACACACACACACACACACACACACACACACACACACGCACACGCACACACACACACTGATGCCACAAATGTATGGCATTTGTGGCATTTGTGTGTCTGCATTTGGCAAATTTGGCATTTGTGGCATTTGTGTGTCTGTGCAGGAGTGTGTGTTTGTGCCATAGAGTTGAGGTAAAATGTGCTACATAACCCAGATTTCCAAAAGTCAGCCAAACAAGCAGAAAGAATCTCCATATTGGAGATGTTTATTCATAGTTAATGTTGTTCCATTCATAACACTAGAGAGCTATTTTTTCCAGACAGGTGTCACATTTTCTTAGACCAACGTGAATCCAAGAAGCCCTCAGAGGGGTGACAATGATACAAGGAACAGCAGAAGCCAGCGCTGGCACTGAAGCCAACCATGCAGGTGGAATAATAATGTCTCACTGTGAGGTGTTGTGAACGGCTCGGCTTCCCGGTCGATACTGTGTCTTCTTCTCACACCAGAGATATCCTGGCTATGTATTGACTGTCTCTCCTACTGCAGAACGTTGGATTGTAGAAGCTGTCTGGATTCTATGTTTCCACCTTGATGGAAAAGAAAACCTGCCGGGGTGAAACCACACAAACACCTCTCTCTCTCTCTCTCTCTCTCTCTCTCTCTCTCTCTCTCTCTCTCTCTCTCTCTCTCTCTCTCTCTCTCTCTCTCTCTCTCACATATCTCCATTCCCTCTATCTGTACTGCCTCAGCTGAACTTTGATCCCAGAATCCCAGTGGATTGATTCCTGTAATGTAGTAAATCATATGGGAAACATCACTGCAAGCTCCCACAACCACCTGCCTGGAAATCTGATCTGTTCCAATATTCCATGTTATTTGCCCATCCAGCTTTTTGTTATTGTATTTCTATATTGTGGATGTATATTGGCTGTCGAATGCGAGAACTGAGTGAGAAGAGTAGGTTAGGTGAGCATTTATACCGTAGGTGAGTGGAGGTGACCTGATTGGAGGTGGCTTGATAGGAGGTGGAGGTAGTTGATTGGAGGTGGAGGTAGTTGATTGGAGGTGGACATAGTTGATTGGAGGTGTGGTCCTGCTCCCGAACTTCTGCTAGAAGCTCCATTTTCCTTCTCATTTACTGTACATTGTGGTTTAATGTAAACTGTGTGAGAATGTCACAGCAGAGTTTCTTATCCTCTGTGTCACTTCAGGGTCATTGTGTGTGTCTCCTCTTATCTTTCATATTGGGATCATTGTGAGATGTCATGTTTATGCTCAAAAAGAGGAATAGTAGGAATACAGCTTTTACAGGAATCTGTAGTGTTGATGTTAATATCACTCCCTGATGAACACAGTACACAACATGGGAGATAATGTTTGAGGGACACTTTTATCCAGGAAGAAAACATATTAATAATGCATAAATTGACATCAGGGGATGCTTTTCTGTCTCAGTGGTAATCAACATGCTTATACTGACACTTTGATTTCCATATTCTCCCCCTTAACAGGAAAAGTAAGACACACACACACACACACACACACACACACACACACACACACACACACACACACACACACACACACACACACACACACACACACACACACACCCACCCCCACACACACACACACACACACACACACACACACACACACACACACACACACCAGTAGGTTTATACTCACACTGCCAGATACCAATGATACAGCAGAATAAGACGCTATAAAGACATGATAAAAGTGACTTTCTGCTTAAAATGTATCATGGTTGTGAATTTGATTTACTTTGTATGCACACTATCTGCTTCACATGATGCATGCACATGCACACACGCACGCACGCACGCACGCACGCACACACACACACACACACACACACACACACACACACACACACACGTGTATGGCATTTGTGGCATTTGTGTGTCTGTGCATTTGGCAAATTTGGCATTTGTGGCACACAAATGCACACACACACACACACACACACACACACACACACACAATAACACAATAATTTTAACACAATAAATAACTTGGAATAACCCAGGATAGACACACAAAGTGTAATGAAAAACTTATATCCAAGTTTGTTCTATTGTGGCGACCGTCACTGGCTGGCAAATTTGATTTGATGGATTAACATGGGACGGGCAACAGCCCACTCACGTGGTTGAGCCGATTAAAATCACACAGCAATTTATTTAAAAAATATATGTTCTTTTTTTTAAAATAATTTTTATCCCTCGATTTTGTAACCCTTTTTTCACCCGGTGCCAATTCTCTAAGTGATCCTGGGCACTACACTCCCCCCACCAATCTAGGGAGCCCAGGGCCGAGCTCATGCCTCCTTCAATGCATGAGAACCAACTGACCTTCTTGTCACCTGACAGGGGGAGTTTCCCTGCTTGGACGTAGCGCGTGGAAGGAACACGTTATTCCAACCAGTTCCTTTCCCCTCCATCAGGCGCCCTGGCTGACCAGGGGGAGGCAGTATAGTGACGAGGATTACTACATGTTTTTGTGAGGGTATTAACTACCCTGGGAGACACGGGGAGAACATGCAAACCCCACACAGAGTAGGACCTTTCGCCAACCCCACCTAGGGTATGGGCACTGGTGACGCGGAAGACACGCCCCCGGCGGGAATCGAACCCAGGACCTTCTAGCTGTGAGGCGACAGCGCTACCGACTGCGCCACCGTGCCCCCTAAAAAAAGATATGCCCAGTCCGCCGCAGCACTGATCACCCCTCAATCATCACTACTTTCTGGATGGAGATACAGGACCTTAAAATGGAAGAGAGTTCACTATAGCAGGAGTTTTGTCCTCTCTGTCATTGAAGCAATAAACAAACTGCCTCTCTGACAATGTTGTGTGCGTTGAAGTCGCTGTGACAACAAATGTTATTAATGTCTCTAGGACAATAAAGTCTAATGTAAGTGCCAGTGATCCTGCTGTTGAACCAATCACACCCACCCACACACGCACACGCACACGCACGCACACGCACACACACACACACACACACACACACACACACACACACACACACACACACACACACATCCTAATCTGACACACATCTTGTTGGGGGATGTATCATTGAATACTGTAGATCAGGAAACTGAACTGCTTATTTGTTAATTGCTGAGGCTGTATATCTCCACTCTAATTAGCAGATTATCAGATGAAGTGTGTGTTGTCCTGCCTGGTGGGAATTGCTAAATGACATTCAGCCTCAGGGTCTCATCAACACGCAGCCAGTCGTATCAAACTAACATCTAGAGGGAGAATCTCATCCATATTTTTATAGTTTGGGATTTCACTCATGTAAGGGAATGATTAGACTACTGATGTGGAGATGGAGGGAGAGAGACCGAAAGAAAGAGAGAGACGCTCTGCTGGGGAGATCAGAAAAGGCGGCTTTCCATATACATGGCCTCACCCTACCCCACACCACACCGTCCACTTGTGCCTCGGTTTCCACTACAATGAAGTGGGTAGAGTGGTGTGTAAGTGGTACTAAACTGGTGCCTAAAAAGTACCCAGTCCTGGGTAGGTCTGAGCTAGGCCAAACGGGGCCAAACACTTCATAATGACTGATCACTCACCGACTTTTTATTTAGAACAGGATATAGTTGTAAAATATTATAATACTTTATAGATTATTATAATCACAGTTAAAATCTATTTTAGTGTGTTATAATTATCATAGTTGTAAAACAATATAATAATGTATAGTGTATTATGATCACAGTTGTAATCTATTATAGTGTGTTATAATTATCATAGTTGTAAAACATTATACTACTTTATAGTGTATTATGATCACAGTTGTAATCTTTTATAGTGTGTTATAATTATCATAGTTGTAATAAATTATAATAATTTAAATTGTATTATAATCAGTTATAATCCATTATAGTGTATTATAATTAGTATAGTTGTAATACATTATAATTCATATTGTATTATAATCACAGTTATAAGGATCCATTCGGTTCATACAGAACCAAATGGTTCACCCGCACGTGCACAGGTGATTTGCATTTGTTTACAGGACAGTTGGCCACTCATTTACATTACATTGTTAGACAAAAAGCAATGACCTCCATCTATGTTTACATTACAAATGAGTGTCAATGACCGGAGTCTGCTACTCATACCTGTGGATTTGAGAGGGGGTACTTTTGTGTAATGGAAACAGTAGATATTTCGATGCGGTGTGGTGTGGTGTGGTGTGGTGTGGTGCTTAAGCTGCAGTGGAAAGGGGGCTAAAGAGGATGAAATGAGAGACCAAATCCACAGAGAGACCAATTCCAACACTCTAATGTGGAAAGTGGAGATAGACTGAATGGTTAGAGATTGACTGCTAGCAGCAGAGGAACACAGGGGCTTCATTTATTTGAAATAGATATTTATAGTATAATCGTTCAGACAAATATATGCTCTCCCACACACACACACACGCACACACACACACACACACACACACACACACACACACACACACACACACACACACACACACACACGCACACGCACACACACACACACACACACACACACGCATGCAGACACACAAGCTTGCAAGCATGCATGTATACTGTGTAGGCTATCATATATGTGGATTTGCATCACGATCCAAGAAATAATTTCCATCGTACAACCTATTGTTCAAGACTTACAGGCCACACCATTAAGTGGTCTGGTATAGCGCCATACGTGTGTTGTGCATGCTCAGTTTGATGCCGATCAGGCCAGCAGTTTGTGAAAAAAATGTACTTGAGTAAAAGTACAAAAATATTGGTATCTAAATGTACTTAACGTACCAAAACTAGAAAGTAGGCTACTCATTATGTGGAATGTCCCATTTCACAAGTTTTCAAACATGACATCTGTTGAAAATGTTGAGTTTGTAGATCGGCTATTTTCGAATGGATGAAATGTATATAGGGATGAAGTGTAAGTTTTGTACTAATAATTTAAATCTACAAAGTAACGAGTAACTAAAGAAAAAAGTAACACGTCACATACTGTGGAAACACGATTGCATCGTATGTCACGAGCGTCATGGCTGAACTTCAACCTGGTTTTTGCACTCCATTACAACCCGTACATCTACATAAACGTTCAAATTTCAACTATAAAGTGCTTACCTCGTGGCCACGGATGTTACAATTATGTATGGGCCGTCAGAAGTACCCGTATCTTCCGTATTGTTCAATAAAAAGTATTTTAATCCGATCATTGGCCATTTTCTCTGAATTTTCTCCGTGCGACCCTATCGGTTGGGAGGCGTATTGCACTCAGATACATTATAACTGCATGAGAAAATGGCTGCCGATCGGATTAAAATGCTTTTTATTGAACAACGCGGAATAAGCGGGTACTTTTGAGGAGCCATACATAATTATAACGTCCGTGGCCATGAGGTAAGCACTTTATATGTGAAATCTGAATGTTTATGTAGATGTACGCCGTAAATGGGGAAAGTGCAAAAAGCAGTTTGAAGTTTCATGTCATGACTGTCATGATATGATGTTTCAGAGCTACTAAACAGCTACTATGAAACCATGAAGTCTCAAACGAGCATTTCTTGACACTATAAATGCTGCTCGGATATTTATCCCATTTCACCTGATTTGCTGTCTCAGAAACGATATCCTCTGGTGGAGAAGTGTTTGACAACAATAGCTGCCCTGCAGAAAATGTGCAAAGCTGAGAGGGGACGGGCGCTGGCTCCCTGAGTGCCTTTCCACAAACGGAGTCAGTAGGGGTCCCATCTCCAGGAGGAGGATAGATTCTATAGCCCGAAGGGACAGTCATGGGTTTTACAGGTTGTTGTTGGTTGTCAGGGCAATATCACAATCGGTGGACGGGCTCTGCCTGGGCCGCTTCTTTTTTTGCCGGACCCAGGGGGTCTGGCTTACATGAGGCTTTGTACCTGTTTTCTCCATACATGGGCATGGTCACTTTGTCCTTAGGCCCCAGCCATAAAAGTTTGTCCCCCTTTCGTCCATACATGGGTATGTTTTGTACCTGTTTTCTCCATACATGGGCAAAAAACAGGTTTTGGTCACTTTGTCCTTAGGCCCCAGCCATAAAAGTCTGTCCCCCTTTCGTCCATACATGGGCATAGACACAGGCTGACACGTCATGTGAAGTCTGGGTCTGGCAGAACCAGGTCTCCTGGTCTTGTTTAAAGGCACGCCCCCTTTCCAAGGGGTATAAATATGAACCCTTACTCCTCACCTTTAATGCCTTATAAGGTCCTAACTCCTCCCTTTTTTGCAGGCTGTTTATAGGAGTGTGTTACACACTCAAAAACAGAATCTCAGTGCTTGGCCTGGCAAAGATAATAAAATGTACCTTTAAGGTTAAGTTAAATTATGAGAGGATGGTTTGGACAACAAATGCCATTGAAACCACAATCCCTTTATTAGTAGACAAAGTCTCACGCATACTATACTGAAACCTTAATATAAACCTACATTCATCTCAACAGTCCTACAACACTGAAACCTTCTTGTACTAAGTTACAACTATCTAAATATAAACCTATACATTCATCTCAACAGCAGTACTTTTCTTCATCAAGTAGGTCAAGTCGAGTGTCAAATCATCACAATGATGAACTTGGATCACAGTCTCTACTCTGCAAAGCATCCAGGCTCTTCATTATTTTCAATCAAAGGTCAGTTTTGAATTATTCAGTGTGTTCCATTCATGACAGAAATCAAAGGACATCTGGTCCTTTTCAGTAACTGAGTCTTTCATCAATTGGTTGGATCCCGTCTTAAATCACCCTGATGTCACGTGACGAGGCAGTGTGAATGCCTTTGACATTTCACTGTTATCCATCGGTGTTTGATGTGCACTGGCTACAGACAAACCCTTCAAAATGCAATACATGCAGAGCAGGACAGTTCTGAACACCAGTTTGGGCAATGAAATGGACCTTGAACAAAGTTTATTTTCACATATCTGTTGTGCAGATCCTCAAGGAATCCATTTCTGAAACCATAGTATTCTACACATATCTGTTGCTAAGATTATTGTAGAATAATACATTGATTGCATTCGGACGTGGAGATGAAATACTAATGATTAGTTACAACAGCTCAAGGCTGTGTGTGCTTCCAGTGAGTTGGAGGGATTTAATAGTATTTGAAAATGAACAAGCTTGAGGATTCACAATCTAGTGAAGGGAACAACTTTCCTGACAAATACAAATGTTTTAGCTTTCACAGTTTTATTTAAGCAATTTATTTGTCAATGTAGATGTTTCTAATGTCCCCGTGTGTACTGTGGTCTCTGTCAGTGGAGGGTGTAGACAACCACATGTCTCCTCTCTGATACACATGGAGTCACCAGCTGCTTCTTTCAGCTGACAGTAAGGAGTTTCAGCAGGAGAGCCTAGCTAGCCTAGTGTGTGGAGGTTACACTGATCTGTTTGTTGAAGTGCACGCCCAAGCCAGAGCTGGACCACTGCAGGGAATGGAACCCTGGTCTCTATGCAGTACAATATGAATGAGGCCTGTCTCCCTAGAGTGTCGTCCAATATAGAGTGTCGTCCAATACCCATGACATCAATAATTGATGTCATGGGTATTGGACAACACTCTAGACATCTGTCTCTCTTCCTACATATATCATTCTGAACTTCCTGTTCCTCCTCCCTCAGTGTTTCACCTCTGCCGTCCCGACCCCCCTCTCCCTCTGCCTCTCCCTCTGCCTCTCTCTCTCTCTCTCTGCCTCTCCCTCTGCCTCTCTCTCTCTCTCTCTCTCTCTCTCTCTCTCTCTCTCTCTCTCTCTCTCTCTCTCTCTCTCTCTCTCTCCCTCCTGGGTAAACAGACAGTCAGGGTAATCACTCTCTCTTCTTCTACACTTACATTTACCCATGGTGTGATTTTATGTTTCATATTGGAACTATAAGAAACAGAAGCACATTTATTCATATCAGTGGAGCCAGATGGATTCACTCATACTTTCTAGAAGTGTGAGTACATCAGCAGGTGTGGATGGTATGACTAAACTGCAGGAGAATCAGTGGAAGCATCAACAAGATGTTCTCATTTGAACTGACAGTGATAACACGGAAGTGATGTCATCAGGGAGACATGGTTGAGGTGTGCTGGAATGATGAAACACTGATGTAACACACACACGCATGCACGTGTGCGCGCACACACACACACACACACGTACACACGCACGCACGCACGCACGCACACACACAGGTTTCATGGCTGGATGCATCCCACAATGAAATTATCTGCCATACAGAACATCCTTAAGGAAAACCACTCTCACAATGTTCAATATAACACAACATGTCAAATACTTATGAATGCATACGAAGTAGAAGTGTGTGTGTGTGTGTGTGTGTGTGTGTGTGTGTGTGTGTGTGTGTGTGTGTGTGTGTGTGTGTGTGTAAGGGTCTGATTCCACTGTTTGCTTTTTGTTTTGCTTTCCTCTGGAACGTGTCTCTCCATCTCTCTAGATTATGTATCCTGTGTTTAATTTAATTAGCAGATTGTCTGCTTAGTTAGTATGCCAGCCACAACTCATGTGTTGTGCTTAATGTGGCGTGGTGCATTGCAAAGCTCTCCAAGCACAGTTAATCTAAACCGCTGTTTAATATGATGAGAAATATAAAGTAAACAGAGCAACAAGCTGATGAATATTGATCCATCATCATAGTTATAAAACACATTTACAGGGAATTGGATTGACTTTGGTATTTAGCAGAACCTCAATTGTGGAGCGCAGCTCCACTAGCTCTGAAGACACCTAGAACAATAGCCCTCTACCTGGCTGCTTAGCATGACATTAGGCTACTCGAGAAAAGCCATGGAATCTCATACTGAGTAGCCTCGGAAACCCAGTTTTTTTTTTTTGGTTTCAAAAGAAAAAAAGCCTGGGCGAACCATGCAGGAACACTGGTCTTAGGACCTTGTTATCTCCTAACCAATCAGAGTGCAGAGGGGCATCGCTCTAAATTTGGTGACGTCACCGTGCTCCGTGCACAGGCCGGGGGGGGGCTCGTTCGATTGGGCTCGTTCTTTCAGTCTACATGCTGAGAGACAATTGGTCACTGCACTGCAGAGTGCGAAAGGGGATTCAGCAAGATGAATTTAATCATCACCCCAATCCGTACAAAGTCACTGGTTAAACAGGTATCAGCCTTGATGTTCATCAAGTTACATGGATCACCTATGACTGGGACCCTACAGATTATGTAGTAACTTGGCTGAGATCCCATCGCTTAGCTGAGGACCCAAGAACGAGAGCTGCACCAGACACTCGAGGTTATCCCTGTCATTCAAGTACAGACAAGTTGTCTGATTATTTTAAGTAGCCTACTTATGTGTGGGTGAGTCTATGTAAAGGGCTTTTATACAAAACTAAAAGGAAAATATTTAATTGAAACAAAAATAAAAACAAAAAAAATAACAATGCAACTAAATAATTAGAAATATAATTACATAAAAAAAGGTTTTCCATCATATATGTTGCATGCATTATTTCAACTAGCACTGAGCTGAGCGGCTATGTGCACATGCATGCGGGTGCATGTGCGCATGCATGTGGCGTCATTACAATAGAGCCTAGATAATACACATCAATTCAAAAAGGAGAATCTAATCCAAAATGCTGCTGGTTCAACATGTTTGTTCCTCACTGTAAATTAAGTGTGATTTATCATTGGTGTTCATGTAGTAAAGTGAGTTAAAAGACACTGCCAACAATTTACAAGTGTGGAAGTAATGGAACACAAACTTATGGCAGTCTTGTTCTCCCATAGATCAAGTACACAGTGGTTGTAGCAAGCAAAGATAGTCTCTGAGTGTTTGGAAAAAACCTGGGAGTATAGGCTATCCCAGTAGAATCTGTAATAGACAGGGCAAAACCTATAACAATTTGATCATTTGGTGCACCAAACTTTTCTCAGTTAAGGTAATGTTTGACGTAGAATCAATTTCTGCTTGATCCATTTTTGTATTGTGCATTATTTAATGTTCTGCTACACTGTCCAACATCAACCAGTGTTAGAGTTATTGTACACATTTTGATGAACATCCTGCTACACTGTCCGACATCAACCAGGCACCAGTGCTGCTCCTCACCCTCATCCCTGGAGGTGAAACTGAAATGAAATACATTTCCCATTTGATAGGGTTTCATGTTCTATAGCCTACACAACAACTCTACATGAGTTTCCAACTCTTGCAGGGGTGTAACTCTAACCTTTAACACTTCATTAGTACTGTTCACACAGTTAAGATGCATTAGATGTTTAGTTCTTGCAGAACAGCACATTAGAACTATGTCAACAATGTTTAATAATGAGGTACCAGTTCAACATGTGCTAGCTCATTCTCACCACCAGGAGGTGTGATTGACCCTAGGATGGTGTCAGTGCCACTGTCACTATCACTCATGTCTGGGACACATGTTGAAAAAGAAAAGTAAACCAGGACTTATGATTTATGCATTCAGCTAATACATCATTTGACCTTTGTCAGCACACACACACACACACACACACACACACACACACACACACACACACACACACACACACACACACACACACACACACACACACACACACACACACACACACACACACACACACACACACACACACAGATGGATAGATAGGGTAAGCCCTTAGTCAAGTGGATCTTTGCCAATCAACCTTGAATTGAGTTCCTTTGTTCACTTGTCAGTGTTTGTTACAGTTATCCATCCAATAAACACATAGTGCAGGAACAAACCCTCAAAAACAGCCTTAGTTTTTGAGATACCCCTCCCCGGAGTAGAACAAAACGGGACATCGTTTTTTCACATCTTTAGGATGTCCCCTTCGTGAAATGGATTGTCAGAAGTTTTACTTTTACTGCAAAAGTCATGAAATTCATCCACAAAGTGACTCACCACTGCCAAAACACGCCTACCCTGAAAAAGGGAGTTTGAAGTCAATCCTTTCTCATTTTCTACCTGATGTTTTTTGTTTTACATCATACTTGCACAGATGGTCTACAGGTAGTGTCCCTACTCTCTACCTCCTACAGCAATCAGAATGCCAATATTTGGTTCTATTGTGAATCAGCAGCCTTTTATACAAGGCCTTATTATAGGCAGAAATAGCAAAAAGTTTTCTTAGAAATATTCACATGGAATACTGGTCCTACTCTTCTATCAGGGGTAGAAATAAACGTCACCTTTTTTTTCCATAACTTTGACTTGTCCTCTTCATGAAATGGATGGTCCGAATGTTTTCTTAGATGTCGAAATTCATGAAATGTATCCATGAACATTTGCAAAAAGAAAAAAACAATGCCGAAAAGTCCCTACCTACCTAAGTTAATCTTGCTTCATTGACCACCTACTGGTTGGATTTACATAATATTTGCACAGATTGTCTACAGGTAGGACCCCAACACCCAAAACAACCAGAAAGATATGTCAAAATATTCTGTATTGTGAATCAGCAGGATTTTAGGCTCCTAGGCCTTGTTAAATATTATATATGATATTTTTTTTCAGAGTTACTTCTAATCCTAATATATTACTGTAAAATGCCTGCAAACAAAATGACTGCTTACTAACAGGACATGTATTCTGATACCATGTTTTTACCCACTCCATATTCATGTGGAATCTAAGGATGTTTCTCAGGTAGGCCAAATATCCTGATGCCTCAAAACAGATGGAATGACAAAATATAGTTCTATAAGCCTTCTATGGTAGCCAGACTTAAAATGCAGTATGGGCTAAGTAGAATACACTATTGTGTGCCATTCTTAATGAATAATCATCAATCAGCAGCTTATTCTCAATTTCATATATTTATTTACTTTTTTGAGCAGTGTGAGGGGGGGGGGGGGGCTCACTGACGGGGGCCAAACCGTTTTCCATAAGCTGCTGATTGATGATTATTCATTAAGAATGGCACACAAAAAGTGTATTCTACAGCATGTACTTAAGCCATACTGCATTTAGGTTGTATGGGCTTATAGAAATATATTTAGTCATTCCTAAGGCTTTGAGGTGTAGAGATATTAGGCCTACCTGAGGATCATAGATTCCATATGAATATGAAGTGGCAGGATAAAACATGGTATCAAACTGTATTCCCTGAAGCAGTCATTTTGTTGTATTTGTAGGCATTTTACAGTATTAATAGATCAGGATTAGAAGTAACTCTTTAGTAACTCTAAAAAAAAAAATGCCTTTAACCAGGCCCAAGAGCCTATAAAACCCTGCGGATTCACAATACAAGCCAATTTTAACATATTTGTCTGGTGGCTTTGGGGTGTAGGGGTCTTACCTGTAGACAATCTGGGCAAATATGATCCCTTTTTCATGCAAAGTGGGGGCAGTTCTGCATTTTCTTGGTGCAGAAATTTTATTGAAGAATGTCATGACCTTTGCAGTCAATGTAAATAGTTTGATGGTTGATAGTTAGATGACAAGTCAAAGTTATGACAAAACAAGGTCAGGTTTTGTTCTACCTCCGACCAAAATCACAAGTAAATATTCCTATTTCTGCCTTGAATAAGGCCTTATATTATATAAAGGGCTGCTGGACACTACCTGTACGACCATCTGTGTATAAGTACAGTGTGAAAACAACCAGCGTGTAGAAAATGAACTCCCTATTTCAGGGTAGGTGTGTTTTTGCAGTGGTGAGCCACTTCATGGATGAATTTCATGACTTTTGCAGTAAAAGTAAAATTTGGGACAATCCATTTCATGAAGAGGGCATCTTAAATATATGAAAAAAAAAAACAATGTCACATTTTGTTTTACCGCTCAAGGGTCCTTCTGGCCGATCTTCACGGTCACAACATTTTTCTGTTCTGGCCCCACAGTGGTTGAGTGAACTCCCCACTGATGTCAGGACAGCAGAGTCACTGCTGAAAACCCACCTCTTCAGGAAACACTACCCTTCCTCTTCGCCTTGCCTACTTGTGGTTAACTAGTTGTACAAACTCTTGTTTTATTGTTTTATTGGATCTTGTTTATTCGATACACTTATTTGGTTTAGCACTTGCTCATTTGCATTTGATTTTCCTATTTTGCCTCATCTGTTTATGAAAGTAGGTAGCTGATATATTGCACTTTTACTTTAGCGCTAGGTATACTCTTGGTTGCTTGTTTTAGAAGAGAATGCACTTAATACTTCTGGTGATTAGTAGTTTCGTTCCCTACCTATGTTGAATGCACTTATTGTAAGCTTTGGATAAAAGCGTCTGCTAAATGACTGTAATGTAATGTAATGTACCCCTGATAGAAGAGTAGGACCAGTATTACATGTGAATATTCCTCAGAAAAGTCCACTTTTTGCTATTTCCACCCATAAAGCCTTATATAAAAAAGGCTGTAGACCATCTGTGCAAGTATGATGTGAAAACAACCAGCAAGTAAAATGAGAAAGGATTGGCTTGGAACGCCCTATTTCAGGGTAGGCGTTTCTTTGCAGTGGTCACTTAATGGATGTATTTCATGACTTTTGCAGTAAAAGTAAAACTTCTGACCATCCATTTCAGGACGAGGACATCTTAAAGACATGAAAAAACAATGTCACATCTAGTTCTACCCCTGATAAAGAGTTGGACCAAAGTTAGAAGTATATATTGCCCAGAAAAGTCAACTTTTTGCTATTTCCGCCTATTTAAGGCCTTATATAAAAGGCTGCTGATTCACAATAGAACCACATATTGGCCTTCTGATTGTTTTGGGATGTAGGGACACTACCTGTAGACCATCTGTCAAGTATGATCTAAAAACAACCAGCAGGTAGAAAATGACAGAGGATTTACTTGGAACTCCCACTTTCAGGGTAGGCATTTTTTTTTGCCTATGTGGTGAGTCACTTCATGGATCAATTTCATGACTTTTGCAGTAAAAGTAAAACTTGGGACAATCCATTTCACAAAGGGGACATCCTAAAGATATTAAAAAACAATGTCCCGTCTTGTTCTACCCCGGGGAGGGGTATAGTCAACTTTTGGGCTTTTGGTTCCTGCACTAACACTGATACTTACTGAAATGTATTGACTAACACCTGACAGTCACACTCGTGTGAGTCACACTTAGTGTGTGCGTACGTGAGTGTGAGTGTGCGCATGCGCATGCGTGTGTGTGTGTGTGTGTGTGTGTGTGTGTGTGTGTGTGTGTGTGTGTGTGTGTGTGTGTGTGCGTGCGTGCGTGCGTGCGTGCGTGTGTGCGTGTGTGTGTGTGCACGTGTGTGTGTGTGTGTGTGTGTGTGTGTGTGTGTGTGTGTGTGTGTGTGCGTATAACTATGTGTGCGCGTATAACTATGTGTGCTCAGGACAAAATGAACCCTCTCAGGACAAGATGTACCCCTCAGGGCCCTGCTGAGAGAAGAGAGTAGAAACTTTTTGAGAGGGAGGGGTGCAGACAAACGGAAGGGAGAGGGTGTGTAATTATAGGAAAACCGAAGTAGTGTGACTGTGGTGTGCCCTGCTCCATGACTTGTGTTAAGCAACTCTTTGCACCCCTTGTGCAGAAAAAAGAAGATGAAATGATAGCAAGGCAGAGAAGAAGAGATGGCTGAAGTATATTCTGCTGACAGGAGACAAAGAGGCAGTTGCTAGCTATATTGACGGGTTCCTTTGTGCTTGTGTTGGTGTCAGTGACTAAAACCAGAGCTTTACAGGGAGTTTTTCTGTGAGCGGGCCACCAGGGTTTCATTCTTAATCCAGAGATATACCCAGAATCACCCCTGACAACACATCAAAGCCTGGAGGATGCTCATTCCCAGTCCTGAAGATGAATCCATATAGACGAGAGAGAGAGAGAGAGAGAGAGAGAGAGAGAGAGAGAGAGAGAGAGAGAGAGAGAGAGAGAGAGAGAGAGAGATGCTGGAGTAACGTTGATATTTTGTTTTGAGTTGGGATTGTGTTAAAAACTTGAAACGTTGGCTGCACTCAAAAGAGCCACTTGCCATCAAATAACAGATAAAATAGTGTTATATCACAGACATACTCTGATACAAATGGCACAAGTGGGTTTTTGTGGGTTTTTGTATTTGCTCTTCCTCATGGATCTACCAGTGTCAGTCTACCATTGTGTGAATTATGCGGTCGACACGCACTGGCGTTTTCCACATTAATCCCATGTACAACGCACTGACTTGTCTTTTTGTGTGTTTCTTTATTTCTAGCACCTTAACTAACGTCCATAAGTATATCATGCACAGTATACATCTGCTGCTATGCTCAGTGCTCACACACCTTTTTATCTTCTCTCAGGTACCATGTGTAAATATGCAGATATTATTTTAGTTTTTTCGTGTTTGATTTCTCCTTTCCCCCTCTTCTTCTTCCCTTTCCCTTTTCTATGGAAATAACGATATGATGTTAACTATGCACTTAAACAAATTTCACCCACTTCTTTACTTCTGTAAACCTTTGATGTTACAATAAAGCTGATTCTGATTCTCACTGTGCTCTATGCATTTTCCTTGAAACACCACATGAGACAAAATGCAAATACAAAACTTTACCAAAGTTTGTATAAATCAATATACAGTAGTTTTCAGCAGGCTGTAGAGTTTGTATTTGTCATGATCTCAGCTTCAGTCAGCATCCAGCCCTGCTCCAGTACAAATGTGACCCAAAGCTCCTTTGATATGAGTCCAATAACACACACACACGCGCACACACACCCACACCACACACACACACACACACACACACACACACACACACACACACACACACACACACACACACAAACATTTTCAAAACACATTTTTCAACCCATTGAACAAGAGTTTCTCAACAGAACTTCATCTTTCTCATTGTGGACTGACTCTACACATCGGTAGGAACAGAGAAGCGGTGCGTTCAGGGCTTTTAGTGCAACATTTACCAGCAGCTGGGTTTGACATGGGGATGTGAACAAGGTTTCAAAACACTCTGAGGAAAAGGCTCCTGAGATCAATTGCATTGACACAGCATAATATTGTTTGTAGCAGAGGTTGGCATTGATCAATAGGATGGAATTGATCAGACTTCCATCTATTGATACAAATACATGTAGTTTGAATTGTTGAACTGGGAGGTTCATCCTGAATGCTGCTGGTGACATTAACTCTCCCAGGACACACATGGACTAAGTAGTGACTGCTGTTGGTACACAGTACAGTGCAGTACAGTACAGTACAGTACAGTACAGTACAGTACAGTACAGTACAGTACAGTACAGTGTGTCAATAGAGGCATGCGCTAGAGGCATGTGTTGTTCCTCCATTCAAAGCATTTTGAAATATACTCACCTCTCCCAGAGGTCACCTACATCACTAAAATATGCACTTATTTTATGTTGTACCTGTAATGGGTCTTTAGAGATGAAACCATGTAATCCCAGGAGGTAACCTTCCTAATAAAGCAAACCCCCCACACAGTATTTATGATGGAAAATGTGTGTTTGATAATCCCAGCAGCACACATACACTTAACCTGTCACCATCAGAGGAATAAAGGTCTGTGAGTAAGTACACCGTTGGGGGGGAGGTGATGCCATCGGGGAAACAAGTCGCCAAACAAGTCAATATATCTGCCTCTAGCCTGATTCCAGGCATTTTGAAATGCAGCCCTGCCTTCAGCTGCTCTCAACAAAGTGTTGAATGAATAAACTGCTTCTCTGCACCGTCCGTCCATCCCTCAACACCACTGTTTGTTCTCTCTCTTTCTGAATCCCAGTGTCAGAGAGGTAGGGAGCCATAGGGAGGCTCTGTACAACAAAACAAACACATATTTAATAATATACTGGTGTGGTGTGTGTCAAAGGCCGGCCCATTGGTCCAACAGCCCATTATTGTGAAACATCAATAGTCTGAAATGTTTTGGTTAGGGTGAAGGTCGCCCTTAACTATTTCATTGCCATGGACGCGAATTCCCGTCCAATTCTGCCAACACCTTGCCGCGGACGAGTTTGGACGAGAATTTGTGGTTTTCCACTAGATGGCTCTGTTACCTATCCTATGGATGATGCTTTCACTTTCTGATGACGACAGACCCGAAAGAAATTATAAAAGCTTGTTTACTTGTTTATTTCTTGTAGTGAAATGGCCATAGGCTATCTCTGCTAGAGCTCCATTCCTCCTGCTTTACGGCAAAACAAGCCTCATTGAAAGTACAATGAGGCTTGTATGGAGGCATAGGTCTTGAATGGAGGATCGCGACCGGACTATATCGTGACCCCTCTACTATGAGAACCCTGTGCGTGTAATGAGCCGATCTCCGTGAGGACGGCGGTCACGGAAAATATTCAATGATTTTTCAAAGGTACAAAGGTGAATGTTCTGAACACCTGAACTGAACATTACAAACCCATCTCACATTAATGGACGTTATACTCTCACTCCTGAAACCTGCAGGACATTTAGTTACAATCGAGTACCTGCAAAGCTACAAGTCACAGTCAAATAGCCCTGTACTGACTGGGTAAAGAGTACATTTTGTTACAGTTACATTTAGTTACAATTGATTACCTGTACTGCTACCAGTTACACAGTCAAATAACTGGACTAGAGCCAAGTGTGGGGCTGTTTTCTTAACAAACAGAAACAGAATGAGAGAGAGGACACGCCCATGAGAGTTTATTTCTGAGGAGCTGTGCAGCACAAGCACACACACGAGAGAGAGATAGAGAGAGAGAGAGAGAGAGAGAGAGAGAGAGAGAGAGAGAGAGAGAGAGAGAGAGAGAGAGAGAGAGAGAGAGAGAGAGAGCATTACAGTGGTGCCATTACAGTACCATGGACAGTGACACAGGGGTCTTAGAGTTACTGTTTGATGGTTGATTATTAAATAGATGCACTATGCACATACCTGTTGCAATTACATACATGTGTATGTATCTAATTCCAATAATTAAATGCAGTCATGTAATTCAACAAACAAGTGAATGAATAGCTGTGTTCTCTACAGCTTCCATTCATCTGATTGTCTGTGTTTTTCTAACTGTGTATGAAGCAAGGTTTGTGTTAGCAGAGCAAACCCTTATGTTCCCTCCAAGAGGAATCATCACAACAAAGCCATGAACTGATCATCTTACCGCCTGGCCTGTTTCTGTGGCATCATGCCGCGCTGTCACAGCCCTGTGGCAAACCACACAGAGGCTCTGGAGCTGAAAATAGAGTTCTGCTCTGTTGATAAGTACTGTCATAGTAGCAGAGAGAGAGAGAGAGAGAGAGAGAGAGAGAGAGAGAGAGAGATTTCGATCTGATTTGTGAGCAGCATCATCATGGTTTAAGTCCCAACGCGTTCACATGCTCTCCTTTGCTGCCTCTGCCCTGTCACCGCTTCTCCAAGGGGGATCACTGTGTACCTCTGATGACATGTACCAGGTACTATAGCGCAAACACTGCATGTACGGACAATGCAGGTTTGATTCCTCTTCCACTCCATGCCGTCAACGCAGTAGGATTAAAACCTTGTGTCTCCAGTAAAATAAATCTTAAATAAATATAAAATTGAACAATATATTGTTTTTAAAACATCAGCAGAAAGAACCCAGGGTTAATGTGCTCTCTGCTGTTACGACAGCACCACATTTATATCATTTAACACAATAAACACTAAGGCTGGGATTACAAACATATCTGTCACCCACCACCAGCTCTGTGCATCATTTATGAATACATGCCATGGAAATGAGGTGACACACTCGTTTTGGTGCTACTGTGACTGGATTGCTGTGTGAACATGACAAATAGAAGGACACATGAGGAAGAAGGTGTTTTGTTTAATTGCATGCAGAGTGTGACAACAGACCCAAACCTGTCTATCACATTATGTGTTGATTAGTAGATCCTGTGTGATTACTGCCATTAGTCTTACAGCTTCCTGGGTATGTAGCTGGTGAATTAGTCAGCTTGCCAATGTCTCTACTAGTTATTGTTTACCTACAGGTTCATATTGTTCATATTGATCAGTGAGAAATAGATCAAACGTGTGTGAGAGATGGAATGAGATGAAAACAGAGTGTTAGGCAGCATATATGAGAAGGACTGTGGGAGGATGGAGGGCTGCTTGATGCTCTCCTCCATTAATTTTTTAAACACATGGAGCTGATTTTGAATGAGACCAAAATAGTGCTTTGTGAGATGGATGAGTGAACAAATGATCCAAATGATAGCAGACTTTTCTCACTGTGAATACCTGCACACTGCTGTTATTTGGAACAACATCAACTTTACATTGTTCACATTAACAGTATGTTCAGTCATTTTCTAACCCATATCACCACCACTAATATCAGCAAAATGAACTTGTTCATGGTTTATTTTGTTGATATTACAGGGGGTCACAGGGGCAAGAAAATTACTTCAAAAAATACAGATTGTGACATTAGCTACAGTTCTATACACTAACAAACATTTAATACCATTCAAAGGAACGCTTACTAAAGCTATTTGTATTTTATTCTGAAATGACAGAAGCAGGTTTGATGACCTCCCATTGTGCATTGTGTCAAACCTTTATTTCTCCAAGTGAAATGAATATTGGTGATACTTGTAACGATGATATGTGGTTATTTATAATGTTTAGCTGTCTCAGTGTCACATAAATACACAATACAAAACAAAACTATACAGATTACACTCACTACAGTTCATACCTCCACCAACACTATGCAACTGTCAACATATGTCATTTACACCTGTCACCCATTATGAACATTTGACCTTGGCCTTAAGTGTGACCTTGACCTTTGACCTTTGCAATCCAATGCCTGATTATTCATTCATGGCAGCCTAACTGATCATTGTTAAATATTTAAATTATTCAAACATAATCATCTCTTCACAGCAGCCTACTGATCACCCCCCCCCCCCCCCCCACACACACATGCACGTATGCACGCACACATTAGACATCAGACAATGACTTTGATATTTGTGCATCTGATGTTTTTTGTCAGTTTATGAAGTATTTTCCAACCTCTGTGTGTGTGGCCGTGCTGCTGATGTATATGTTGTATCTACCCAGAGGCCAAGCAATCTGTGCAGCTGAAACCATTTCATACAGACTGAGAGAAGAAGACAACACAGCCACTCAACACAATGAAGAGAGAGAGAGACGTTGCAAGTAAAACACGTTACAAGTAAAAGTCTGGAATTACATCCGGGTCCTCGTGGAGCCGCCTACAGCTCTAAACAGATCAGCGTACCCTGTTTTTAAAAACCTCTGGCACCAAATGTGTTAATTCATCTGCTAATGTGCCACCAGGTGTGTAGGTGTGTAGGTTTGTGTGTGTGTGTGTGTGTGCTTGTGCGTGCGTGCGTGCGTGCGTGCGTGCGTGCGTGCGTGCGTGTGTGTGTGTGTGTGTTGGGGGGGGGGGGATTCAGACAGTTGGATCAAGCCATTCAGAATTCAGACACTAGAGGACTGTGTAGTTAGTGTGGTTGCCCTAACAGGGCAAACAGGACTATAGTACTCTACCTATTTTATTTATTCTAGATAAACTTTATTTCATCGCGCCATTTCTCCCACAGTTTTTTTCCCCCCAATTTCGTGCTACATGTCAAAATCACCGGCTTCATCGGGAATCCAGGGCTTGTACTTTGCTAAGAGATAGGTTGTATAGTTTAATTGATATTGATTTATTAGTGCATTAAATGTCCCCATCCACTTTATTGGGAAAATGAAAAAACTCAAATTCAAGTATTCTTTTCTCAGAAACCGTAAGGACTAGAGTTACAAGACTTGGAGGGGAGGTTCATAGTCCAGTGCAAAATAATGTAAAAAATAATTACACCAACCGGCCTCATGGTGGCGCTATAACAACCCACTTTACGTTTTGGCCCATAACTCTTGAACCGTAGGTCGTCGAATCAAAACATATTTTCCCCTGGATTCCTTGGGTCATGACGCAGCTCCCCATATAGGCCACGCCCATTTGCGTCTGGATAGATTTTCCGCCACTTTGAATTTTCTTCAAAACACACTTTTAGCTCCTCCTCCCACGTATTTTATCCAAATTTCACAAAAATACACATAATCTCTGGACCCTAGCGATAAACATATCCAAACGGCGTTTTGATAGTCCTTACCGTCCGTCTGTAATTGGCTTCCAAAGTTCATTTAGACACTTCAGCTCAGAAATAACCAGACAGTTAATGAACCATTTACCATTTATTAACCATTACCATATTAACCATTACCCATATATGCAATGATATTGCATTAAGTTTGGCGGTGTGACTCTGCTCATGTGATATTACAGATTCCTGTGCAAACATGACACAGATCTTCAATCACGAATCCCCCAGAGCAGAGCAGAGCATTCAATTCAATACAATTAAATTAAAGTGTCAAATCACAACAAGTTGTCACAAGACACTTTACATGTAGAGAAGAGACCCGACAATCCCACCCTGAGCAAGCAATTTGCGACAGTGGCAACGAAAAACTCCCTCTTAACTGGGAGAAACGTCAGGCAGACCCTAGGCTCTAGGGTGGGGCGGCCTTCTGCCTCGACCGTGTCGGGGGAAAGAAGAGAGAGGGAGAGACAGAGGAGAGACAGAAAGCATAAAAGCATAAAATACAGTTTAACATAACATTGAACCTTCAATGCATAATTAAACAACCACAATCATGATACAATCCATATAACACAGTACAATACACAGAATCATAGAACCACAGTACAAACACAGAATCAACCTATAACAATAATAAATATAGCTGCAAGCAGCGATAAGCGGGGCCATGGAATGAAGAGTGAAAAAAGAAAGAAGCAATGATAAGTAATATGCACAATAAGCCATTGAAACATAGAAGAATGAACTTGAGAGAAAGAAGACCATGCAATTAACATGAGCATTTTAAACCTTCACTAACCCTAACCTCAGTAAAACAACGCCTAAGCCTATCCTCAAGAAACACTATGTGTTATCCGAATAATGCCAAATCATGATCACCTCAATACATTGTCGTGGACAGGGATCGAACCAGCGACCTACGAACTCCAAGACTGCCTTTCTTCTCATTGAGCTAGATATATGGCCTCCCTGATAGTGTCTGTTGATATTTATAAGTATTTCCGTCCATTTTGAACCAGGCCTCTGTGTCTCGAACTACTCTAGATCACTGGTTCACAAACCATTTACCAATAAAGGCATTTTTGTGTCTCCTCGGAACGAAAACTAGTGAAAGTAGCCGATCTACAAGCTCACAAAACGTTGCTATCTGAAAAGTTGTGAGATTGTAGATCGGCTATTTTCACAATGAAGTATGTCATACATTAAAAGAGAGACAAAACTATAAGTAATATGCACAATAAGCCATAGAAACATAGAAGACTGAGCTTAAGGTCATGTTTTTTGCAATGCCACCTCTCACCCACAGAGAGAGAGAGAGAGAGAGAGAGAGAGATGGAAACGGAATAGATAAGGATAATTCCTTTAACAGGTCCGTTCATGAAAGTCCTTGCGGTCTTGTTTCCAATGAGGGCCTGTGAGCAATTAGGGGTTAAGAGGCTTGCTCAGGGACACATTTCATTTCATCGACGCATTTGCTGGCCTGGCCTGGAATCGTACCTGGGGCAACTAGGGCCTCTGGCTCCCTAGGCGGGCTCACTAACCACTCAGCTATGGCCGCCCCTCAAGAGAGAGACATAGAAACGGAATAGATTGAAGAGAGAGACATGGAAACGGAATAGATTGAAGAGAGAGAGAGAGAGACATGGAAACAGAATAGATTGAAGAGAGAGAGAGACATGGAAACATAATAGATTGAAGAGAGAGATAGATGGAAGCAGAATGGATTGATTGGACATCTCAACCTATTGCCATTAACAGGAATCAAACCCTCAACTTTCGGATTGACAGGCTGCAACACTACCTATAGTGCTATAGCTTTGTCCAGGCTGAGGTTGTCTGTTGAAGATAAAAGTGAACCAGTGAAAGCAGCCGATCTACAAGCTCAGAAACACGTTGCTATCTGAAAAGTTTTGAGATTGTAGATCGGCTATTTTCAGAATGAAGTATGTCATACATTGCAAAAACATACCCTCTCAAATAAGCATTTCATGTTATCTTTACCGTTTGCACATGTATTCATTGATACAGTCATGTTTGTTGCAATTCAATTTAAATGAGTCTGCATCAAGTGAGGCTTGAACCGGCAACCTTGCGGTCGTGAGGCACTCGCTTAAGGGAGAAGCCATTGGACCAACAGACAAGATCTGTGAAGAAAGAGATCAGAGAGATGATACAGTTTCACGCAAATAGCTGAAAAATCCTGGGTTTAAGTGTTTTTCAAACTGCTCAAAATTGCGGACAATCTAAGGGCGGAGCTTACTGGTCAACGTGATACATGTGTTCCTCATGAGTCAAGGCACATGTGTAAGCAGGTTTAATGGCTGTCGGCCAAACGAGGCATGACTTTTGCCTGTTTAAAGTTTGCATTTTAAAAAAATCGCTATAGCGCCCCCCTTTGACCAATTGGAGTAAGATTGGTTTCAGTGATATTTGGAATGACCCTCAACATTACCCCAAAGTTTCAAAGAAATGTGAGTTTGCATGTATGTGTTAGGGGCAGATGAATAATTGTCATAAAACTTAAATATTCATTGGCTCATTAAAGCTTCATTTTTTCACTTATGAAAATCCGCTGCATCGTTGAGTCGGCATAGGTCCAAAGTTCATGTGTAAGAGGTTTCGTGCAGATTACTCAAAAATCCCAGGAAGAGATAGGTTTTAACTGTTTTTCATATAATTCAAAATGGTGGGAGATCTAGAGGTCAGAGTTCAAAAGTCAGAGTGTGAAAGTTGTTCATCATGAGTAGACGCATATGTGTATTGATGTGTGTTTCATGGCTGTAGGTCAAACAGGGCATGAGTTGTACCTGTTCAAAGTTGGCATTTTCAATTGAGTGCTATAGCGCCACCTTTTGACGAAAGATTGTGAGATTTATTTCTTGATAGTTTTTCATGACCATATGGCCGAGTTTCGTAAAAAGCGACAGCACGGTTCAGCCAGAACTGCGAAAAGTGGCAGAAACAGAAGAATACAGGCAACATTAAAACAGGTCCAGAGCTGAGCTCTGGCCCCGTAACTAGATGCCACGGGGAGGAGGCCGGGGAGGTGGATTTGAAAACAAGCAGCTGTACACACCGCTTAAACAGCGAAGCACGTACACTGAACAGAGAACAGAGGCTGCTTAAATGAACCGCCCGAGTTGCACTGTGGGTATGAGGGCGTGAGTAATTAGCTTGAAGCGAATGAGAATGACAAGAGGTTGAAGGTACTGACTTAAAGGAGTACGACTGTATAACTGATAGCTAATGGGGGGGGGGGTCCGGGGAGTGTGAATGAAGTACATGAACATTCTGCCTTCCGTGTCTACATGAACTATCGTTGCACAGTTAATGAACCATTTACCATTTATTAACCATTACCATATTAACCATTACCCATATATGCAATGATATTGCATTAAGTTTGGCGGTGTGACTCTGCTCATGTGATATTACAGATTCCTGTGCAAACATGACACAGATCTTCAATCACAAATCCCCAACACGCGCTCACTTGCAGTGAGCAAATACAGCGCCACACCTTAATCTATATGAGAATGTTTATCAGTTTAAAGCATCGAAGTGACGCAATTTCATTTAAATCCCTTTGATATAAATGAAATATGCTACATGAATTAACTATGTGAGTGTCAGCAATGACACATTTCCTTTAAATGCATACCGAGATGCCCTTCACATCTAAAAGCCGATATTCTGCGCCAGCAGCAACTATTAGATGCACATTTTGGCAAAACACTACTGTGTTTTGATGTTACAGGAAATAAACTATAAATTATGAATAACTATGTGTATAGACAGCAATGTCTAATTCCCTCTATATGATGGCAGCACTGCGAACCCTTTAGGCAAGTCGTGCTCGCCCGAGCGGTGACCTGATATAGAAGGAATATATTATTTAGTGGACTAACATGCTAAACCTACCATCTAAACCACCATTAAGCAACGTGGACCCCCACGACTTATGCTTAAGGTACACCATGTTGTGCAATACAGAGCCACACCTTAACCTATATGAGGATGTTTATCAGTTAAAGCATCAAGTGACACAATTCCATTTAAATCCATTTGATATAAATGAAATATACTACATGGATTAACTATGTGAGTGTCAGCAATGACACATTTCCTTTAAATGCATACCGAGATGCCCTTCACATCTAAAAGCCGATATTCTGCGCCCAGCAGCAACTATTAGATGCACAATTTGGCAAAACACTACTGTGTTTTGATGTTAAAGGAAATAAACTATAAATTATGAATAACTATGTGTATAGACAGCAATGTCTAATTCCCTCTATATGATGCAGCACTGCGAACCCTTCAGGCAAGTCGCGCTCGCCCGAGCGGTGACCTGATATAGAAGGAATATGTTATTTAGTAGATTAACATGTTAAACCTACCTCTAAACCACCATTACATACCACTGTAGCATACGTGAGACCAAACACGACCAATGCTACTAGTGGTGCATGCAACCATTACACAACGTGATAGCAATAGCACAACCAAATCCCCAACATGCGCTCTCGGCAGAGAGCCACGCCTTAGCCTATATGAGAATGAGTATCCGTAAAAGCATCAGAGAGATGTAATTTCATTTAAATCCCTTAATGGTGTACCATCCTAATACCACTGTAGCAACGTGAGACCCAACACGACCATGCTATAGTGGCTTACCATACGTACCATTAATACCACTGCAGCAACGTGACACCCAACACGACCAATGCTACTAGTGGTTTACCACCTACCATTAATATCACTGTAGCAACGTGAGACCCAACACGACCAATGCTACTAGTGGTTTACCACCTACCATTAATACCACTGTAGCAACGTGAGACCCAACACGACCAATGCTACTAGTGGTTTACCAACCTACTATTCTAGTACCACGATTAAGCATACGATTAAGCATACGTGAGACCAAACACGACCAATGCTACTAGTGTATTACCATACCTACCATTCTAATACCCCATTTAGCATACGTGATACCATACCACGACCTGGGCTCTGGCAGAAGAAAATTACTTAACCATACAACATCAATAATGCAACTCCTGCATTACCCATAATTGATTACACATATACACTCGTTGCTTTTGATGGAACCAGAACTGCTGCTGATTTGCAGCACCAAGCCGAAGTAAGGTATACGACTTGGGGCCAATCCACATCTCTGGCAAACTGTACGCAGCTTGGCAGCAACCAAGGCCTTGACGTGGCCTTCCCATCATCCATGACGAACAGATCATTCCTCCAGGATTTAACCTCCATTTCGGTTGCAGACATAGAAAAGAAAGAACAAAAGCGGTATCAGTTCTTACAAGAAATTATATTCCATTAGAATGATTACTGATTTAGCGCGCTTAATTGAACGTGTGAGCTTTCAGTGCAAGCAATGTATTTCCCATATCTAAGAAACCCATAAGATGCTGATAGAAATAATTCCAACAATATCTACATCCTTTCTCCACTTCTCCACTTAATAAAGCTTAATCCGATGATCAATGTGTCCTGCAATGCACATTACTTCTCACAGCTAACTGCGTTCATCAAGCATGAGCCGAGTGATCCACCGCTACTCTTGAGTCAAATCATGATTTAATTGATATATCACAATATCACAACCCCAACGTGAAATGTAGCGATTTGAACATCCATGAAATTAGCTCAACTTAGATATCCAAGATCATTAAACAATCCATACCATTTGACATTTATACGCCTGAATTATATAAACGCTGAATCCTTTTAGAACATGAGTGTGAGTGGATACACAATTCAAGCAGTGAGCAGCCGACAAGGCTTTCAGTAGACTTAACCAGAATGAGTTTTAAATTTGATTAATGGATGACCTGCCTCTCATGGCTTCAGCAGAAGTAGATCCGGGTATACCACCGAGGTGATCTTGATTACTGCTGTGCAATGACCATGGCGCTGCAGTAAAGATGAAGACTGGCAGCAACCCAAAACCTGAAGCTTCCCCGCATCCATGGTGGACAGAAGGTCATGCCATCATCAACCTTGGATCACCATAATGGGCAGTCGCTCATGAAACAGAAAACAGAAGCAGAATGAGATCAAGCAATGAACAAATATCCCTTTACAATGACATGGTTAAGCTAAAAGTGAAGATAACATTCACGTTAATTCATTCGTGCTTCATTAATATAATCACAATCCAACCTAATGAATAACTAGTGCCATGTTCTGACCTCAACGCGTGTGGAGGTACACAAATAGACAGCTAACAGTAGCTTGAAGAGATAATAAGAAGCAGAGTAAAGTTTGAATGCTTTTACCTCTCCAGACCAAGATTCCAGACAGTTTTATAAATGAGGGGTAGCACCAATAAATAATTCTCACTACAAACATCCAATGAAATAACACAAGCATAAAGCTACAAGGAATGGAAGCTAGCGTTAGCTAGCATGAAACAAACAACCTGATGCTAGCATTAGCCCAGCGCCAAAGTGCCAACACAACTCTGCATTGGGGAAATCAATAATCAAACGCCACGTGGCTACGATGCACGAGCATCTCAGCATATGATTGCAAAACTACTAATACTTTACCCTTTAACTCTATTAATAATTTAATACCAATTACCTAATAAAACATTCTTAGTGCCTTTAACCTTAGAACCATAGAACCTTTTAACACTATAAATACTTTAACTCTAAACCTTTAACACTACTAATACTTTAATACCTTTAACACTACTAATTCTTTAATACCTTTAACACTACTAATACTTTAATACCTTTACCATCAATACTTAATACTATAAACAACCTTAAATATCCCACACATTTCTTCAGAACAGTACTCCTAGTATAAGAACTTATTACGCTGACCTTGGAAACAACTCTAAAAGCGAACTCGGTGGCAACAGTAATTATCTAGTTGAGCATCTACAACTAATCCCCCATTATAGCTACCTGTACTATAAGGAACAATGAGTTGAATAACCCAGCAGAAATTATCAACAGCTTCACTGATATACTTGAATATCCCGTTTAGTAAGTAACTACTTAACATAACACTGCCTAGTTAAAATTACCATAATGCCTGCAAAATCCACCATCCAGTTAAGAATCACTCTTGCCCCTTTACATTACTCTAACACACGTAGAATTAAACTAATCCTAATATACTATGAATGAGCGGTTGCATGAACTACAATACCCATAGTGCTTTACTGAAAGCCACTTCCTGGATACTCCCAGCGTGATCTACTGTAGTGTGAGAGTGACGACACTAGCATAGACTCCGATAGAGACACACAGGGACTACAAATTTCACGCCCACTTTTGAGACAGCGCCGCTACTCGAGGTCCGTTAGAACGATGAACTGCAGCTGCCAATGCATTCCCTATGAGAGGATATGAAAGTTAGCCTACTTTTAAAATTATCCTGCATTAACTGAAGACGATATTGATTTAAATAAAAATATGTTTCCAAATGTATGGAGTGTCTTTGTCAACATATCTTCTTGTTTTCTTAAAAGACAATCACTGTCTTTACGAGCGCCGAGCGCCGACCAGTGGCGTACCCACTGTAGAGGCAGGAGAGGCGGTCGCCTGCCCAACTAAGATGTGTGTCATTGCGTGCTTAATGTCCTCAAAGTCACGCATCCAACAAGCTTTGAACTGAGCAGATTGGACCTTCTGTTCCAGAGATAATGACCAAAACCTATTGAAAACGGCCACTTTCGCCAGTTGTCTGGGTATTGAAAACCTCAAGGGATGCGTCCGTGACGTATATACCATGCGACCACTTAAACTCTGGATCTCCGATGCTAGCGGTTTTGACATACTGATGGAGTATAGTATAGTATATTGTGGGTAGTATATCGAGATGAAAGATATGGGACATTAAAAAGGACAAATTAAACAAATGGGACAGATTATTAGAACACAAAAAAAATCGCTACAGCCTCAGTAGTTAACCAGTGAAATGACGGTATTTTACAATGCCTCTCATAGAGATTGCATTGAGAGCTGCAGTTCATCGTTCTAACGGACCCCGAGTGTCAAAAGTGGGCGTGGATTTGTAGGCCTTCCGCTTCCGGCCGTGTGTCTCTATACTAAGAATGGAATGCAGGAAGCTCTGACTATCTCAATGGGGACATTCCAATGATTGGAACTATAGCAACCCGCTTCGCAGCGGGATCAAATAGTGACGGAACTCTCTCCCTCTATGGTTCTGGTTACTTCACGTTGACTTGTCAACAGTTTGTGTGTGAGAATGTGTGTGCGTTTAAACCAAACTCCGTCTGTCTGACCCGACGCTATTTAACACCACAAAATGATCACATGCACAATAACCTCCATAATCTCCATAATGATCATACACAGAAAAGATCAATAGCATCACCTGGCATGAGAGATCATTGAAGACGATCAGGAAATAACTGCAGCAGCTTGGATGTGGCTGTGTTCAACAGAATGACCGCAGCGCAGACCATGAATTTCAATCACATGTCAAGGGTGGTTCACTCAACAAATCCCCAAAAGCATTTCTACTTTGATCCATAGGGGGCGCCACAAATGCGCAAAATGTAGCCGTTTGATGCAAAAACATGATTTTTGGGGGGATCAATCCTCTCAAAAAGAAAAGCAAGTGATCTCAGGAGTGACACGATGTCATTGGCCCGCTACATTTGTGGGAGGGGCCTGTTTCTTTAGTGGGAGGGGCCTATTTCCTCAAAACAAAACGGCACAAAATACACCATCTCTTCTCCAACGTGCATACACCGAAAAAGGTACTAACATTAACAACAAAACTGTACAGCGAGTGTGGTTTGGCCTGAGTACACACACAATCCGTGAGTTCATATTCCACAGTAAGCGAGAGGGAGGGCTGGGGGTACCAGATATTGTCTCTCCCATCTTGTATTATAATTACATGTTTTTAGAAGTAATAATTAGTTAATCCAGTCTGATGGTCAGTTTGGAGAAGAAAATAATACATTTAGTCTTGTATGAGTATGAGACAATATGTAATTATATAGTTCTCTCTCTCTTTCTCTCTCTGCTACTATGACAGTACTTATCAACAGAGCAGAACTCTATTTTCAGCTCCAGAGCCTCTGTGTGGTTTGCCACAGGGCTGTGACAGCGCGGCATGATGCCACAGAAACAGGCCAGGCGGTAAGATGATCAGTTCATGGCTTTGTTGTGATGATTCCTCTTGGAGGGAACAGAAGGGTTTGCTCTGCTAACACAAACCCTGCTTCATACACAGCTAGAAAGACACAGACAATCAGATGAATGGAAGCTGTAGAGAACACAGCTATCCATTCACTTCTTTGTTGAATTACATGACTGCATTTAATTATTGGAATTAGATACATACTGATGTATTTCATTATCATAATTAGATACATGCACATGTGTGTAATTGCAACAGGTGTAAGCATAGTGCATCTATTTAATAATCAACCATCAAGCAGTAACTCTAAGCCCCCTGTGTCGCTGATGCAGGTTTCAGGAGTGAGAGTATAATGTCCATTAAGGTGAGATGGGTTTTTAATGTTCAGTTCAGGTGTTCAGAACATTCAGCACATGAGGAAACAATGTGTTTGTGAGCCTCCTGGTCAGGGTGCCGATTTAATATTTTGCCGGTGGGCGCTCAACGCCCAAATTGTATTATTGGCGGATGATAACAACTGGTACAAGGAATTCATAATCAGACTTTAAAGTAGGGGTGTGCCGATATATCGTCCCGCGATATATCGCGATACGTTTTCGTGACGATATGTATCATTCTGATTTTTATTTTATTTTTTCATATATTTTCATACGCTTTTCCCCCCCCTATATTTACATAATAAAAAAGTGCCATATTTCGTATCATATCGATATCGTATCGATGTCGTGAGCCCAATATTATTTACAAGATTACAGAGAGAGAGTTTGAATGATAGAAATCCGTTCAGAATTACGTGCGGTATACATCAGCGCCTATGCTCTTGGTGAATCTCTTCCTTCAATTAGATCTTTAAACACTCCATGCTCGGTTGGGAGGGGTCATCCTGTTTGTATCAGAGGTCACAGAGGGTTGAAAAGTCACAGACCATGATCCTCTCTGCTGATCAGAGAATATGTCAGAGAACCTATTTTTTATGAGTTTGCTGTGACACATAACCTGCATACATGGGAATCACATTTTGCCTTCAAATATCGAGGTTTGTGGTTTGATCACAAATGGAATTGTGAGGGCTTTGTCATGACAGCAGGTTATAATGGACAGAGATTGTGAGTAGATACATTATTTGTAATAATCAAATGTGTGACATCGGTGCCATGGCATTGATTAGTCTGTCGGCTCTTTATTCCAAAGTGCCATTTATCCCACTGCTTAATGATTACTATCCCTAACCAAACATTTTTCAGACTATTGGAGTTTCACAATAATGGGCTGTTGGACCAATGGGCCGGCCTTTGACACACACTACACCAGTAGATTATTAAATGTGTGTTTGTTTTGATGTACAGAGCCTCCCTATGGCTCCCTGCCTCTCTGACACTGTGATTCAGGAAGAGAGAGAACAAACAGTGGTGTTGAGGGATGGACGGACGGTGCCGAGAAGACGTGTATTCATTCAGCACTTTGTTCAGAGCAGCTCCCTCAGGACGGCACGGCTGCATTTCAAAAAGCCTGGAATCAGGCTAGAGGCAGATATATTGACCTGTTTGGCGACTTGTTTCCCCGATGGCATCACCTCCCCCAACGGTGTACTTACTCACAAACCTTTATTCCTCTGATGGTGACAGGTCAAGTATATGTGTGCTGCTGGGATTATCAAACACGCATTTTCCATCATAAATACTGTGTGTGGGGGGGGGTTTGCTTTATTAGGAAGGTTACCTCCTGGGATTATATGGTTTCATCTCGATCCATTACAGGTACTAAATAAAATAAATGCATATTTTAGTGATGTAGATGATGTAGGTGACCTCTGGGAGAGGTGAGTATATTTCAAAATGCTCTAAATGGAGGAACAACACATAGCACATGTCTCTATTGACACAACATATGTACTGTACTGTACTGTACTGTGTACCAACTTCAGTCACTACTTAGTCCATGTGTGTCCTGGGAGAATTAATGTTAATGATTACCCCGTTCACAGGGGCATCGGAAAGAACCGAAAAGGAAGAGAAAAGGACAAGGAAAAAGAGAGGAAGCATATAGCTGCAGCATATAGCTGCAGCAACGGTGAATGGAGTTAGCGGCTGCTTGTTAGCATCCGTGGCTAACGACAATAACATCGAGGCGGTCCAGGCATGGAGCCGTAGCTGTGCATCGGCGACGGTGAGTGAATGTTTGGGCTGTGTTTACGGAAATAAACAGATAAAGTTAGCGCTGGGAGTGCATCTCGCTGCCGCTTTTACTGGAATATATTGCTAGCCTAGCATTGGGAGTGTCTCTCACTCCACTTCTGCTGGTCGCTGGGCAAGAGGAAAAAGAAAAAAAAAAGGAGAGGAGGATTAGCGTTGAGTGTGTCTCGCTGCCGCTTTTACTGGAATATACTGCTAGCCTAGCATTGGGAGTGTCTCTCGCTCCACTTCTGCTGGTTGCTGGACAAGAGGAAAAAGAGAAAAAAGGAAAGGAGGATTAGCGTTGAGAGTGTGTCTCGCTGCCGCTTTTACTGGAATATACTGCTAGCCTAGCATTGGGAGTGTCTCTCGCTCCACTTCCGCTGGTCGCTGGACAGGAAAAAAAAAAGGAGGATTAGCGTTGAGAGTGTGTCTCGCTCTGCCGCTTTAATATACCGCTAGCATTGGGAGTGTGTCTCGCTCCGCTGCTGCTGGTCGCTCGACAAGAGAGCAAAAAATAAATAAAAAAAGCGTAACCACGGTGTGGCCCACTGTATTGTACCGTTAGCGATTAGCATTGGGAGTGTGTCTCGCTCCACTGCTGCTTTGGTGCTGCCATGCTGGCAATGTACGCCGTCTGTAACACGTGCTCGGCTGCTCTGGGGTCAGAAGATGGCCATGACCTATGCCCACACTGTCTTGGCATTGGGCATCTGAGGCAAGCCTTAACGGAGGACGCTTGCGCTAATTGCAGTATCATGTCTTCCGCTAGGGAAGAGAGGTTGGCTATGGCTGAGGAGGATACCGGAGAAGAGATGCCTTCCTCAGGAATGCCAGTCTTGAGCCCTGTAGGGGGTCTTTCTAAGCGCCAGCGCCTATCTACTGGGACCTCAGGCGCCAAGAGGAGACGTCAGGAGGACGATCCGTTGTCTCGCAAGGTGGACACATTGACCTCGGAGTTTGCTCAAATTAAGGCCCTTCTCCTCAACCTGCAGCCTGGTGCTCCCCGCACCGATGCTGTGGCCCCAGCTCCTCTACTCCAGGTTAGAGATGGGAACTATGGCCACGATACTGTCGATGTTGCTGATCAACATGAGGACGATGTTATGTCCATTGCAGCCTCGGACTCCCAGTTTGCGTCCGGAACGGCAGAGCATGAGGTCCTGGAGGAAGGGGGCGGGTCCCCCACCCGCTCAGTGACAGGCTCTCAGGGGTCTGGAGCAGATGCTCATGTGCCTGGGCTCAATGCAGCTAGGGAGGCCGTTCAGCTGGCATTGTCACAACTTGGACTGGAGGCCCCCCCTGGGGAGGCCCCCCCTCCTAATGCCTTCTTCAGGCACGCTCAGCAGTCCTCTTTCAGTGTGCCACCGTCTGAGGACTTCATCAAGGAGCTTCAGCAATGTTGGTCAGATACCAGGGCCAAGGCCAGTCTCCACCTGTCACGAGACTGCAGGGCCTTGGCGTCCATGGACAAAGCGGGGGAGTATGGGTTAGACCGCGTGCCGGCTATGGACCCTGCCATTGCATCCTTAATACTGTCCCCAGATGAGGCCCTCAGACCGGATGCTCGTTGCCCACGAGCACAATGCAGGGTCACCGATGACTACCTCACCAGGAGCTACGATATAGCAGCTCGGGCGGCGCGTATCGGAAATTCTCTTTCCCACCTTATACTGGCCCTAGACCAGTCCCTCCGCACGGCGGGGGGTGACGCCCCACACACACACACACACACACACACACACACATTTGTATTACTATACTTGCATGCGTTGCAAGGAAATCAAATGTTCTTTGCCATGTTTACGATTTTTTGGCCATTTTTTACCGTAAGCCTAAATGCCGAAAAATAGCAGATCTACAAGCTGACAACGTGTCGCGCTGGCACACGTTGTCAGCTTGTAGATCGGCTATTTTTTGGTGTACAGCGCTCAAATAAGTGTAAATCAGGCATAACTTCCTATCTCTAATCCCTAAACTTATAACCTCTAAATGGCTGACCCTATAACCCCAACCTGAATCTTTTTCTAATTGTAAACGTATTGTTAAACAATTAATTTTCCTTTTTTCTTTTTGACATTTGGTCCTCACAAGTGTAGTAATATGCACGCACACGCACGCGCGCACACACACGTGTGTGTGTGTGTGTGTGTGTGTGTGTGTGTGTGTGTGTGTGTGTGTGTGTGTGTGTGTGTGTGTGTGTGTGTGTGTGTGTGTGTGTGTGTGTGTGTGTGTGTGTGTGTGTGTGTGTGTGTGTGTGTGTGTGCACTTGTATTACTGTACTTGTGAGAGACTTAAGTATTATTCTCACAAATATTATGTGCATAATACAGAATTTAAAAGACCCCTGTTACTGAACAAACACTATCTCAATTATTACTATCAGAATATAGTGCTTTAACCTTTTAACTAAACAAAAAAGGAAAAAAGGAAAGAAAGTTGTAACCAAAAAATATCACTTACCCTAACTTTAATTATAGTTATTATATTGAGCTATACTAGAGCCTTGTCCAGGGTGTTTTAGGGAAGGGCACCGGTTTCGGAGACTGTCAATGCACTGAATGGGACATTATCACGTTTAATCAGTCTGTTGATTGGTCTAAGTAGGTGAGATACTGACCTACCGTGGAGCGTTGTCCAGGGTGTTTTAGGGAAGGCTCATGCAGCATTCCTGTGTTCGCTGATCTTAGTGTGCAGGAGGGGTTATAGGGTATAGGGTTTTACAATTACAGCTGGTGTCGTGCACCGGAAAATAGCCGATCGACAAGCTCACAACACAAAGTGTGTAGTTCGGCAATTTTTTCGGCTTCAGGCTTATGGTTAAGAAAGACAATTAAAAGAAATGACATTCATAAACTCACTCTCTTAAAATGCTGATGTCCTCACACGTATATTAATACAAACGTGTGTGTGTGTGTGTGTGTGTGTGTGTGTGTGTGATGCCCCACTCCCTTATGTGGAGTAGGGGAGTGTGCTCTAGTAATGCTGTCCTTCTAGGTGAACAGGGTGTGGCAGTCAATGTACTAATGGCTCATTGGAGAGCACCTGGGGCCGGTGCCTCCAGGAGGCTATAAAAGCCAGCCCATGATCAGTCCACTATGGAAGTCCATAGGTCCAAAAATTAAATAAATAATACACACAATGATATAAATACAAAATACAATTAAATAAATAAGAAACACAATGAAATAAATAAATGTATTTATTTATTGTGTAATTTCTTTTATATCATTGGGTTTTCTATTTATTTCTTCGTGGTTCTTATTTATTTCATTGTGACTTTTAATGTCGACCTATATATATTACATGATGCCACTTTTAGCTATTTAATCAAGTCCATAGGTCCAAAAATTAAAAAATAAATATCGCAATGAAATGAATAAAATCCACAATGAATTAGATAAAAAACACTATGATATAAATAAAAATACAATTAAATAAATAAATGTATTTATTTATTGTGTAATGTTTTTTATTTTATTGCGTTTTATATTTATTTCATTGTGACTTTTAATGTCAACCTATATATATTACATGTTGCCACTTTTAGCTATTTCATAAGGTACATTGGTCCAAAAAATGTTATAACAAATACCATAATGAAATATATATAAAACGCAATGAAATAAATAAAAAATACAATCAAATAAATAAATTTATTTATTTATTTCATTGTATTTTTCATTTAATTGTGCTTTTTATTTATATCATTGTGTCTTTAGTTATTTCAGAGTTTTTATTTATTTAATTGTGTTATATATATCATTGTGTTTTTTATTTCATGCTGACTTTACATAATCATGGCTTTTTCAAAAGAATGGCTTCCATTTACCGAATCATGGTTTGACATCGCCTGTCAATCAACAGGAACGGGGCGGGATCATGGGCGGGGTCTAAATTTGACACTCATTCAGACCAAAGCAACAGATCGTTGAGAAGCTGATTACGTATGGAAGCCTATGATGGAAGCCCATTGGACAAGGAGCCCGGCTGAGCAGAGCTCACTTCCGCGTCTATGGTAAACATAATAATAACTCCTTATTTTTAACTCTATGAATAACCCACGTTGTATTCCGCGACCGTTTTAACTGCTTTAAGTTGTTATTTTTGTATTTACTATTTTTTGCCCCATGTCTTTGTTTGTTTGGTTAATATATTTACCGTTCGTTTTTATCTATTAGTGTCTTCGGCGTTTATTAGAAAGGGAAAAGTTGCTTGAATGCTGCACAGAGAGAGAAAGAGAGGTAAAGAAATAATGCAACAACTTATTTGCTAAACGTTGACCGTAGCGAAACACATTCTTCTACACTCTGCCACCCTGTCTCTCCGTGTACCCACACTATTATGGCATGTTGTATTCTGCATTATTACATTACATTTTCTTTGCTGTGAAGTGGAGCCATCCAGCTCAGTCCCTGTGTCATCTTCAGTGACACCACAAACTTATGTTTGGCTGGAAAGCATGCAAACTAGGTAACATAAGAATGACAGATCTTGCCTTTGATTTTATAATATGCATTGTTATTCTTTGCATGTGTTGGTAACTATATTCATTTCATAAAGATAAGTTGGCATTATCTTGTCTGTTGTACTTGCTGTAATAGTATTTTATTTATAAACTGTGCTCTTAATCTCCCAGACCATCTGCCCTTCTGAAGCCTCTGCATGTCAACATTATTTTATAGTATTATATCTATGATTTAATTTAAGCACACGCCATACCCACTGGCTCAACAGCTGGCACCAGCAGCACAGCCTCTGCCCTTCCACACACTACCACCCTCCCAGACCCTCTCTCCACAGCTACAACACCCCAGCCATCACCCCAGTAGCAGTTGAGCAACAGTTGGTGGTAAGGGTTTTGTCACAGGATCCATCATCTGTTTAACGTGCATAATGTTGTGAATTGTATGTTTTATTGTATAACCCCCCCCGCCTCTTTTTATTGTATACCCACTCCCCCTCGTCACCATTTCAGCCTACTTCCTTCCTCTACACCCCACCCTCACCACTGTTTCCACTGCTACAGCTACTGTTCCCGATGGGCTACCTGGGGTGATCCAAGCAGCATCTGAGCAGCAGCTGGTAAGTATTTTTTTACACTGACAGATGTGCCATTTTCTGATTGTGATATTGTGTTTTTGAATTTGATTTGATGTATCTTATATTTACCAGGCTGTGGAAGTGTGCAGTATCCCAGGGATGGACAGAGTGGATAGGCTGGCAGAGTACTTGGTGGGACTGAGGAAAGAAACTGGCCAAACCAGGTGCGGAAAAACAACAGAGCGCTTCAAGTATTCAAGGAAACCTGAATTGACACCAGGTGTGGAGAGCATGACACGTTGTGTCTTAGGTTCATCAGTATCCCTAAAGTTGTAAAACTTTGTAACATCCATAACCCCAAAAACACAAGGGGGTTCAGTTCATCAAGATAGACTCTAGTCAAAGTAAGATCAGGGAGCTCAGCTGGTTGACCTGTCCAAGGGCCTTAGGCAGCCCGAATGGTAGAAAAATTCTAAATGCAGCTAGTGCCACCAGCCCTGTCCCAGGAAACTGCCCATAGCCAGTATTGTTACTTATACTGTGCCCAAAATGCTGCTATTCCACTTGACCAGTGAATGGAGATGAAGAGGGCAGATGTCTGCCCTCCCTGCTCATTATGCTAGGGTGGGATGAGGACAGAGTAAAGCAACTTGTAATAGGCCTGGTCTTCAAGATACGCGAGAAAACAGGGATACCCATGTACCTGTCAGACTACTGCGTAGAAGACACACAGGCACAACACCTGAAGGATCTTACTGGACCCAGTTTTGGCACAGAAAGGTGGTCAAATTCGTTACCTTTTATTACTACTCTTGTATATATGATATTACTGTATATTATCGTTTGTCAACTACCAGCAGATAGCAGGTAGATGATACCCAGCTGCATATATCCGTCTCACCAGACAACCCGAATGCCCTGAGTGATCTCACTTCTTGCCTTAATGACATCCATATTTAGACGTGTATAACTTTTTAAAACTTAACGAGAGAAACTGAGATTCTCCTCACCGGCCCCAAATCTGAGAGAGACAAATTACAGTCAATGCTTGGATCTCTGGCTAGACAGGTCACAGGTGTGATCTTAGCCTGTGACCTAAATTATAATTCCCATTTTAACAAGGTCACAAGAACAGCCTTTCTTCATTTAAGAAACATGGCTAAAGTAAGACCTTTTTTAATCTGAGAGATGCAGTGCTTAACCACGCTTTTATCACAAGCCGGCTAGACTATTGCAACTCTTTTTACAGGACTACCAAAACAATCCATAAGAAAATCACAAGTAATCTAGAATGTGGCAGCTCGAATTTTAACCAATACCAGAAGATCACATTAGTCCAGTCCTGTCAACTGGCTAGATTTTAAAGCACTCATTTCTTTACAAAGCACTTAACTTAGCACCTTCATATATCAAGGATTCTATAGAGTTTTATGTTACACTCGGGTCCTCCTCCGCTCTCCTAGTGGTTCCCAATGCCTCTCATAAGAACACCGGTGAGGCTTCTTTCTGGGTCTATGGCCCCAAGTTGTGGAATGCACTACCACTGGAACTTAACAAGGCATGCTTTCTTAGTGTTTTTAGAGTAAACTGAAACCGGTCTTTTTAATATGCCATTTATCTAAATTAATCTAGTGTTCACGTCTTTTACAATTTTTTGTATTGCCATTTCTACTTTAATTTATATAAATCTTGCCCTACGTTGACTTGCTCTTTAGTTTAACCGCACGATTCAGGCATATTTTTCTGGCATTCTTTATTATCTTAATGTGAAGCACTATGGGTTAAATTGTTGTATGAAAGGTGCTATACAAATAAAGTTATTCTTTTGTATAAATCTGTGCCTCATGCCTTTTTTGCAAAGTGTTAAGTATTCAATGGTGAGTCGAGAGCTAATCTTGCAAATCACTGGACAATGGTGAGTCGAGAGCTAATCTTGCAAATCACTGGACTGAGAGCACCAACTTCTACTATGTACTATGAACTATGTAGACAATCATCTACATACGTTTATGTAGATGATGTGACATACAAACCAGCTATTCCAGTTAAAAAGAAAAACGGGACTGAGTGATTTGGGATTCAAGTGTTTTACATAAGACCTCCAATTTCTTTGACAAACCTGTACACATGTTAAGTGATAATGACCCACCCCGTACCCTTCCAAACCTAAATGTAATCTGTGTTTTCCCTTTAATGCAGCCACCTGCCAATACCTTTCCCCAACAAGCTGGACCTCATGATGCTTGGGTGTAACCGGGATTTACCATTGAATTGAAATTAGAAGAATGATATATTGGCCTTTTCTTTTATATTTCTCAATTGCAATTTATTCATTTACACACGGTCAAATATGTTTTCTAGTTGCTCGACTGTTGAAATGTAAACACCAAGTGCTTCGCTCAGAGGAACATCCCGATTGGGCAGTCTTGCGATCTCCTCTGGGGTAAGCTCATGGGGTAACTGGACTTCAGGGATTTGGACTCCATCTGTGCCCCTCAGCTCTGGACCATCCGTGGTGGCTCCATACAATTCATCAACCTAACAATGTGAGAATTGCTTTAGTTGCTTTCTGTAAACAAAACCCCCTGGAGCCATCATGATATATCATGCACTTTAGTACCAAAATAGTTTAACCCATTAAGACCTGAAGCCGATTTCCACAAATGTCTTCTAAATCCCAACAGTATTGTGAAAAAAGTATGTTTCTATATCAGTGGTGCTCAAACTTTTTCATGTCAAGGACCCCCAAAATTATATTTGGCCACCGAACCCCATCTCAAAATGTTTTGTTCCAGGGACCCCCAGAAGCAAAGATTAGAGTTTAACCTTTTCGCTTTAAACAATATATATTCAAAGATTTGCACACATTTTCATGATATATCTGCTATTTTTGAATTGCCAAAGTGTAAAATAATGCTTTTTAGCTCAAATGAAAAAGTGACACAGATGCGTTCCAGGTCTTAATGGGTTAATCCTACTTACTTCCTGGGGATCTTCAGCAGAATCTATGTTCCGTAGCCACAGCTGGTAGGGTGACTGATTATTTTCAGTTCTCAGACTGTGGAAGTTCCACGCTTCTTGGAACCTGCCAAGGTGACTCTGAAGCAATGGCAGAAACACCCAGTGGAGAGCATACAGATGGATTTCATCGTCTGGAAGCAACATCCCAGATGCTTCCATTGCATGGAAGAGAGTGTGGAACAGGTCCAGGACTTGTGTGTATACATCTCGCCATAGACGCTCAATTCTACAAAAAAGGGGAAAACTTATTTTAAAGAATGACTTGGAAAAAAAGTAAACCCTATAATACCTGCATTTACTAAGATTGTAAACACTGCAACTATTTAATGTTATGGTATATGTCATAGGCCTTCAACAGGGGTTCCTCAGAGTTATTAGGGGGGCTGTTGTGAGATAGGAACCTTTTTTCTTTTTAGATGAACCCTAGTATCTCCATTCCGGAGGAAACCTTTGCTGAAAACAGCCGATCTACAAGCTCACAACGTGTTGCAGTACAACGCATTGTGAACTTGTAGAACGGCTATTTTCCGCAAAGAGATTTGGGGTTGAGGGGGAAAAAGAGCAGACCAAGTACAGAGCCGAAGCTAAAGTTGACAAAATTGAGGGTTTAAGTGGTTAAACGTCTGAAAATACTCATTAACGTGAATACAAAATATAACTACAATAGATAATGTGTAATATAATTATGATATAACACTGATGAAAGTGATGTCAAACAAGTCTATGAAGCCATCAGTGAAATCTATGAAAAAGTTTAATATGTAACACAATTTTATGCAATATTTAGTGGCGGTCCCTGCTTAATCTCTCAGGTCCTTAGCCTGAAAAAACATGACATATTTCAAAGTATTTGTGTTTAATGTGTGTACATCTTCAGTGGTGGAAATGTACCTTCAAGGATGAATTAAGTAAGCCCTACTGTACACTGAGGGGTTGCTGTGCATACAATTAAGTGCAGAATTAATTTACCTCTGGTTGTGTACACTCCTCCCAGTTATATGGGAATTGCGGTTCTCCCCCTGGGTTTGCACCATGAATCTCGCCACCTCAATGTTTTCAAGGCCCTTATCCGATCTCACACGCGATGGCAAATTAAACCGCCTGACTGCACCAAGGAAGGCATGAAGTACAGTCTCAGCACGGTTGTTGATGGCAGGCATCAGGAACACCACAAGGCGGCTGAAACCATCAATCCCTCCATGGATGACGAATCGCCAGCTTATTTTGAAACAAAATTTGGTCAGCATGAGCAATCATCTGAAAGCTTTTGCACAATAGGTAAACATTGGTTTCAGGTAGGTACCTACCGGATTAATTTGTGATTCCCGTCTATATGCCACATGCAATTTGGTGCTGGAACATTGTACTGCCGGCGATATAGAGTCCGGTTGGCCAGGGCTCGAAGTTCTGTGCCCTCTGGGTCCACTCTTCTGAGTGATTTGCGCACTCTTGCAACTTGACATAGTAGGTAAATAAATGTAATTTCAGAATTAGAACACATGCAGAACATATGAGATAGGCTATGAATAGATAATGATAATTCTTGTGATACATTAAAATCATATTGACATTATGGAATAATAATGAATCATGTGAGGACTGATGCTTTAACAAGTAACCTACTTTGCACCAGATGACCACTTGTGCGAAGATAAGCTCTCATCATGCGGTATCCACACTGTGGGTGAGCTCTGTGGATTTCCAGTACCCTCGTATCCAGCTGAGAGTCTGTGACAGTTGAATACATGGCCGACACACTAACAAGAAGAGAATACAAGGTCTGTATTATACAGGTTATGCAAATCCTTGTGGCACTTAAATCAATCAGCAGACTTTAGAGTATGTTAATATAATAATTACTAATACATCTTCAGTAGTAGAGGCCCTAGGAGGGGTCCACGTGCGACTGCTTATTTTTTTTTCTAGTTTTGATTTTTGGCATCCATAGGACCTCTAATATTGGGATTTTGATGATCCCAAGAAAAAAAGTGGTCCCAAGTGTGTTTTTTTCAATGTTTTATTACCCCTATGAGACCTGGGAGATGGCTGGCTGGAACGCCGGCGAGATTGTCTTTCGGAGACTGTGGAACGCTCAAATTTAGACGTAGCCCAAAGATAGAGATACAATTTGATTCCAGACAACCTCAGGTTTCCAATGAGACCAACCTTTTCATGCTACCTTGTCGGGAAGGGGGCTAAATACCTAATGATTCAAAGTTAAGACAACATTTTGGCGAGGGAAAAACGACCATCACCATTGTCCAAATGGTCCCTTGAGCTGTCACCTCAATATATGTGAATGGAAATGGGTTAAATGGATACCTACAAGCCTCCCCTGTACAGACATGCCAAATTTATGCCAATCTCATGCAGTTTTGGGCAAGAACCATGCAGTGTTTTGCATGCAGTACAAATATGTAATTTCCGCCTATTGTAAAAAGGAGACCACTTTACTGCATCTATAGCTGTATGAGACCACTGTACTGTATCTATAGCTGCATGAGACCACTGTACTGTATCTATAGCTGTATGAGACCACTGTACTGCATCTATAGCTGCATGAGACCACTGTACTGTATCTATAGCTGTATGAGACCACTGTAATGTATCTATAGCTGTATGAATCCACTGTACTGTATCTATAGCTGCATGAGACCACTGTACTGCATCTAGACCACTGTGCTGAATCTATAAACCACTGTACTGCATATATAGACCATTGTACTGCATTTATAGACCACATACATGACCACTGTACTGTATCTAATATAGACCACTATACTGCAACTCAACACAACTTAAAACATTTATTTATAAAGCACATTTAACATGACCAGGTCACCCAAAGTGCTGCACAGGTCGCCACGATGGCTCGGTAGATGCAGTACAGTGGTCCACAGATGCACTAGAGTAGTCTACAGATGCACTCGAGTGGTCTACAGATGCATTATAGGTGTCCACAGTGGTCTACAGATCACGACAGTGGTCTAGAGATGCACTAGAGGGGTCTACATATCACAACAGTGGTCTACAGATGCAGTATAGGGGTCTAAAGATGCACTACAGTGGTCTACAGATGCACTAGAGTGGTCTATAGATGCACTAGAGTGGTCTATAGATACACGACAGTGGTCTACAGATGCACTAGAGTGGTCTACAGACACACTAGAGTGATCTACAGATGCACTAGAGTGGTCTATAGATGCACTAGAGTGGTCTATAGATACACGACAGTGGTCTACAGATGCACTAGAGTGGTCTACAGACACACTAGAGTGATCTACAGATGCACTAGAGTGGTCTATAGATGCACTAGAGTGGTCTATAGATACACGACAGTGATCTACAGATGCACTAGAGTGGTCTACAGACACACTAGAGTGATCTACAGATGCACGACAGTGGTCTACAGATGCACAACAGTGGTCTACAGACACACTAGAGTGGTCTACAGATGCACGACAGTGGTCTACAGATGCACAACAGTGGTCTACAGACACACTAGAGTGGTCTACAGATGCACTAGAGTGATCTACAGATGCACTAGAGTGGTCTACAGACACATTAGACTGGTCTACAGATGCACTAGAGTGGTCTACAGATGCACTAGAGTGGTCTACAGATGCACTAGAGTGGTCTACAGATGCACGACAGTGGTCTACAGACACACTAGAGTGGTCTACAGACACACTAGACTGGTCTACAGATGCACGACAGTGGTCTACAGACACACTAGAGTGGTCTACAGATGCACTAGAGTGGTCTACAGATGCACTAGAGTGGTCTGCAGATGCACGACAGTGGTCTACAGACACACTAGAGTGGTCTACAGACACATTAGACTGGTCTACAGATGCACTAGAGTGGTCTACAGATGCACTAGAGTGGTCTACAGATGCACTAGAGTGGTCTACAGATGCACGACAGTGGTCTACAGACACATTAGACTGGTCTACAGATGCACTAGAGTGGTCTACAGATGCACGACAGTGGTCTACAGACACACTAGAGTGGTCTACAGACACACTAGACTGGTCTACAGATGCACGACAGTGGTCTACAGACACACTAGAGTGGTCTACAGATGCACTAGAGTGGTCTACAGATGCACTAGAGTGGTCTACAGATGCACGACAGTGGTCTACAGACACACTAGAGTGGTCTACAGATGCACGACAGTGGTCTACAGATGCACTAGAGTGGTCTACAGATGCACGACAGTGGTCTATAGACACACTAGACTGGTCTACAGATGCACTAGAGTGGTCTACAGATGCAGTACATGGTCTACATATGCACTACAATGTGTCTGTAGACCACTCTAGTGCGTCTGTAGATCACTCTAGTTCGTCTGTAGACCACTTTAGTGTGTCTGTAGACCACTGTTGTGCATCTGTAGACCACTCTAGTGCATCTGTAGACCAGTCTAGTGTGTCTGTAGACCACTCTAGTGCATCTGTAGACCACTCTAGTGCATCTGTAGACCACTGTCGTGCATCTATAGACCACTCTAGTGCATCTATAGACCACTCTAGTGCATCTGTAGACCACTCTAGTGCATCTTTAGACCCCTATACTGCATCTGTAGACCACTGTTGTGATCTGTAGACCCCTCTAGTGCATCTCTAGACCACTGTCGTGATCTGTAGACCACTGTGGACACCTATAATGCATCTGTAGACCACTCTAGTGCATCTGTAGACCACTGTCGTGTATCTATAGACCACTCTAGTGCATCTATAGACCACTCTAGTGCATCTGTAGACCACTCTAGTGCATCTTTAGACCCCTATACTGCATCTGTAGACCACTGTTGTGATCTGTAGACCCCTCTAGTGCATCTCTAGACCACTGTCGTGATCTGTAGACCACTGTGGACACCTATAATGCATCTGTAGACCACTCGAGTGCATCTGTAGACTACTCTAGTGCATCTGTGGACCACTGTACTGCATCTACCGAGCCTTCGTGGCGACCTGTGCAGCACTTTGGGTGACCTGGTCATGTTAAATGTGCTTTATAAATAAATGTTTTAAGTTGTGTTGAGTTGCAGTATAGTGGTCTATATTAGATACAGTACAGTGGTCAATGTATGTGGTCTATAAATGCAGTACAATGGTCTATATATGCAGTACAGTGGTTTATAGATTCAGCACAGTAGTCTAGATACAGTACAGTGGTCTCATGCAGCTATACAGTACAGTGGTCTCATGCAGCTATAGATACAGTACAGTGGTCTCATGCAGCTATAGATACAGTACAGTGGTCTCATACAGCTATAGATACATTACAGTGGTCTCATGTAGCTATAGATACAGTACAGTGGTCTCATGTAGCTATAGATGCAGTACAGTGGTCTCATGTAGCTATAGATGCAGTACAGTGGTCTCATGCAGCTATAGATGCAGTACAGTGGTCTCGTGCAGCTATAGATACAGTACAGTGGTCTCATGCAGCTATAGATACAGTACAGTGGTCTCATACAGCTATAGATACAGTACAGTGGTCTCATGCAGCTATAGATGCAGTACAGTGGTCTCATGCAGCTATAGATGCAGTACAGTGGTCTCGTGCAGCTATAGATACAGTACAGTGGTCTCATGCAGCTATAGATACAGTACAGTGGTCTCATACAGCTATAGATACAGTACAGTGGTCTCATGCAGCTATAGATACAGTACAGTGGTCTCATACAGCTATAGATACAGTACAGTGGTCTCATACAGCTATAGATGCAGTAAAGTGGTCTCCTTTTTTACAATAGGCGGAAATTACATATTTGTACTGCATGCAAAACACTGCATGGTTCTTGCCCAAAACTGCATGAGATTGGCATAAATTTGACATGTCTGTACAGGGGAGGCTTGTAGGTATCCATTTAACCCATTTCCATTCACATATATTGAGGTGACAGCTCAAGGGACCATTTGGAAAATGGTGATGGTTGTTTTTCCCTCGCCAAAATGTTGTCTTAACTTTGAATCATTAGGTATTTAGCCCCCTTCCCGACAAGGTAGCATGAAAAGGTTGGTCTCATTGGAAACCTGAGGTTGTCTGGAATCAAATTGTATCTCTATCTTTGGGCTACGTCTAAATTTGAGCGTTCCACAGTCTCCGAAAGACAATCTCGCCGGCGTTCCAGCCAGCCATCTCCCAGGTCTCATAGGGGTAATAAAACATTGAAAAAAACACACTTGGGACCACTTTTTTTCTTGGGATCATCAAAATCCCAATATTAGAGGTCCTATGGATGCCAAAAATCAAAACTAGAAAAAAAAATAAGCAGTCGCACGTGGACCCCTCCTAGGGCCTCTACTACAGTGGTTGGAGACTATTCTACAAGCAGAACACAAGATGGCGCCACCACATAGAACTAATGGATGGTTTCTGCGGGCTATTATTATTAATATTAGAATGGTGTGACGTGAGAAATTTAGACCCAGGTGGTGTCAGGTAAGACACCAAGGCCAATGGTTCCTAGCCGTTTGTCTTATGTACCCCTTGAGCCTTTTGCCATGCCAATAGTACCCCTACTCATGCGTTTATGATTCTCTTCAATTAGTTCCATAACTTCCATTACTATCCGACAATATTAATTAATATATAATCAATGAACACATTAACACAAGACAAAACAAGCACACATTACAGAGGAGTAGAATCATTCTTACCTGAGACCATGTAACTGCATTTTATTGTGAATGGTGTTCTTGCACACTCCATACATCGCCGCGATTTCTCGAATTTTGAAATCATGACAGATGTACCACTCTATCGCCTCGGCGGGTATGTCAATGGCAGGTCTTCCCACTCTACGTGCCTCGGACAGAGACTGCAACACCTGTGCCAATATACTGCTAACACCTGAGCTGTCAAGACCTGCTAAAGCAGAAAGTTCTTCCAACCTATCATAAAGCGTTTTCACTCTATCCCAAACGTCAGTTTCAGATAGTTGATCATTCTCAAAAGCATTTGCTAGGTTATTGACAGCTGAAACAAGCTCTTCCAACGCCATCCTGAAGAGAAGAACTGTGTGTTAAAGACCTGCAAACAGCCGGCTAGTACTTTTATACGTTTTGAATGACCTTGCGTCACCAGGCTTTCCACAAGAACCATCAAGGAAGTTACATAAAGACACAAGTCCGCCTAGAATTGTACGCCCAAAATTGAGACAGCGCCCCCACTTGGGGTAAGCTATAACTGTACCTAAATCATTTAATTCAAATCAATATCGTATCCACACTCCAGTTGAACTGGAGAGTGGGTTTTTATTTTATTTTATTTTATTAAGGATCCCCATTAGCTGTTGCCATAGCAACCAGCTAGTCTTCCTAGGGTCCACACAAAAAAACAATTAGTAGGCTACAGTTGCAAATACAAATGTATTAAATGTCAGTACTCAGTACACACAATACATATTGAAACTAACAAATAAGATAGCTGAAATTACATGTGAGCAAAGAAACAGAAAAAAATGAACAAACAAAAATACTTTACAGTGTTAAATACTATTTAAGATTATTTTAAAAACTGAATTTACTGTAAATGCAGCAGAGGTTTCGAGGCAGGTTGTTCCAAAGAGTCAATGATCTATAAATAAAAGATCTCCTCAAAGCGCTGGTTTTTGGATCAGGTAATTCAAGCTGCCCATTACTGGAACCTCTAGTGTAATGATCATGCACAGTATTACAATAAACAATCTGTTTATGTATAAAAACGGGAGTTTTACCGCTCATGACTGACTTGAACAGCACAAGTGTATTAAAAGACAACCTATTCTCAACTGTAAGCCAAGAGAGGCAGGCATGCATACGGCTCACATTAGACCTAGTGAGCAGCCCAGTATCAACCGTGATGCCCTGTTCTGGACAACCTGGAGCTTCCTGAGGTCACCACTGGAAGCAGATGACCACATTGTAGAGCAATTGTCAAGACATAAAACTAAACTTTGAACCATCTGACATAAAAGCAGACGGGAAATAAAAGAAGCACATTCCCTGGAAATAGGTCATTAGTAAATACTGACAAGAGCAAAAGTCCTAGACAACTTCCTTGCGGAACGCCACACTCGACCTCTGCTACTGGACAGGCTGCCATTAGATACACCTTCTGTGATCTGGAGGACAAATAACTTAGTATCCACTTTAAAGCAGAAGAGTTAAAACCATAACATTGAAGTTTCTCAACCAGTAGAGAATGGTCCAGCTAGCTAGCACATCAAATGCAGCACTAAAATCTAACAGCACAGCTCCCACCAGCATAGTTATCTATAGCTTTAAGCCAGTTATCAGTCATCTGTATCAAAGCAGTAGAAGTAGAGTGACCAGCTCTATAGAGCGTCGCAGTTCCCGCCCACTTCCTGTCTTTTTTTGGTGCCGGAAGAAAAAAGTCAATGCATTTTTCCATTGACATTTCCAAAAATATTTATATCTATTAATTTAAGCCTCGAATCAAGCCATCACGAGATGACATGAATCATGACCATAAAACGTTTTTTTCTGTGATTTTTTTTAATTTTATATTTAATTATATGATATACTATATTTAATAAATACCCTTTGTTTTGCCGTTTTCAACAAAAAAAAAATTCACAGAATCAAACGTTTATGGTCATGATTCATGTCATGTCATGATGGCTTGATTCGAGGCTTAAATGAATAGATATAAATATTTTTGGAAATGTCAATGGAAAAATGCATTGAGTTTTTTCTTCCGGCACCAAAAAAAACAGGAAGTGGGCGGGAACTGCGACGCTCTATAGGGATCTTGAGAATCTGCAAGCTGTTTGAAACAAAATAAGCTTGAATTTGAGAATGCACCAACTGTTCCATGATTTTGCTCAAAACAGGTAAAATACTTATGGTCTAGAATTCCCCTCATCCCAGCTTTTGTATCCTTAGGTAAAGGAATAACCTTAGCCTCCTTCCACATCTTTGGACATAGGCCCACATCCAAACATCTATTAATAATATGACAGATAGGAGATGCTATGATACCAGCAGTCATTCTCAGCACTTTACTATCCAGATTATCTAGACCTGTTAACTTACTATCAGGAAGAGAGCTCCACCTCACTTCAACCTGATGAAATTCAAATTCACACATTTTGTATTTCATTATAATATACTTAATACAGTCATTTGCTTTAATGTTGTTTGAAATATTCATAGCCTGCCTTAGTGTAGATACTTTACCCACATAATAATCATTAAAATGACTTGCAATATCACCTGGTTTAGTGAGAACAAATCCATTTGATTCCATGGCACTAAGGGTGTGCACAGAGTTGTCTTTCGACCCATTATTTAATTAAAAAACATTCCATAAATGTTTGCCATCATTATGCCATCAGTTTGCCTGATTATGTAAAGAACAGTATTTATGACCATCAATATCATCAATTGATCCAGAACTAACTGAGGCTTATTTTGCCCATGTCTCTTTCTGACATTATGGTCCTGAGACTGTTGTCAAGCCATGGGGTACAGATCTATTTCTGACCATGAACTTTTTAAAAGGAACATACTTGTTTACAACCTTCATATATGTTGACATAAATAAATCCAGTGCAGCATCAGGGTCATCCTCACTACACACCACGTTCCAATCTATACAAGATATTTCATCAATAAATGAATCTTCATTAAATCTCTTAGAGGACTGTGTTAAAATGATTTTAGCTTTAAGTTTTGGAACCTTTGTCTTTCTAGTGAACATTGTTCAGAAACATTTGTATAAATATGGTCAATGCATGTCCCAGAAATAATACCATCACTGCCTAGCAGTGGTGGAAAGTAACTAAGTACATTTACTTAATTACTGTACTTAAGTGCAATTTTGAGGTATTTGTACTTTACTTGAGTATTTCCGATTTCCAATACTTTTACTTCTACTCCACTACATCTCAGAGGCAAATATTTTACTTTTACTCCACTATAATTATTTGAACACTTTAGTTACTAGTTACTTTTCATATATAAATTATGATATTATGAAACATACATTAACCACTTTAGCCCTAATTTATACCTAGGCTATGCCAATCTAAGCTCACAACGCGTGACACGTTGTGAGCTTGTAGATTTGCTATTTTCAAACATTTTAGTACTTTTACTTTTATTACTGTCGTAACTTGAGCCCGTTTAAAAGACGGAAGCAGAAATGTTTCTCTTTGGTGGGAATAATTCACAAGCTTTACAGTCCGAGGGAGTCGTTTTCCAAACAATGTTTTATTGTCAGAAATGGCGAACAGATACACGATTTCCAAATGTTGTATTGCGCCATGAATTAAGCAAAGCTATTGCATATATACTGTCTTCACATGTTACTGTATCCGGGGTTGATCCAAAACCCCGCCTCTTAGTGACATGATTCTCGGCCAATCACAGAGACCCTGTCTCTCTGTAGCAGCGGTTGCGTGTTGAATTAGTATGCAAATGCAACTGTTTTTAATCTTTAGCATGTATCATGATTAGTACATTTGTCCCTTCATTTCATTAATTAAACATAGCTTCAATCAATTATCTACATTCAATATATTACACACATTAAAATAAGACCAAAGGTTATTTCATTAAATCATTGCAACCCAAAGTTACACTCATAAAGTCTTATTAAAATATAAGCTCACTTCAGAGTTTTCCCGTGTGCCGGCATGTAATTACTATGAGAAGAACTTAAAGAGAGTTAGGTGGTTACTATTCAGTATGTGACCTTCCTTGATTATTTAATCTGTGAATCTTTAATCCAGTTTTATTAAGCAGTATGAGTAGAAAATCCTTAGTACAATGTATCCTGTGTGTGTATTCAACAAGTTCTAGGTTTCATATCAGAATATCATTATGTTTTCACATTAGATTCAATTATTAGTACTGTATAACTCTAGCAATTAGCTAGAGGTTTAAAATACTTCAAACAGGTGAGGTACTTCACGTCAAATGGTTCAGCAGCTGCCTATTGACTCTGGAACTCAGACAAAAGACTTCATCTGCCTTGCATTCCAGAGCCGATAGTTGCCACCAGTGGCCCCTGCTTCAAAGAGGTTTCCCACTGGGACGTCTGTTCACACAAAAGGCTATTTCCATACATTTAAATTGATTCTATCTGTCTTTTATTGTCTTACCATAGAAAGTGTAAAACAGTGTCACACCTAGTCATTGATGTATCAGGCGTGTGATTTTCTTTAGTATTTTCCGGCCTGCAATTTAGTAGTAAACCAATGTACTTAAATCATAATTTCATATTTCTTGTAGCCCTCAGTCATCAGATACCACATTCCCCTCTTGGAGATATATTAATATTTCTCCACTAAGGGATATTCACGGGCTGATGGTACCTATGTAGGTGTCAACTAAAATCAGTTTTAAAACAAAAAAGACAAAATCTCCTGTGGATTGGTTAAGTTTCGCCTTCCCTTCTTGGTCGTTGGACTATGGAGTCAATCTTTGGTTAATTTGAAAGAATAAAATACATCAAAAATAATAAACCTTCACTGGTTAGAAAAATAGAAAAATAAGAATAGAAATCCCTTCCTCAGTTGGACCTGCATATAGCGAAGCCTAAGGAAAGTAAAATTAAAACATAGTTATTACAATTCATCCAACAAGTTTGTCATATCTGGAATCTGCGCGCTTTCTGGTGTTTCTTTTTTTTTTTTTCCTATAATAACGAACGCAAGCTTCTTCTTGGTTGTCCATTTTTGCACTATTCAATATGTGTACATGATTGAAATTCTGTCCATGATGGATGAGCAACTGCAGATTTGCTCACGCACCATAGCCCAGAACTCCGCTCACACACCACAAACGAAACACTGCTTCTTTTTTTTTTTTCAGGAACTTTAGAATGTACAGTCTCTGAGGTATTGTTCATTCATATCTGGGGGTTTAGAATGTGATAACCTCAACAATATGTTTCAAGGGGTATGACACAGAGCCTCTGGTGTGTCCAGCTCTGAAGTGTGCTCGTACTCCACCAAGTTGCACAGCTCTGAATCAGTGTATGCAGAAGAACTCAATTCAATCTCTCTTTCCTGTGCACTGGGATTCGGAACTCCTTGTGGGATGAGGTAAGGTTGCGTGTGGTGCATATTGTAGGTCGATGCAGTGGTCGTCTGGTTCCTCTCGGTCATGCTCTGGTAGTTGCTGTCACTGGTAATTGCTGGAGGAGAAGGCTGCTGGTGATGATCAGTTTCACCAGTAGGGTGAATGATGTCGTCAGGCGTAGGTTCCCCAGGACGGAGATCCGATTGACCTCCGTCTGCCTCTGGTTCTGCTGCGATATCCTGATGTCCGGTAGGGCTGAGGTCTCCTTCCTCAACGGGGGCCTTAATGCAGTGATTAAAGTGGAACCAGGTGGGCGAGCCTTTGACCTGTATTGCTGTTCCAGTGGTTTGGACGACTTCACCCGGCTTGATGGTGTTAGCAGCGGACCTCTCTGACTCCTCCTCCTGCTCTGCTTCCTGTTTTGAAAACACGTACAGTGCAATTTCCCTGTGCAAGCAAGACATATAGCAATTTCAAAGCGTGGGAATACTTCTCTACAGAGAAACTTGTGTCCTGGAGGAACAATCATGCCTCGTCTTACATTGTTCTTTTTTTAAAAAAAAATCATACACCTTCCTATCATGTAGTCAACTTGTTGTAAGAGATAGGGTGCCCAAAAGCCATATTCTTTAGTTATCTTTCTGACACACTCCCCTCTTGAGACGTGACCCATTACATGGGTTCACGTATCAATAATCCTAATAAGTCAGGTGGTGCAAGTAGCAACCCTTCATGGGAGCGCCACAACCCGGTATGATCTTTACTGGCGCCCCTCTCAACCCACAACTTTTTGTCCAGTTCACTGGCATTTTCCTGTAACAAAATTAAGTCTCTCATCGTGATTTTTTCTTCCAATTCCATTACATGAGACACTAGCAACACATTACCTTGCCTTTTTGCACTTGAAATAGCTTTCGCAGCGGCATCTGCTGCATTATTGCCTTGTGTGATACGTGTGTGATCCGTCTTATGAGCTGCACATTTCGCAATAGCGATTTTCTCAGGTTCCATCATTGCTGATAACAATTTTAAAATCTGTTCTTGGTGCTTTATGGGGTCGCCAGTACTGCCTTTAAAGCCTCTGCTCTTCCATATTGCTCCAAACAAATGGCATACATTCATGGCGTATGAACTATCAATGTGTATAGTCACCCGTCTTCCTTTAGCCATCAAACATGCTTCGGTCAGTGCTATCAATTCAGCTAACTGGGCAGAGCATGGCTGTGGTATTATCTCCGCTTTTATAGTGATAAAATCTGCATCGTGGGCCTTTACCACCGCATAACTGGCAATTAAAGTTTCTCCGATGCGGTAGCAAGACCCATCAGTCCATAATTCCAGTTCTGCGTCTGGAAGTGGCAATGCCTGCAGATCAGATCTGAGTTTAGAGTACATCATTACCTCATGTATGCAGTCATGGGGTGAGCCGTCCGATTCTATGGGTACTGAATCAGCTGGATTAACAGTAGAACACTTAACTACTGTAACATCTTCCTGCATTAGCAGTTTGTGATAATCCCTGATTCTGGGCGCAGTCAAAGAGTACTTGCCCCGCTGCAAAAGATTCTTAATGTCACAAGAAACGAAGATAGTTACAGGATAACCCATAGTTATAGCTGAAGCCTTTTCATACATTGAACATGTTCCCGCTAATGCCCTGTAGCATGGTGCAAGTCCCATCTCTACATCTGAGTACTTAACAGAGTAGTAGGCTACCGGCTGGGGTTTACCGTTAACCACTGTAGTCTGGGTCAAGATAGCTGTGGCATGTGTGCACTTGGCTGACGAAGAAAAGTACAACAGAAATTGTTTTGAATAATCCGGCAGTGCCAGTGCTGGCGCTTCCATCAATTTTTCCTTTAAGTACACAAATGATTGTAGTGCCTGTTCTGTCCAGGTCACTGGAGCCTCCAATCTATCTGAGACTGTGTCTGTTATTAAACTTCTAAGGGGGCCCGTTATCGTGGTGTATTGGTGTATCCATGGAGCTGAAAATTGTACTAGACCTAGAAATTTCATCACTTCCCTCACTGTTCTGGGTTTTGGGGCATTTCGTATGGCTTCCAAATGGCCATCTGAAATACAACGATGCCCATGCTTTATCTTTTGACCCAGGTAGACCACAGAGTCTTGACAATACTGCAACTTCTTTTTTGAAACTTTGTGGCCTTTCTGGGCTAGTTTTTGTAACAGCAAAATTGAATCTTTATGACATGTTTCCCTGTCTTTTGAACAAATAATGAGATCATCTACATAATGGAGGACTGTGCTGTCCATTAGCTCACCTACATCAGCTAAATCCTCTTTTAAAACTTTGTTAAAAATATGAGGAGAATGTTTATAGCCCTGGGGCAAACGTTTGTAAGTGAAGTGTTCTCTTTTGAAAGTAAAACCAAAATATCCCTGACTGGCCTCCTCTAGTGGGACACTAAAAAAGGCTCCTGTCAAATCCAGGACTGTGAAGCAAGTGGCTGTGGGTGGGATATCACAAAGCAGGATGTGTGGGTCCGGGACCTCGGCTGTGGATGCTACAACAATGTCATTTATGGCCCTAAGGTCATGTACTAAACGGTATGAGTTGTCAGGTTTCTTAACTGGTAGAAGGGGCATGTTGCTGATGGGGTCTTTTGTTTTTTGTAACACTCCTGCTTGTGTTAGACCCCTTATCTGGGACTCGATGCCTTCAATTGCAGCGTCCTTGAGGTGATATTGATTTCTCCAAGGGGGCGTGGTACCTGCTCTGAGAGTCACAGTCACCGGTTGTGCAGATTTGACAAGGCCAATGTCTGTGCTGTGCTGGGACCACGAGGTTTCTGGGGTTTGTTTCAACAATGTCTATCTATTTTCATGGCAGCTCCTTGGGGACCAAGAATTATGCAACTTGAATTGAGGTGTGTTTTTCCCTCCATCCTGTAGTGTCCGCGGTGCTGGCATCTTTGAAGTATTTTAATTAAGTGAGTTGGCCTTCAGTTCAACTTTACCCACACTGTGGGATCCTAATCTGGCATGCGACATCACCAGCTGTTCGCACCTCACTTCGAATTCATCAGGGCATAGTCATTCGAAACCTCCTGTTTGGGGGCCTCGGTAGGGATTCACAGGCCCCTGTGGTCCAGAACTTTGTGTGGTATATGTCTTTCTTCCTGAGTCAGGGGCTGAGGATCGGGAAAACCGCGTGGGCTTTTCGGGACAGCGACAAGCCAAATGATCCATTGACTTACAGTAAAAGCAACCTGTGTAATTGTAAGGCCTCCTTCCGCCTGTCTCTTCAAATCCGGGCATCCCTTCGTCCCAGGACTGCGTACCCTGCTGGGCCTGGGTTGAATATGGAGCGGGGGCTTGGGAATTGGTGTGCTGTGTATCGTACTGGAAGTTTCGTGGTGTGAAGTTTGTGGGCTGTCGGGGTGCAGGAGGTACTGTTGCTCGTCTGACTTTGTTTATTTTCCTTAATATTTCAGCATCTGCTTGGCAAGCCCCACAACTGACTCCATTTTCTCCCGCATAGAAGGAGGCAAGCCATGCTCTCACCAGGGCTTGTTCCAACTGGAACTTGTCTGCGTCCTTCCCAGTGATGTCACGCCACTGGTTGTATGCTCTGGTTTTGTAAGTTCTTGGGTTTTCAGTGGGGCTTAGGGGGTCTATAATGATACTGTCCGGGTGGGCGTTAGTAGGAAACAAGTTTTTGAGGGCACGCCACACAGCCCTCTTGTGGGCTGAGAAAAGTTCTCTGTCATACTGACCGGTTGAATTGTACCTGTCCAGTCCCGCTTTGCTCAGGACATCTTCCAGAACATGGCATCCACTGATCGTCAAGATCAGCTCTTTAAAGTCTCCCATCTCTAATGGAGTCCCCACCAGAATTTCCTCTAACTTTGAAAGCCATGGGAAAGCTCCGTCCTGCAGGTGTGGGAGTTTCGCTATAATGTCTGTCATTTCCGTGGTCGTCCATGATCTATAATCCAAATTCTTCCTCTTCTGTTTCTTCTTCTTGGTCTTTTCCCCAGAGATTTGAGGCTCTTTTTCATCACTGTCTCTGTATGTTATTTTCAAATCTGACTCCATCTGTATCTTGGCCTCAACATACAGGACAGGCAAGATGGGATCTACGTTTGGGGTTCTGGCAGTGATGGATTCAGTGGTCACGGGGCAGACTGGCACAGGGGAAAAAGATGGAATTGTGGCTGCTGGCACAGGGGAAAAAGATGGAATTGTGGCTGCTGGCACAGGGGAAAAAGATGGAATTGTGGCTGTTCTGGGGGTCTCTTCTCTATATGGAGGGGGTAACAGGTGGGAAAATGGGACAGCCTTAGCTCCTTCTTGATTATTCAATTCAATTGCAGTAGCTATTTCCGACTGGAGAATCTCTGTGAGGGCCTGGCTAAGTATCTGACCTTCCTTAAGAAACAAACTCAACACTTCTTGTTCATGCACTCTTTTCTCACTTCTCCTTTTTCCTTTCCTGCCTGTTTTTTGATCGGTCCTATATGTGCTGACAAGAATCTGCATTGTTTTAATGATTTGTATGTCAAAGGTACCCGTGATTGGCCATGGTTTCAATTGTAGTAGCTGCAATGATGGCCAGCGTTTGTTAAATTTTTTAGAAATCTTTTCAATGTTCTTACATAACGGATTATTCTGTTGTACGATTCCTGCAGGGGTAGTTGTTGAAACAACAGCCAAAATCCCAGAGCTTTCCATTTTCCCCGAACTACAAGGTCACGATTTACAAAACTACAAAGATGTACTTAAAATGCCAATTTCCTAGGAATTCTGCATATATTTTGTGTCCAAGTATTCCAAATTATTGCAACACTGCGGATACGTGTCACCAAGCTATACTTTGCAATTTGATAGGTTCAAGCACAGATTTCAAGTTTTGCCAGCCCCAAAAAGGACTATATCAGCTCCCAAAAATCTATGTACAGCAGTGGTGAACAATAAAAATATTTCAGAAATGTGTAGTCTCACGTCAAATACGTGTAAACCATGTACCAATTTTATATGTGTCTGCAATTTATTTGAATAAAAGCAAAGTTGTATGAACAAGTATATTCACATGTGTGTGTGGTTTTATATGTCGCAAATAACTACAAAGCCATAACAAATGCAAAATATAAAGCAGAAACAATTCAATATACTCGTGGTATTTGATAAACTAGGAACCTGACATTACAGTTTTACTCCTAATTAAAATCTCTAAACTATTCAAAGCTACTTATTCAGGAGAGTAGATGAGATAAATTTTACGTGTCCCTATTTTAATAAGGAAGGGAAATGAATTTCCAACCCCACCCCCCAAATATTCAGCTTTCTCTTGATTTAAACTGGTACACGTCTAAATCATATCCATTAGCAACAATTTGGCTATTCTACTGTGTAGTAAAAAGGAAAAACAACCCGGGTTTCTAAGGCTGTACCTGTATTTGTACAAGGCAGTCTCCCCCAGATTCTATTTCCCTCCCACAACACAGTTGTTTAAGAAAAGATTTTTTTACAATAATTTAAAGGTCTGAGAATAATACTCCACTCCCCCCTTCTTTCTTTTTCAAAAAAAGGAAAGAAATAAGTATACTATCAGACACACATACATACAAGATGTGTCAATCAAACAAACCAATGTACTAAAACCAATCACACACAATCATCCAGCAGAAGAATGTAAAATATTCTAAAGTATTTAAAGTTTTTTTTTTTTTTTTTTTTTTAAATCAAAGCAATTGCCTAATTTAAACTACCGCCAAGATAGCACAATAATCAACCAAACGTATCATACAGTGCTATTTATGAAAGTAGAAAAATGGCATACAAAATCATTACGTTTATAATTCAAACTATTCAGTCAGTACTCTATCAGAAAGCCTTCAATGGTTAAATCCATAAACACAAACAGCATTCGTGGAAAAACCATCAAGGTAAGAAACAAAGAAAACAGTTAAAAGATCTTAGGTTTAAGAAAGAATGAAAAAGAAGCAAAGAGAAAGACTTATATCTCTATCCACTAGAGAAAATAAACTCACGAAACACAAGGGTTTCAAACGGCCATGCAGACACGCAAAGAAAAAAAGAAACTACAAATATGTTCGCCTGTGAACTACAAAGCTGTAGCCTACTTCCTGGAATACAGAACCACGGACCAATGGCCACCCGGTCCGTCAATGCAGTACAACGCCACAGTCACGTGACAGCAAAAGGCCAATCAGCGACTCAAAAATGGAGTCAATGCGTCTGTGACGTTCTAACGCATCCACGGACCGGACTTTATGATACAGTAATCCAGGAAACCACAACAATAGAATGAAGTTAAACCTCCGTTATACTAGCTCACCAAACAACGAAAAGTTAGATAAAGAATCCGTCCAGCGGGCTCTCAACCGTTTTAACTAAACAAAGAAGGGATGAGCAGAATACAAAGGAAGCTGTCCCTCAAAACGGACAAAGGTCCGAAATTATCTTTCCACTATCACAGAACAGTATATAAAACAGAACACACTATGTGGGAAAGAATAAAACGTTAAAGGGAAGAGAATTAGCTTTGGGAAAAAAATCGTTATAGGAAGAAAAAGTTAGCTTGGGAATAAAATCATTAGATGGGAAGAAAGGTTAAAGTTGGGGAAAAAAGGTTAACACAACAATGTAGGCCTACGAAACAGCATTAGCTGAGACGCATGCAGTTTAACGACAGCAGGTTTAGAAAATTGATAGAAGAGAGGACAGAAAAATCCGTTCTGAAACAGTCATTAGCTGCCTGGAACGGGGAGTAATCAGTATTTAAAAATAAAGCGTGTACTAGAATTAACCTTAACACATGTGTATGCAGTTAGAACTAGACAAATACAACAAATCAGTCTTTACATGAACCAGTGTAATTGTGTATGAAGCTTTCTCAAACCTGAATTAGGTAGTAGGAATGGACCTGTTGATATCAGCCCAGAACACGTCGCGAACAAAGGAACAGCGTCCCGTCCCGTGTGGCCACGGCCCCGACAGAAAACAGCCCCAATTCTACAAAAAGAAAAAGAAAAAAGACATCATATAACACAGCTTCTATTTACGCAAAAATACATATAAGCAGCTAAGTAGAACTTTAAAGTCATACTTGAGACCCTATCACAAAGCAAGTCGTTTGAAACATATGCATATCACATGAAATGGGTCTCAACTATAAGCCAAAATCCACCCCGCGGCTCAGAACCAGTATACTTCATCATAACTAAAAGGATCCAATTTAAGTGCCACCAACGTTACTCATCAAATAGAATTCTTACCGAACCAGATAGTTTCTTTTTAGGGTTACTATCTGGGGCGCTCATGTATATCGTGGCGAGCAAGGCCAGACACCAATAACGAGATCTATTGTTACAGGAGCCTATTTTATCACAAGGGTCCTCATGAACCAGATGTGCTTTTTACACTTTCTGATCCGAATCCTACATGTAATTAATGTCTAGCTTGAACCCCTAGAAAGAAATTAAACGCTTAATGTACCACGACAAATCAAAAGTCCATCTATACTATTCGAAATGCAGTTTAACCCAGACACGGCTTGAACTCCCGTGAAGAGATCGAACATTTTTCTGTGGCACACGGAGACGGTGAAACACACACTTTAACGCTTTGTTACTGTAAGTGCGTGTTAAAGTGCACGTCTCACCAATGCCGTCTGAAAACACAGCGGATTCCAGAAGGACTGCAAGCTTGCGACTTAAAAACCACCCAGAGAATACATTCATTTCCGCCGGAACAAAAAAATGGCTCGAGGTTTTTTTTTAACTAACCGCCATAAACACGGACAAAGTTTTAACATTAAAGGTACAATTCACACATACCTTCAACGAAAACTTTGTAGAAATGTCCCGTGTTCCAGCAGCAAAGGGCCTAGCTGTCTCGCCAATAAATGTCGTAACTTGAGCCCGTTTAAAAGACGGAAGCAGAAATGTTTCTCTTTGGTGGGAATAATTCACAAGCTTTACAGTCCGAGGGAGTCGTTTTCCAAACAATGTTTTATTGTCAGAAATGGCGAACAGATACACGATTTCCAAATGTTGTATTGCGCCATGAATTAAGCAAAGCTATTGCATATATACTGTCTTCACATGTTACTGTATCCGGGGTTGATCCAAAACCCCGCCTCTTAGTGACATGATTCTCGGCCAATCACAGAGACCCTGTCTCTCTGTAGCAGCGGTTGCGTGTTGAATTAGTATGCAAATGCAACTGTTTTTAATCTTTAGCATGTATCATGATTAGTACATTTGTCCCTTCATTTCATTAATTAAACATAGCTTCAATCAATTATCTACATTCAATATATTACACACATTAAAATAAGACCAAAGGTTATTTCATTAAATCATTGCAACCCAAAGTTACACTCATAAAGTCTTATTAAAATATAAGCTCACTTCAGAGTTTTCCCGTGTGCCGGCATGTAATTACTATGAGAAGAACTTAAAGAGAGTTAGGTGGTTACTATTCAGTATGTGACCTTCCTTGATTATTTAATCTGTGAATCTTTAATCCAGTTTTATTAAGCAGTATGAGTAGAAAATCCTTAGTACAATGTATCCTGTGTGTGTATTCAACAAGTTCTAGGTTTCATATCAGAATATCATTATGTTTTCACATTAGATTCAATTATTAGTACTGTATAACTCTAGCAATTAGCTAGAGGTTTAAAATACTTCAAACAGGTGAGGTACTTCACGTCAAATGGTTCAGCAGCTGCCTATTGACTCTGGAACTCAGACAAAAGACTTCATCTGCCTTGCATTCCAGAGCCGATAGTTGCCACCAGTGGCCCCTGCTTCAAAGAGGTTTCCCACTGGGACGTCTGTTCACACAAAAGGCTATTTCCATACATTTAAATTGATTCTATCTGTCTTTTATTGTCTTACCATAGAAAGTGTAAAACAGTGTCACACCTAGTCATTGATGTATCAGGCGTGTGATTTTCTTTAGTATTTTCCGGCCTGCAATTTAGTAGTAAACCAATGTACTGTCGTGTATCAGTATTCAAGACTGATGAATATGAAGTTAATATGCTATTAATATACTATGAACACAAATTGTCAACAAAGTTCCCTGTCAGAGTGTGGGGGAGTACAGCTGTCTGCAACAGAGGTAATTGGGTTAAAACTCTGGGATCCTGTCTATTGTCTTAGGTGCTAACCTAAAAGACCACACCCAGCCGAGTTCTTTGTTCCCAAAAAGGCATTGTAATTATGCGATCTATTCACACATGTTGCCATCTCTCTCTCTCTCTCTCTCTCTACAGCCAGCCAGTAAAGAAATAGACTTAAACTGAATTATTGTAAATTATAACTAGCTCACAGTAAAAGCTTATTCTATAGTAAGTACACAAGTGTGAACAAATGTGGTTGGGGAGAAGCCAGTTAGTTGCATGTAGACTTTTCTTCTTGAATCTAAGGAAAACGCCAAGTCCCCTTTTAAATCATCTCTTTCTGTCTAAATCATTCATACAAAGTTGAATACAAATATGTGTGGTCTTATTTTGAAGGTAATAAGGTGTTAAACAAAGATTGCATAATATGAGCTTGTGTAAAGGTACAGTTTTATAGATAAGGGTTAAAGTAAATTGTCACATGTTTAAACCAAGTGAGATGCTAATTCCTTGTGCCGATTGAGAAGGCCTGCCCAAGAAGGTCTATTGTTCTATAAAATCTGTGTTGTGAGTGGTCAGAAGGAGGAATATCTGGTTGCTTATAACATGGTGCTATTGGGAAAAACAGGACTCTCTGTGTTTTTGGGCTACACACAGATGTCGCGTCCAACAGGATAAAATGGATCTATGGACTATGCACTGTACGTCGAATTGACTTGTATGTATGGGATGCTGAGAACTCTGACAATAAAATGGAATTGTTGGAAATGACTACCTCGGACTTTAAAGGATTGTGATTTATTACCGCCCAGAGAAACATGTCTGCTTCCGTCTTCCAAAATGGGCTCAGTTTACCACACAAATTATTGGCGAGACAGCTAGGCCCTTTGCTGCTGGAACACGGGACATTTCTACAAAGTTTTCGTTGAAGGTATGTGTGAATTGTACTTCTAATGTTAAACTTTGTCCGTGTTTATGGCGGTTGGAAAAAAAAAAAAACCTTATGAGCCATTTTGGCTCCGGCGGAAATGGATATTCTCTGAGTGGTTTTAAGTTGCGTGCTTGGGGCCGCTTGGAGCCTGTGGAGTGTATGTTTTCATGCACGCATTGGTGAGACACTAACACGGGAAGCGTAGAATTGTGTGTTTCACCGTTTCCGTGTACCACAAAAAAAAATGTTCGATCTCTTCACGGGGGTTCAAGCCGTGTCTGGGTTAAACTGCATTTCGGATAGTATAAATGGACTTTTGATTTGTCGTGGTACATTAAGCGTATAATTTCTTTCTAGGGGTTCAAGCTAGACATCAATTATATGTAGGATCTGATCAGAAAGTGTAAAACGCGCATCTGGTTTAAGAGGGCTCTTGTGATAAAATAGAGCCTTGTAATCTAGACTCTCACTACTGGTATTTAATCTTGCTAGTTATAATATACGTGAGCGCACCGGATATTTCCACATGGTTATGAAAGGAAGTGAAGGTATGAAAGGGCTGGATAGGGTGTTCTGAGTTGTTTTATATTTTAAGCTTGTTTTATCGGGGAATAACTTCCAGTATTGCCGTTACCGTCAGACGAGCGTCATGTGATCCATGGCTACGCAGTGATTTAAGCCGACACGTTTCTAAATACCGATATTTTAAGCTTATTTTGTGAAACAGTTTGCAACATTGTATCCCAGCGTTTAAGGTTGACAGAGAGGCCTGTGGAAAATATTCGGTTCGGTAAGAATGTCTATAAGTATGTAATGTAAGGGCAGCCCACTGATGGCACTTAAAAGTTGGTTCCTGGTACTCATTGTGCGTGTTTGCATATGTTGTTTCCAAGCGTCGCGGTGGCTTTTTGCTTGTAGCGTTTGTGACCTGTTTGTTAATGGGTCTCGGGTAGGGCTACGGCTCTCTCTCTCTTTTTTTCTCTCTCTCTTTCTCACTCTCTCTCTCTTTTTCTCTCTCTCTTTCTCTCTCTCTCTCTTTCTCTATCTATTGTGTTGCTTTTTAGCGTCGGATGGTTTTGTATTGTTTGTATGCTGCAAAGTGACTGTGGACTTGAGCTGCTAGTGCACGCAGCAGTTTGAGTCCATTTCCAATTTTTCTACGTGAATGGATTTTGTTGAGTTGAAACAAGGACATTCGGTATACTATACATGTTTCTTTACAGGACTTTGTATTGCTTGTTCGTTAGTTTTTTCTCAAAACATTGTTAATAGGTATAATGTTTTGAAGAGGGGAGTGGAGTATGATAAGCTTTTAAAAACTTTGTTTGGACTTAGGGTTCCGTTTGTATTATTGTAAGAGATGGACAGAACTATATGGTTGAAATTTGAGGCTTTAGAGATGTTGGTTGAGAGGAGTGATTCTTTTATCTTGGCCTATTGTGTCGAGTGGAAATTTGTGTAAATATGAAGCTGGATTTGATTTTTGGAAACCTACGAAGGCGAATGGAACGGTTATGTTTTGGTTAGGAGCCAGTTTAGAATGTGGCTGTTTATAGGATTAAAGAAGCGTCTTGCTTCTTGACTTGGTGAACAGGTGAGGAAAGGAGTTTAAATTTAGAGCAGCGTAGGCCTACTGTTTCGTGTTGTTGTTTATTCTAGAGGGGGAAGGTATTTTTTTGCATAGCTCATTCTTTGTTCTTCTGTATGAGAGCTTTCACTCGGGCCAGACGCGCAATTTGTAGTTTTTGGGCCGGGAATGTAGTTTTTCTACGCGTCTTGACTTCCGCGTTTCTACGTCATATCCGGAGAGACGCAGTTTGGAGTTTTAACTTTTAAAAACTTAAAAGCTACTTTCTTATGTATATTACATTCGTAATATCTCCTTATCTCAACGCTTGTACGAGATTCCTTTTGTTTGTATGGAATAAGATCTTTGAAGGGAGTAAAGTATTAATTTTTTATTTTTACATTTAGAATAATTGTACGTTATACCCTGTAGTTGTACAAGGACACACGTTCTCTCGTGTGTGGGAAAGGCTTCTCTTTACTGTGTTTAAGCACAAGATGGCGTTTAGTTTTTCACACTGTTTTGTTTATGAAGCTTTTCTAGCTTTCTTTCTTTAATAGGAACACTTGTCTTTTTAAGAAACTACGGATCAGGTTTCTGTTGTTTTGAAGGTTCTCTGTAATGGTGTTATTTGTCTGTTTTGACACGTGAGTGTGGAGCAATTTTCGTTGAGATGTTTTACTGTTGTTTTTCTTTAAATAGTCGTTAAGCGGTCGGGTGGGAACGTGGTGTTTGTTTCATGTGAACTATATGGTAGGAGTGCTTATTGAATGATTGTTTCTCGGTTCTTGAAGGTGGAGTGAGGTTGGGATGATGGGTGTATTGTTTATTGTGAGGAATGAATTGAATTGGCGAAAGTAGCTGTTGATGTTCAAATTAGGGTAGTTAAGGTGTTGTGTCTAAGTATGTTTAATGGTTTGTTATTGGCCTGTTCTGCGTGCTTTATCCACGCCCGTATTCCTTAATGGTCTGGTCATTAACCTGTGTGCTATGGAGAACATTGTCTTTATGTTAAAATATGGTCTTTTTAGTGCACACACAGTAACCTTGGGGTACGCGACCCCAGGGTCCCTCATTCTGGCTTTCCAGAGGAAAGGATTCTGTTGTGTGTCTTTGGAGTCACCATGGCATTCTGTAGTAATATGTTTAAACTTAGTCATGGTTACTTTGTAGGTTGGGCTAAGGTGTTTTACATCTGTGTGGTTCAATTCACAGATGTATTGCATTTTGGCTCACTGGGCTGTGGGAAGAAGTGATTATGCGTTGAATTTAAAACGAATTGTTTGATTGTAACTAAATAGTAAATGCTAGGATAAATTTGATAAAAACGAGTGCCTGCTTAAAGTTATACAATGCAGAATCCCAAATAACGATTTTTAGCAACCTCTGCTGGTCACTACCGTCACTGCATACAATTTCCGTAATCCTCGATTACCCAGAATTCCATTCGTTTTCACCGGAAGCCGGAAGCGTTTCAAAAAGCGATCTTTTAATTGTTTTATACTATCTACGGATCGTTTCTCTTAGCCAGTGGAGCATTAGTTACCATGAGCTGTGCTTTCTTTTTCTGTTCTTTTTCGATCTTCTAATCCTACATTCTCTTAACATCAGCGTGAGGTTCCTTTTAGTTATTACCGCGATAGTTCCTGGCCAAACAGGAAACCGTTGCGGTAGTTCCTGGGGACGTCGGCCACGACGTCATGACGTTGGCCAGGAACGTCATTTCCCCGGGAAAGTCCCCCCAGTCCACATTCAATAGAAAATATATAAATAAAAGGCTTCCGGGGGTGAAATTCATGGAGTGGGTGTTGTGAAACTTTTGCCACTCACAAAAGATATACAATTTAACTTTAGTTTTGTTGAAAACGTTACCTAGTATTACTTTAAATACCCACAATGAGATATTTTTCCCATAATATCTGAAAGGTGTTTAAGAGTGGTGCTATAAGTGGCTTTAAAACCCTACTAGAGGTATAAATTAAAATTGTTTATTATGAGTGATTATTTGATGGGGCACAACCATTCGAGACTATTTCTGTCCTTTTAAACTGATGGACATTGCCTACTGGTAGATGTGAGGAATTATCACACTATTTAGTAACCTATTTAGATCGATATGTTAAAGGAAAGTAGATATTCTTAAATAGATTAAACCTGAATTTGAATGACAATTTATGAACAGTTAACCAGTCTATGTTACTATTTTAATGACACGAATGTGTAGGATTTGAAGTTGCAAACGTGTAATTATACTCGATTTTTGTGATGTACCACTGGTGGCTAAGAATAGGTTGAAATACGTTTTTGGTTTCAGTATTGTAAAGAGAAATTAAAAGTTCACCCCACTGGAAGCACGGACCGTCACGTGATCATTACGTGATGACGTGTTGCCTGTGGTAGTGATCTATTTGACGACATGATAGTGTATTTTACCTCTGAGGGGGGTTGAGCTGACATTGTCAGATTGGCTCCCCCTGGCGGTCAAAATATGAAGCCTGTCTATTAATGACAGTTGATTAGGTCTTTTTTTACATTATTTTCATGGTGACAGAGTTGCTTCCTTCTAACAGTTCTTAGTTTTAACGAGGTTACCTTAGTAGTATTTTTTAGGTCTAGTGTGTTAAGAATGCTTGAATTAACATTGTTTGTCTGTTGTGTTAACGATTAATCCTTTATTTCATAGATGGCCTATACAAGTGAGGCTTCATAATTGTCAGTATGGCTTGAGTGTCTTGTACCAGCTTAATAAGGCCAGCTCGTGTCTGGAAGAAGTAATGTATCGACCAGACTTTTAAAATTATTAGACGCTCAGAATGTTTGATTTGTATTTGATTCAGTTTTAGAAGTAACTAGAGGGGCTTAGTGTAGTCCCAGAGTGTCTTAATTCTAGAAAAAGGACCTTTTATTATTGATTTTAACCGTTCATAGATAAGATCAAAAGTTTCTAAAACAGAGTATTTTTAAATTGAGCTTCAAAAATTCCTATCCTTGGCGATATAGCCTAATACCTTTTGTTTACATTTGCTACAGCTTCTAAACAGAAATCACGATAATACATGTATTAGTGCATGTACATAGAGTGTACATGTGTTGACCAAATTCACACCCATTTTCTATATTGTATTGACAATGCTTAAAAGTTTATATGTAATACTGGTTGTAGAATATTGTGTGTTGTGTAGAATGACACATTTTTCATACAATATTACATTAGTATTAGTTTCCTTTTGAACAAACTGCTCTGAAGTAACCAACATAATGGTATCCATCGTTTGTGTTTTATTTTCAAGGAAGGGAAGTACAGTGTAAAACATACTTTCAGTAGTCAGAATAGTAGGAGGAGAATTTAACATTTTTGTGAAAACAGCTGTATGCCTAGAAAATGAAATAGAATGACAAATGTTTGTGACTGAAACGATTTGAACAAATACTAATTAATGTGGCCTGAGGGGAGCATATTTGATCCACAATAATTGGGAAAAGAAGGAAAGCGGTCGTATTATTTTTCAAAAAAGGGAACGAGGTAACCAAAAAGCTCACACAATAAATCCCACACTAAAACTGACAACCGTATGGTGGTCCAGTGATGTCTTGCAAGAATTCCATGTGTCCCAACAAGTTTGATCCAGTAATACAGGAGACCGCAGTCACAGCAGAAGGAAGGTGCGACCGTTTCGATGACGGTATGCTGATACAAGCCTGCTGTATGTGGCACACCAAAGGTTTCGTCAAAACTCAACTGACGGACACAAGCAGGACAACAGGTTTTGCCAACACACAGGTGCAGCTCGACGGACGTGGTTGATCATCAGGATTGTTTCATGCATAGAAGTCACATCATCTTGCATAATCCTGTCCACGGCCTCTCAACAAACCTTCGGCTCGACGTCTCATATCATGGTGTCCCTGAGGGGGCCCAGCGATTTCGCGAAGGAACCGGTGATCCATTGTAATGGTTCACCGGAGAGGGGAGGAGTCCAGTGGGCATGAGGTAAGCCTGAAGATATCGATTGCAAGAATTCAAAGTTATTACAGAAAAAGACATTTGAAGGACACTTGAAATGTACAGAGACATTACTTTAGGTGTTGGTGAATATTGGAAATACTGGAAAATACCAGAAGAAGCATCACCGTACAAGGAAAGAAAAACAGTAGTCATCTTTTGAACTTGACACAAGGACTTGACACAGCACAGATTATAGTTTGGTGTGGGAGTTTAAAAAAAAAAAGAGCTAAATAATTTGCTTCCATGCCTATTTTGAAACTTGATAACAAAACTCTTTCCCTAAAACTAATGTTAGATTTAGCAAAATATGCTTTCAAGAGTCTACTAAATTGTAACAAAATTATAGAGTATGCAGGTTGCAGATATTGTCAGTTTATTTTGGAAAAATGCTCATTTAAAGAAAATATAGTTCTGTGGTTGTCCTTTAGACTTCACAGTTTTGGAATATTCTCATAATTATCAAATCATGGCAAAACACATTTTGGAACATGCTTAAAAAACGAAAACAAATAGTAAGTTAACCAGGACTCTAAGAGAATCACAGTAAATTAAGAGATTTGTCCTTAAATAAATTACAAACTTTGGAAATAATTGTCAGAAAATTTGGAGCAAAATAAGATGCAGTAAAAGATTTAAAATAGGAGATTTATTATTAGGGAAATACAAGAGTCATATATGGAAAAAGGAGAAAGCTGTGGTAAATGAATAAACGAAATGGAACGATTGATTGACAAAGTACAACAGGAATTAGAAGAGTAAAATAGGGATAAGGTGGCAAAGATCACTTTAATATTGGAATTTAGTTAGTACAATGTATGAAGGAGCGAATGGACCAGCAGGAGAATGTACTGTCTGAAAGAATCGGATAGCAGTCAAAAATGTGATGATAGGTTCTCTAATTTTAACAGCATGACTTAAACTGTGCGTCTATGAGTGACTAATCCCTGAATGTATGAGTATTAAAGCAGTTAGGCATCTGTTTAGCTTCTGTGGAGCAGGTATAGGTGGACTTTTGTTTTTGTACTAGGAGAAATAAAGCAGGTGCTGAGATTGGAGCCATCCATCTGGACCAGGATAACAATGCAGAAGGGAATAGCTGACCCGGAACAAACAGAGGTCGCCTGGACTTCTACCTCCAGGGAACCACAGCTACCCTATCTTCACATCTCTCCACCTACCAGTGACCATCACAGACCATGGTCGAGAGGGGAGTCGTGGGGATAAAACCTGCATGAGATTCAGCCGGCCACACCGGAGGAGAGAGTTCCAGACCTGACAGCCGTTTCATCTCCGCGTCATAGATCCAGCAGGAAGTGGCGACCACCAGCTATCTGTCAACTCATCATCACCGGCCCTACAAAAACACCTTGCCAAGGCCAGGGTGCAACACCTCTGTCGTCACAGATCTATAATAGTTTCTGACAAACCAGCAGCGGTTGGAAGTTCCAGGTACCTATAGGAGTTACCCGTGACACATCAAGTTGCATCTGCAAATTGAAAGACATGACACTTTCTTTCGATCATATGAAAAGAGGGGCACCCGTACGGATCAGGTATGGATAAGAGAATCCTGATTGTCAATATCAAGTCAAGTACTGAAATAGCTGTGATTCGGTTCAGAAGCAACACCCTTAGGATGACAATTCTTGTGTGATTCCCAAATTCGGACAGAAAGGATATGGGCGGGTTTTTTGGGCTATGGTGGTGTGCAAATCTGCAGATTGCATATTCCATCATGTCCAGAGAATTCGTACTTATGCCTCATGTCAAATTGTGCAAAATGGACGGTCAAAAGAATGAATTGCGTTCGTTAGAATAGAAAAAATAAGAGCAGAGCTGTGTCTCTGTATTTGCGCGTTGTCAATGTAACTGCCAACTTGTAATAATGATGTTTGTATTAACTTGACTTTTTCTTAGGTTTTGTGAAAAGAAGTCCAGCTGAGAGTACAGCGATATTAGTTCTGTGTGTTTGATGTACAATGTTTGTTGATGAGTCACTTTTATAATTCAACAGTCTTGAGGGGTTACGGATTGACCATTTTAATAGAATAAGTTGTCTTTTGGTTAAAACAGATTCTAGTTGATACCTACACAAGTGACATCAGTCTTGAATATCCTTTTGTGGAGATGTATTAATATATCTCCATGAGGGGAATATGTCGTGTATCAGTATTCAAGACTGATGAATATGAAGTTAATATGCTATTAATATACTATGAACACAAATTGTCAACAAAGTTCCCTGTCAGAGTGTGGGGGAGTACAGCTGTCTGCAACAGAGGTAATTGGGTTAAAACTCTGGGATCCTGTCTATTGTCTTAGGTGCTAACCTAAAAGACCACACCCAGCCGAGTTCTTTGTTCCCAAAAAGGCATTGTAATTATGCGATCTATTCACACATGTTGCCATCTCTCTCTCTCTCTCTCTCTCTACAGCCAGCCAGTAAAGAAATAGACTTAAACTGAATTATTGTAAATTATAACTAGCTCACAGTAAAAGCTTATTCTATAGTAAGTACACAAGTGTGAACAAATGTGGTTGGGGAGAAGCCAGTTAGTTGCATGTAGACTTTTCTTCTTGAATCTAAGGAAAACGCCAAGTCCCCTTTTAAATCATCTCTTTCTGTCTAAATCATTCATACAAAGTTGAATACAAATATGTGTGGTCTTATTTTGAAGGTAATAAGGTGTTAAACAAAGATTGCATAATATGAGCTTGTGTAAAGGTACAGTTTTATAGATAAGGGTTAAAGTAAATTGTCACATGTTTAAACCAAGTGAGATGCTAATTCCTTGTGCCGATTGAGAAGGCCTGCCCAAGAAGGTCTATTGTTCTATAAAATCTGTGTTGTGAGTGGTCAGAAGGAGGAATATCTGGTTGCTTATAACATGGTGCTATTGGGAAAAACAGGACTCTCTGTGTTTTTGGGCTACACACAGATGTCGCGTCCAACAGGATAAAATGGATCTATGGACTATGCACTGTACGTCGAATTGACTTGTATGTATGGGATGCTGAGAACTCTGACAATAAAATGGAATTGTTGGAAATGACTACCTCGGACTTTAAAGGATTGTGATTTATTACCGCCCAGAGAAACATGTCTGCTTCCGTCTTCCAAAATGGGCTCAGTTTACCACAGTACTTAAATCATAATTTCATATTTCTTGTAGCCCTCAGTCATCAGATACCACATTACTTTAAGTACATTTTGATACCAATACTTTAGTACTTTTACTAAAGTGATGTTTGAATTTGGGACTTTTACTTGTAATAGAGTACTTCTACATTGCAGTATTGGTACTTTTACTTAAGTAAAACACGTTAGTACTTTTTCCACCACTGCCGCTACACTAAATATCTTTGTCAAAAATAGCTGATCTGCAAGCTCACAATGTGTCACGTTGTGATGCATTGTGAGGTTGTAGATCCGCCGAAGGTTCACCCCAGAATAGGGAATTTACTTTTACTTAAGTAAAACATTTGAGTACTTTTTCCACCCCTGCTGCCTAGACTTATTATTGTAGGCGATGCAACAATTTGAGACATATTACAAGCATTTAATATAGAGTGGGACTGGGATATGATATTGATTTGAATGAAAATAAGTTTCCAAATGTATGGGCTTTGTCAACACATTTTCTTGAGTGAAAAGCTCAAGGGATGCGTGCGTGACGTGTCTAACATGGGACCGTTCACTCTCTGCGTCAACCATGGGGCGTCAACCAGAGAAAATACGGTAGAGTCGATTGGTCCAAAACCCTATATTCAACGGAAGTCCCACCCTATGACGCGTTGTTGTCGCCTAATGACTGACGGCATATCCGCATAGTACAAAACCAAGCCAATTGGCGGGAGGTACGTTCTCTCTCTGTGCAGGTGAAGAAGCAGGACGGTCGTCGGACAACACACAACTCAAAATGTCAGGTACTGATGTGGCAGAACTTCTTAGAGCAGCAGCAGATTGCCTCAGTCGCCTGGAAGGCCTTAGTGCTGCAGCACCACTCCCAGACAGGCAAAGCAACGTGGCTTCGCCGTCTCTGACTTCTTCACAAGGTATGACTCGTCTCTGGGCTACTAGTTAGCGCAAACTTTATTTGTTTACTAGATCTTTTCCTGGTCCCCTGTAGCAATATGAAGCCTAGTCTATTGATTTCACATTAGAAAATGATAGCGACTTGTATCTGCTAAAATACTAGCATTTTAAAATGGCGGTCAATGTTTTACCTGACACTCGGTTTAGGTACACACTTAAACAACAGCAACGGAAATACTGTGTTAATCACTTATATTGACATAAGTACAATATGTTTTAATGTACTTTGGAGTGCTCGTCTTTTGGCGCGAGTCAGAATGAGCGCAATGCTTTGATTATGCCGCACTGCTAAATGCTAACTGTTAGCTTCCCATTTGTTTTTAGCCAGTGCAGCTTGCTCGGCTCCCTACAAGAAGGGTAATTTGGAAATGAATTAAATTAAACTGTTCCACCGTGCTCCAGCACGTATTTTCATGGACTCAGGTTGTTAAGGCAGGGGTCTTCAACCTTTTCAGGCCAGGGACCCCCAAACTGATGGGTAGATGGAGCAGGGACCTCGTAGGGTAGGGGGGGCTACCACATATATTGTATATTTATGTATAAAATTGTGTTTTATATTGCCTGCTCCTACGCACCTGCCCCAGTAGGTGTGCAAAATAAAAATTCTCTACAAAATATGTATAAACATACCATGTTATTGTGCATTGTGCCTCCATTTATCTGTTTGCTATGGATTCATGTTATGTTTAAAGACAAATTGACATTTTGGCGGAAAAAAATTCATTTTTTTTTTTCAAACAAAAATATTGTATAATCAAACAACAATTTCGCGGACCCCCTGCAGTACCTCCACGGACCCCCTAGGGGTCGCGGACCCCCTGTTGAAGGCCTCTGTAAGCAGATGAGAAACCTGCCGGGGTTTTCCGTCAAAAAAAAAAAAAAGCTCTGTAGTGAAAGTTCTTGAAATGATGAGACAAAATGAGTGCCTTTTTATATTTTTGGGCCAAATGACAGTGAAGTTACAATTTAAGGACTTTAAGACCCTTTTAATACCCTAAGAAAATAGACCATTACTGCGTCAAAAGTAATCAATAAACTATATAATATAAGAAAGAGGTAAATATTTTGAAAATGGCAGATCTACAAGCTCACAACTCCTCACAATATGTATCTGTGGAACCGAGTCAAACTAAATGTAATGCCTTTTTGTTCCTCCAAGTAACTTCTATTATTAACTTACATTTTCCCCATTAATATGAACTTTGCCTCTTCATCACTTATGTATTCTGAGTTTTTGACTTTACAAAGAGTGGATAACGTAACCTATAAATGATCACATATGTAATGTCTAATGCTTGTCATTCTTGTTTTTATTCTAAAGCTGAAGTGGCCGGCCTGTTCACTGCCTATGGACACAGGCGTCCTCCAGCTACTCCTCGGCGATTTCCTACCTCCCTCCTACCCCCAGCTGCCAAAAGAGCCCGGTATACCCACACGTTTGTGTGCCTTAGTGACCACCTCAGCGACACGGTCCCACCAAAGTACGAAAAGATGGAGCTGACCACTGCGGGACTTGGAGAAAAGAGGTTCTGTTTTCAAGGTAAACTTGTACTTTGTCTATACTCCAAAACACTTAGGGTCTGGGGGGACCCTTGGGGGGGTTCCAGGGATCAAAAATGTCAACCAAACAACACGCTTTTTGTGGAGGATTGATCGTCTAGTCAGTAAGAATACTCTGAAAATTCTTGCAGGGGCCCTCATTCAAGGTCATTATGATTATGCATGCACTTCATGGTATCACAACACCTCCAAGGCCTTAAAAACAAGGCTCCAAACATCCCAAAACAAGGCTGTAAGGCTACTTCTTGGCCTCAATCACAAAACCCATCTAACCCCTGCTCATTTTGCTAGGATTGGATGGCTTAGGGTTGAGGACAGAGTACAGCAACTTGCTATGGGCCTGGTCTTCAAGATACACCACAACATTGGGATCCCCCTGTATTTGTCAAAATACTTCCAAAATGTTAATGCAGTCCATGATCATAACACCAGAGGCAGCTCCACAAATCATGTTCAACCCAGATTTGGCTCAACTAAGGGAATGAACTCGTTCTCATGCTATTCATCAAAAATGTGGAATGCCCTACCAAAAGGAGTAAAGGAGTGTAAAACCCTATCCCTACCTATCTATCTGCCTCTTATATTTCATCATGATTTGTGTGCATGGGGTTCTCATCTTAAACAAGCTTAGTGCTTAATGAGAGTTCCAGTTTAGTAGACCTTGCATTGTGAATTTGTACTTCCATGTACTGTTATGTACTGTCATGTACTATTCTCATGTCTTACTAAATAAACTACATCAATCAATCCACAACAAGATGAACTGTTTAACCCATTAAGTCTTGAGGCCGATTCCACAAATGTCTTCTAAATCAGTAGTTCTCAAACATTTTCATACCAAGGACCCCAAATTGATATGCATTTGGCCACGGACCCCCATCTGAAAATGTTTTGTGACAGGGACCCCAGATGAGAAGATATGCGTTTTTTTAATTCCCCCCAAAATGGCAGCGCTTGTGGCACGATGTGATGCTCTGCGAGTTTGTATAACTGCTATTTTGGAAAACTACTGGTTCTAAACGGTGGTTCTAAACCACTGTTTGGAATCCTAACTTTTCTGAAAAACATTTGTTGCTATATAAATCTAAAAATGACAGATACTTTCCCAGTCATGAGCATGAAAAGGTATAACTTTTCTGATAAACATATGTTGCTATATAAATGTAAAAATGACAGATACTTTCCCAGTCATGAGCATGAAAAGGTCTTGTGTTATGAGCTTATAGTGCCATTTTCCTTTAGTTCTTGTAATTGAGTAGTTTTGAAGATGTAACACAAATCCTCTCTTATGGTAGTCCTTAGCACAATATCTGTTCTGACAAGTCTGTTGCACAAAATATTGTCTGGATCTGTGGCTAAATGCATATCAACGTTGCCATTTGTTCTCTGAGTCAACAAAGTGTACCCTTAAAGGTCTGTAACTCAAAGATTGAAATGGGGACCCCTGGAACCCCCCAAGGACCCCTGGTGGTTTCTGGACCACACTTGGATATTTTAAAGGTCTTGATTTTGTTTACTGTCTATTAAGTTTAACATTGCGACTGTTCTGTCCCCCCCCCCCTTTTTTTAATAGGCGATGAGAGTGACGCGGCCCACTTCCGTTCTGAAATGGAGTCCGCATATCCTCCCCTGAGAGAGACGGGGGGATTCGAACTTCTCAGAATCACAGGGACTACTAGAAGTAGGGACCTTTGTGTGATCCAGAGCCCTGAACAGGGGTACACTGTGCAGCACCTGCGCAACCCTTCAACTGGCATCGGGCAGGCCACACTGTATGTCAGGCCTTTGCAGAAAAGCATCGATTTTGCGGTACGTGTCAATAAGTGTTTTATTGATGCATTACCTAATATTTAAAATGTCTTTGTAATTGACCTTGATAAATGCTTTATACTTAACATTGTTAAATGTTTTCTCTCGTAGACCCGTGCCCTTACCTCTCCCTCACAAGCTGGACCCCTAACAAGGTGTCTGTGGTGTAACCAGCACTTCCCATTCAACAACATGAAGAGCCATGTGCAAAAATGCACAGGGTAGGCATTGTCCTTATCTTTGATCGTTCTTACACTTTTGTTTTTGCACTTCAGAATAAAAATTCAACAGCATTGATCCAGTAGTCTATTAGACTGTAGATTGTGCACACTGCCCGTAGGCCACAGAAGCACCTTCTCTGTTCATGTTTTATCATTGTCTCCGCCAGGCCGACGGTATGGCCAATACCTTGTTTTGTACCCTGTCATTCATCGACACATTGTGAACCTGCATATCTGCTATACTTAATTAAATCTGCTGTTTTCGAAATATTTTATCATTTTGAAAACTGTTTTCGAAATAGTTTAACATTTTGAAACTTAATAAGACATTCTGCATACTGAGTACAGAATATTTTGATGCCAATACTTTTGTACTTTTGGGTTATTTTTGAATGCAGGAGTTTCATTTGTAACAGTATTACTACACTGTGGTATTGCTACTTGTAACAGTATTGCTACAATGGTATTGCTACTTTTACTAAGTAAAATATCCACCACTGTAGATATGTCTTAAGTACGGTAACTAATGTAATGGTACAGAGATTTCAAGTTAATTTGGGAAATTCATGAAATAAATATCTGACCGATCTTTACAGGTCACCCAGTCCACAAATCGTCAACCTGGATTCTGACGATGAGGTCATCCCATCTGGCCCGTCTACCTCTCGGTCTGCCGTCAGCCTGCCTGGCCTGTCTACCTCTCAGCATGCTGTCGCCCTGCCTGGCCTGTATACCTCTCAGTCTGCTGTCGCCCTGCCTGGCCTGTCTAACTCTCGGTCTGCTGTCGCCCTGCCTGGCCTGTCTACCTCTCAGTCTGCTGTCGCCCTGCCTGGCCTGTCTACCTCTCAGCCTGCTGTCGCCCTGCCTGGCCTGTCTACCTCTCAGTCTGCTGTCGCCCTGCCTGGCCTGTCTACCTCTCAGCCTGCTGTCGCCCTGCCTGGCCTGTCTACCTCTCAGTATGCTGTCGCCCTGCCTGGCCTGTCTAACCTCTCAGTCTGCTTTCAGCCTGCCTGGCCCGTCTACCTCTCAGTCTGCTTTCAGCCTGCCTGGCCCGTCTACCTCTCAGTCTGCCGTCGCCCTGCCTGGCCTGTCTACGTCCGCCTCTGCTCTGTCTGGCTCGAGTGACTCAAGGGCATTTCTTGAGAGTCTCTTCTCCCCAGGTATAACCACGGGTATATTGGGTATTTGAAATGTGAGTTTTAGAAATCTGTTTTCACTGGTCTTTATTTGCTATGTATTTCTGCATCTACTTAGAGTGGAAGGTGGAACCTGACAGCTGTAGAGCTGCGATGCTCTTTAAGACGTGGTTGCTGTCCGACAATGAAAATGAAAGGTTCCTTGTTCTCAGAATGGACTTGGGAGACGACGTAGAGGAGCAAGAGGCCTCGCTTATGTCAACTTATAAGGCTGTCAAGGAGAACTGGGCACGCCCTATTAAGTGCAGACTGGAAGGTACAGTATGTCAAATGTAAATGTCTTGAGAAATCATAACTTTCTAAAGAAAGTTGCCTGACATTTTGCTTTTCCATATAGGCGATCGAGCATTTGGTGAAGGAGTCATGCGCTTTTTCTTCTCCAGAACCATTAAACTTTTGCAGAATGGCTTCCACTTGAACTTAGGTATGTTGACTGAATAGTTGTTGAGACTGCAAAGTTGTACTGAATGGCTGTTGAAAAGTATCTGCTTTGTGTCCGCACAGTGCACACCACTCACAATCATGTTAGAAACTAATAATTGTGGTAATTTAACAGTCATTCACCTGGCCTTTTAAGATTCATGACTTTAACCCTAGTATCGCTATTCTGGGGGGAACATTCACATAAAATAGCAGATCTACAAGCCACAACGTGTTGGCACTTGTAGATTAGCTATTTTCAGTGAGATTTGGTGTCGAGGGAAACGATCAGACCATGTCCATAGCAGACAACTAAGTGTTACTGTACTATAATGTATGAAGGGTTAAAGTGGTTGTTTTCTGTGCAGGTCACAAGGCTGTTACAAGGCTCTTTGACGGTGAGACCGATCATTTGGTGCCATGCAATTCAGAGAGGCTTATAGAGAGCGACATGTTCCTCGTTGCTGGTAGGTTGATGCCAAATTATTAAAAGGGTCTATGTTCAATTGTCAAATGGCCATTTTCAATTAAAGGATAGGACCAGTGTAATTCTTGCAGTTATGGGTTAAGTGTATTGCTCATGGACAATTTGACACATAAACAGTGGCCAGGAGTAAAACCAGTTATTATCAGACCCCACTAGAAAAAAAGTAGTGGGTTTTTATCTTTTTGTAGATCATAATAAATAAGATGGATGACACTAGTCATTTTAATGGCAAGCAAATTTTGGTTAAATTATTAAAATTGCTATACTTTTTGGTTTCATTTAGGGAGGATGATGGGCCATTCATTCTTTCTTGCATGGTGGACCCTGTGTGTCCGGAATTAGTCCGGCTATTGTGCACGTTCTGTTTGGGGGAACACCAGAGACTGCAACAGTCGTGATCGAAGACTGCGCTGACCTGGACATTCGCAGCACCATTCAGTTGGTATGATATGATTTCTGTCTTTTACAAAATGTCTTTGTTTTTAGCTGTGATATTTGCACCTAAAAATGTATTTGCATCTAAAAATGTATTTGCATACAATAATACACACACCCTCAACAGCCAATACCTCCTCCCCACACTCTCTTCCACATCACTTGAAATGTATGGGTCTCTAGTGTAAACCAGCAATTAAGCTACATTTTTACCTAAAACTGATACAAATGTGATCATAACAAAAAAAAAAATGTGAATGTTAAATGTACATTTGTTACTTTTGTCACCAGCTCGAAGGCGATGCAGAGCTGACAGAGGAGGAGGTGGCAGGTGTTAACCAGCTGGCCCTATCATGGGACATTGACGTCTTCACCCAGACCAACAGAAGATGGCTCTATGACCGTCTTCTCCTCTGTGCTGTGAGTACTGATGTGCTAACACACTAAAAGTGAATAACGGATGCAGAGTTATTTTGATGTCATGATTCCACCACACCCCAGGTAACTATGATTTCTGATTTAGGTCATTCGGCGAAGTAGCAGACAAATCAGGCAGCTGAAGAAGGGGCTGAAGGACACCCAGGTCTGGGGTCTTTTCACACAGAGACCAGACACCATTCCCCTTATGTTCCCGAGGGACTGTGAAAGTGCACCCAGTTCTGAGGTAACGGTCATTCACACAGGAGCTGTCCACATCGTAGTTGCAACACCATCCATTAACCGCCCATTCATCCAATCATGAAAGCAACCTATCTGATTGTACTAAATGATGATAAACTCACCAATATTGCAGATGCATCACACTTCAGGGCAGCACTCAAAGAAACTGGTTTGACACAGGGCTGCACCGCTCTGCTGTTTTTTTTGGCTAGTCTATCAATTGCATTCGATTCATCTTATTTTAAAGTGCATTTTAAATTAGCCATTTATTTTTTTGCAACAAATCAATTAACCACTAGAATTAGTTTCTAATGCGGTGCACAACAGTGTCGGGCAAAAATTGTGGAAACTGCAGGTCTACAAGCTCACAGCACATTGCGATGTGACATGTGGTTAAAGACAAAACTTCTCTTTTTGCAGTTTATCATCGAAAACATAGTGTGGCCAGTCCTAGATGAGACTGCTGATGACTACGACGCCCAGTGCACTCTGGATGAGAAGTGCAGAGTGGCAGGGTACCTCCGGACATACATCGAAAGTGGTAATCATTATAAGTTATTGGGAGCAGTAGTGGACGTGAATGCTATAATCAAAGTGAAAATGGGAGACGGCATTTGTAAACTGATTTGACAAAGGGTCTATTTTCAGTCTTTGCTACAATTTTAAAGGGATGGATGTGATCATGGTTAGTGCACATTGACACTTTGGTAGTGGTAGGTCTGGGTTATGTAGTTACCTGGCAGTGGTGAAATAAATGCTTAAAAGTACAAATTATGAAGTAATTTTTTTTATATCAGTGCTCTCCTTCCTGTATTTAAATTTATAACATTCAATGTAAAACAAAACCTGACATCTTTCAAAAATGATAAAGATAGCAGATCTCCCAAACACATCGTGATACATTGTGAGCTTGTAGATAAACTATATCTTTTGTTAATTCTTGGTATTCCTTTTTCACCTTTCTTTCACCATTATAGCTTCCTCTGAAAAGCTGAAGGCGCTGCTCAAGTTCTGGATCGCGTGGGAATCAACGAACGCCAAGATGAATGAGATGGTGGTGCAAGTGGTCCACAGGGCTCTGCCGATGTCCTCCACGTGTTTTCAAACTCTTCGACTGCCAGCCCACTACGAAGAGTATGATGTGTTTGTCCATGAATTTGAGGCCTGTATCGGCACCAGTGACACTGGCTTTGGAATGGCGTAGGGCGTGACTATGCGCCAGTGGTGGAGATACTGAAAGGTAGAAGTACTCTGTTGCAAGTAAAAGTCTGGAATTCAAATTTACTTGAGTAAAAGTACAAAAGTATTTGTACTGGTGGTGTTATAGGTACTTAAAGTACCTAAAGTACTAAAAGTACTAAAATGTTCCATTTTCAAATAGCCTAGGTATAAAATGGGGCTAACGTGGTTAATGTGTGTTTTATAATGTAATCATTTATATCTGCAAAGTAACTTGTAAAGTTTTCAAATAATTGTAGTGGAGTAAAAGTACAATATTTGTCTCTGAGGTGTAGTGGAGTAAAAGTACATTATACAATTATATTGTATTGAGGCTTATTAGCCAGGGTTAAGCTGCTACTATACAATTGCACTGTTCATATTTTCCCTTAGTGAAACTCCTCACTAATTACAGAAAGGGATTTTGCTGTTGTTAGTTTGGACTCCTGTTCAAAACTTTGCACTTATTTTTTTTTATACGTTGTCAAATTAGTTTATTTTCCTTGTTCCTGTTAAATTGCACTATAGACCAATGTTTGTTTACCAACATTGAGACTGGATGCACAGGTGATTGTTTCACGCAATCAATTCTCAACCTGTTTTGGGGTGCGCTGGTTTCAGCACACCCCAACCCCCTCTTGTGTGTTGGCTGGTGAGGCGCGTCCTAGCGAGACCTGACAGAATGGGTTTCATTGAGCGCATTCTGGTTGCACGCATTCTGGTTCATATCAATGTGACGTCGTCTGTTAAGGGGTCCATTGAGCGACCTGATAGTGAACTTGCACTACAAAAATGCACTGACAGTTTGAATGTGCGGAATTTAATAAATAATTCTACCTCAACTTTGCTCTGTCAATGTCTGCATGTGAAACAGGAGACATAAGGTAGTGTGGGTAAATGACTGTACCTGCTAATGTATTCAAAGTAAATCATGGGACATGAAGTACACACTGTATTTTACAGTTTTTTCATAGTCAAAATATAGAGTGAGATGGGGTAATCTCACTAGTGAAATAACTTGGGGCAATTGTTTGTGCTGCCAGTGACAATCCCAGTACACTAGCAACAGTGAATTTAAATGTGTGAAAAACGGAAACATCTCATTGCCACCACAAGCTTATCAAGTAGTGACATCAAGAGATGGGTATCCATATGCACAAGGGTACATCTTTCACATGGGCATTACAGGTAAACAAACTGGCACAACTGCAACGTTGATGCCAGTTAAATAATTGCGTGGGTACTCATTTTGTTGTGCAAGGGGATGGGCTAGTTACTAGATGGGCATTCCAAAATGCTCCAAATTTGATACAAAGCTAGAAAATGTATAAGCAGACAGGTTCTGTTGAGAAATGGGCCGATTTTCCCAATTAAAAAATAGAATACACACACTGACATTTCAAAAGCTCCCAGTCAAGGCTTTATTCTAGAAACGTTTTGACAGTCTGAAGATATGTCTGACACGAGGGTCAACACATGCCTTGTCTATTGCTGATGAGATTTGTAAGATCTAATAGCCATGTATGCAGAAAAGTGTTCACAATAAGCCATGACACTATTCTACTACTATTCTATGTTTTGTGTCGGTATTCATCTGGCAAACATGTTCATTTGTACCCGTTGTCATTCAGGTACTGCTCACATAAGTCAGTCAAGTATAATTTAGAGAATGTGTACAGTTCAAGATAAACTGCCAAGGCCATATGGAACATTGGAGTCTGGCAGATATTTAAGTTCTTGTTCACTACATTGGTGAGGGAGTTGGATCTCGATGTACGGTAAATGCCCTCCCAGTCCACACCAGTCTTGATCAACCTGAAATGATATTGAGAATTTTGATCATTTGATATATATTCTGTATACGTTTTGAAGTCCTTTCTTTAATTGTGGTTGAGCCAGAGCCCAAGAAATGTTTTGAAAAACTAACTTTCAGGATCTAACAGTAAGATCTCTAAGCATACCTGTTGGAAATCTTTCCCTCTTTTTGGTTAGTTAGCCACTACTGCAATGGTGAACAGTTTTTATTTTTTACAAATCCGATAAAGGCAGTGAAAATGTGGAAGTTGCTCTTCCTCCAGAAAATGGTAGTGTGTAATTAGTGTGGTTATTTTTGTAACATGTTCTACCCCTAGATAATGTTGCCAAACACGGACTGAGAACATTGATTGATACTGGGTTAACTCTTCTAATTGTACCTCATAATTGCTTACCTGTCGAGATGGTAATCCATATTGCTGAACAGCAGACAAGAAGCCATCGAGTACAGTTGCAGCTCTGTTTGTGGCAGCGTTGAGATATACACAATCAGCTCTGAGAATCCATCTAAACCACCATCTCCATCTGCAATGTGAAAATATGTGTAAATACATCAACAAATACCACAAAGAAGAAATTGTATAATATTGACTAATAATAACTGGTTGACCACATTGTGAACTTGTGTCATATTGTAACCTACAATCCAACCTGTCTCCCTCATAATATTTACCCAAGTGAATAATTCCAAATCATTTGGTTCACTAACATCTCCTTTGATATTAATATCTACGCTTGCCACAATTATGGTATGCTACACATGAGTTAACATTTCAAATGATATGAATATATTAAAAAAGGCATCCAGATTTCTTTGGAATTCTTTAGTTTCAAAACGTGATGATGACAAGTAACGTTTTTCATCTCCATTTCAGGTTAAGGTGGGATGTTATTGTTATGTCTCAAGTGAGGTCAAAGTTAGGGTTAAGGTCAGATCAGAGCCATACAGTTAACTCTCCTCTACCACCACCTAGTGTATGTTGTGATATCGATTGTGATTGGTTGGTGCACGTACTGAAGGGTTTGTCATCAGAGTCAGTGTGGTGGAAGTCCTGTGTATGTTTACATGCAGCAGTCTGTTTAATAAACTCCATGTTACAGCACATCATCATCCAGACTAATTGTGCACAGTGTAAAACAAGACTACAGTAAAATTGCACTTCCTTGTACATTATCTTACTTTGATATGTAGCCCTCTGGAGTTGCTGGAGTACAGATCAGAATTCCTGTAAGAAAACAGTGTCAATATGATCATTATAAAATATAACACGTTCGTTTGAACAATCTGTATAGGGTCGAGTATGTTATGATGTGGGGGAGCTTCAATATTAATTACGGGTACAGAACTGGATAACCTATATGCACCCATGCCATGACCAAATGCAATCGCGCATAAAAACAAAAAAGTTCGTATGCAAAATACTATTGTGCATAACAATACACCAGCAATTGCACATCAATCAAAGAATCAGCGACATTCATGATATTATTGTTATCGGTCGGGTGGTTGTAACTGTCGGCTATTGCCTCTGGAACACCCGAGAGTTAAAGAGGGAGATTAAGCCTATAGGGAAGGCTTCTGATAGCACTGAGCGCACAGGCCAATACAAACTAATACGTGAGTGCGCTCCCAGTGCGCATTTCCTAACGCACCAGAGAGAGCTCGCCTCACACAATTAAGAACACACAAAAGAAAGCGCTCATTTCTGGCGAAAGAACGTCATGAATGATAATATATGACGATGATGATGAGATGAGATGAGACCCGTGCACGGCGCCTGATATGTAGCCGAAACAATTGACTGCGGTAACGATAGCCGTCAGCCGCCTGGCTCACGTTACCGCAGTGGTTTCCAGCCGCGTATTATTACGCATGGAGTAAATTCTATAGGCTACAGGTCAGGAAGTGAATTTCACATGCAGGCTGTATATACACAATAATGTTAATCAAACTGTCTATAGCTCAATGCAGTACATGCACACCTGACCTGTAGTACAGTGTACAGTACCTAGTGTACAGGTCCTGTACACTAGGCTATAGTAAAGTCAGTTAGCAACAGAAACCTCACCGTTGGTCACCAGATCCACACATCACCATGGCGCATCAGACGAACGATACAAATGAACTGTAACGCACACACATAGCCTAGGGGCTACTGTACATACTAGCCTTCTTGGGAGGTGCTATAGCACTGCTTTATAAAGCACCCTCCTAGCGCAGCCTATAGTATTACTACAATATAACTAGGTCTACCGGGTAAGCCTTTTACTTAACACTGATTGAAAAGAGGTTTTTGCATCTTCAGATCAAAAAACACTAAAGTTATGGATTGCAGGCTGCAAGCTGTGCATTTGCGATAACACACGTGATTATTCTATTGTAAACTCACCTCTGACCATTTTCTGCCAGTCTCCTTCGAATAGTACGAGGTGAAACTCCAAAGACACCAGTGATTTATTGGGTTGACAGTCACTGGCCAGATGTATATGGAGTATATCCAGTGGACTTTCCAGCGTCGGATGTCCAACACCAGTGGCGGCCAATGACACGGTCACTTCTTCTTTGACATTCTCCATATCAACTCGGTGTTCAATCGCTTTTAGAGTATTGACTATTTGCTTATCAGCATCTATATCTTGCAAGAGCGCATACTCCCCAGCATTGCCAAGAGATCTTCAATGCGCATTAAAATAGCATCTGCAGATAAACTGGCATTCTCCATCTGATCTGCTAAAGTAAACATCGCATCCCTTAACTCATTCATATCTGCCATAACTTTACTTCATTAAAGATTATAATACTTTACCTACATATAAAAAACACTAGTGACATATTTACTGGGATTTAAAAATGGCGGAGCTGGTTTGCAGACAGACCAAAATAATCGAGAGCAAGGGATTACCCAATCAGAAAATAGGTCCCGCCCTATGGTCCCGCCCCGTTCCTGTTGATTGACAGACGCCGATGTCAAACCATGATTCGGTAAATGGAAGCCATTCTTTTGAAAAGACAGCATGAAATAAAAAACCCATTTAATAAATACCAAAATAAATAAATAAAAAGCACAATTAAATGAAAAACACTAAAAAATAAATAAAAGTATTTATTTATTTATTTGCATTTTTTATTTATATCATCATGTTTTTTATATATTTCATTGTGGTATTTGTTATAACATTTTTGGACCAATGTACCTTATGAAATAGCTAAAAGTGGCAACATGTAATATATATAGGTTGACATTATAAGTCACAATGAAATAAATATAAAACACAATAAAATAGAAAACATTACACAATAAATAAATACATTTATGTATTTAATTGTATTTTTTATTTATTTAATTGTATTTTTATTTATATCATTGTGTTATTTATTCATTTCATTGTGGATTTTATTCATTTCATTGCGATATTTATTTTTTAATTTTTGGACCTTTGGACTTGATTAAATAGCTAAAAGTGGCATCATGTAATATATATAGGTTGACATTAAAAGTTACAATGAAATAAATAAGAACCACAAAGAAATAAATAGAAAACCCAATGATATATAAAAAAATACACAATAAATAAATACATTTATTTATTTAATTGTATTTTGTATTTATTTAATTGTATTTTGTATTTATATCATTGTGTTTATTATTTATTTCATTGTGGTATTTATTATTTAATTTTTGGACCTATGGACTTCCATAGTCCACAGTGGCTGCGGGTACATGGACAGTTTCATTCGGAATGAATACACTTCTATTCCGAATGAATGAATGGATGAATTCATTCAGAATAGAAATGCTCATGTAAACACCTCAATTGGAATAGAATATTCCATTCCAGTCTGACCCGAATTAATTTTCATTCGGGTTAGGAGGGGTGGTATAAACCGTTTGAATAGGGATATACCAATCGGAATTGACCATGTAAACACTTTATTCCGAACGCTCCTCTCTGTTTGGAATACATGCATTCCTTTGCGCATGTCCGTGCTTATAGTGCTGTCAGAATTGTCCAAAAATGACCTATCAAATCTCTAATTCGGCCACGGTCGCTCCTGCGGGATAAAATGAATGATTCTATTCTATAGCGTCATTTAATAAGCCATGGTTAAGCCCAGACTTGTCCAGGAGAACGGACGCTCCAAGGATTGCTGGCCTAGGCTACACTTATATGGATCTTTTTCTAAACAGGTATTTTAGTCCTCAGTTTTTAAAAATAATCCCTGGCCACATGACAAAGATTTTTTTTTTTAAATCCCTGTCCACACGTAAACGCAGATGATCAGCTGCAAGTTTCAATTTTAAATCAGATTTTACATTTATTTTATATATGAGGGGCAAAATACGTATACATTTTTTATCACATGTTAAGGCCCAATACTGCAATAGCTGCATTGTTTTAATAGCATACGTGAACAAAAATAAATGAAAACTACATTATTAGGGTGCAGCTGCAGCGAAAACAGATTTTTACTTAATCAATTCATTACATGGGCAGCCGGAACGGTCGTCCCAAAACACTACGCCCCACGCACCTTTTGAGCGGGCCATCCACGGCCGCTCCATGGTCGCTGGATTTTGACCCGGGGCGATTGTGTTTTAGGGCGGCATACTCCGCATTCTCCGTGTGCGCACCGCACGCTACTCTGCGCAGAAAGAGGGTTTTCGTCACAGTGAATGAGTTACAGCATGTTTCAAAGCTTTTTCATAATAATACAAGAAAAACGTGACACTCGGCATAATGAGTAGCTTATATACTTTCTACTTAAGTATATTTCGATGCCAATACTTTTGTACTTTTGCCATAAATGAGCGTGCCTTGTTTCATAGACTGTAGTGTTGCTCTCTCTCTCTCCATTTATTATTATAATGACCATGAGCAGTCCGGTGTTTATGTATTATTATGTATTATTATAATGACCATGTGCGAATGCGCGATGACGTCATCGTACCTACATGAGAAATGTGACAAATAGTATAGGCTAGCCTACGTTTTACCGTGTCTGGTACCAATACAAAAAAATAAACTGGTCTGAACTTGTAGATCTGCTACTTTTGCATTAAAACGGCGATAACAAAGGAACACAGGCTTGTACCGCATACAACGCTGCCTGGCCAGGAGTCGGTAAGCACCGGCCTGTCTACGACCGACAGACCTCCGCTGCGGAGGCACAAGGGGGCTATTCATTGCCTCCTCCCATGCCCACCAGGGGAAGCTCTGCTCCGGGTAGTGGCCCCTGGTCCATGCCCGCGCGTAGGCGGGAACCACTTTGCGCATGTCAAAAGTTATATTCCGAATGAATGCTTTGGTCATGTAAACGAGGAATACTTTTATTCAGGTCCCATGTAAACAGGTGAGTGGATCAGATTCCTCTATTCGGAATGAGTTAATTCGGAATGAATTCATTCTGAATGAATACATGATGGTCCATGTACCCGCAGCCAGTGATATCCAGAGGAGAGAGGACTGCCGTCCTCTTCAGCTGCTCCCCATGCTTTTGTTCTGTTCTATTTGACTATTCTTTCCATCCACACACCCTGCACTAAACCATGTTCCACGCATCCACACTTACACCACTGATTTACTGACTCCACACCTCATTGGATCCTTTTACTGTTATAATGTCTCTTTATGTTCAGTTATCTATAAGTTGCTTATGTTAGTTTAGTAGTCAATAAATATCTTTGTTAAACTTTCCGTTGGTCTCCCTCCCTATTATTTGTCATGGCAAGAGCCAGCCATGACTGTGTGTGTGTGTGTGTGTGTGTGTGTGTGTGTGTGTGTGTGTGTGTGTGTGTGTGTGCACGTGGCGCATATGCATGCATTGCTTTATTACTTAAATGTCAGTGAACTCAACGTGACCCTGTTGAATCATAGCGCAATATCTTTCCAATACAAAGAGAAGGAGACCACTGGGTCAATTAATCTATAACTACCAGTTATGTTCCACTGATGTGTTTTCAAGCCATTCCAATAGCCGCTCATATTAGAATAACATGTGACTGGACGTCTAATAACGAGGAGAGAACTACAAAGACATCTGAAATAAAACAGGCATCCAGGAGATGGAAGGAGAAGTGTACTCACTCATGTTTTACTTTAAGTAAAAGTAATAATACCACAATGTAGAAGTTACAAGTAAAAGTCCGTTATTCAAAATGTACTTGAGTAAAAGTGCAAAAGTATCTCCATCAAATTGTATTTAAAGTACCATAATTAAAGGTACTCATTATGCAGAATTCCCCATTTCACAAGTTTTCAAAAATACTGTATATACAATATAAATATATGTTTGTAAAAATAGCTAACTATATATAGGCATATAGGGCTGTAGTGGTTTGTGTATGTTTTGCAATAAGTGAAATATACAAAGTAATAATTGTAGAGGAGTAAAAGTACAACATTTGCCTCTCAGATGTAGTGTAGTACAAGTAAAGGTATTGAAAATTGGAAATACTCCAGTAAAGTAGAAATACAGTATTTTGAGTGTACTTGTACTCAAGTTTATATACCACAATATAAGAATACTCTGTTACAAGTAAAAGGCCTGTATTCAAACTTTTACTTGGGTAAAAGTACAAAAGTATTGGCATTAGAGTAAGCTAAAGTACTCAAATCTTTCAGAATTTGTCAAACGTTTTCCCCAAAATATATTTGGTATAAAATAGTATAAAGCAAGTGGTTAATTTTTTTGTATTGATAATCTAAATCTACAAAGTAACTAGTAACTTAAGTTACTACAGTAGTAAAAAATAAATAAAACAATTGTAGTGGAGTAAAAAGTACACTATTTGCCTCTGAGATGTAATGGAGTAGAAGTATAAGGTATCCCTAAAATGTAAATACTCAAATAAGCATTTGATTATTATCACTTTTCAAATAGCCAAAGTATTAATGTAGGTTTTGTAACGATAATCTAAATGTACAAAGAGTAGCTGAAGTTTTCACATGTACTTACAGTCTCGCACCATTGTCCACAAAAGATGTCCGCTGGTGCACATATTTCACTCCCACTAAACATCATTTAAAGCGCGTTCCCACTTTGCAATAAAGTGCCAAAAGAATGAAGCACAGAAATAGCATCCATAGCGGTAGATACTGTGTTTCATTTGACACTAATCATTGCCATTGGAGAAGAAAAGGGGGGACAGCTAATAGTGGAGGTCAACCATATTTCCATACAGAGAAAATGCAGTACTGTACTACACTAGTGTTCCCAACCGCTTTTCCTTGGAGCCCCCCTATTTACATGGGACAAAAGATGAGACCCCCATCCATCGCGTCACTTCGTGATGCGTTGTAAGCTTGTAGATCAGCTATTTCTGCTATTTTATTCATAACATTATTACATATGTTAATAATTTCTTTGTATTTTTAAGTTATTTGTCATATCTACCCTGTGCATTTTTTGATTTTTTTTTCTTCATATGTTCCAATGTTCAATAACAAACACAAAATTAAATCGTTAATCGTAATTATTTGAGTGACAAAATGTCGTCAACTTAAATTTGTATTCATGACAGGCCTAGTTGTAAGTGAACGAAAGTAAGTTATGACTTAGTTGTTTTTAAGTTTAAAATGTTGGACTATAACCTCCAAACAGACAAGACCTCACGACCCCCCCACCTGTGATATTTGGCGCCCCCCACTAAAGGGGGCTGTGCCCTTCCTGGAGGACTCTCCACTGAGCACTGTGACACTAATGACTGAGAGTGTGTGTCAAGTGCTTGACGGGGTCGACGGAGATTTTGGGGGGCCGGCCTGCCATCCTACAGTGATGCAAAGTAACTAAGTACATTTACTCAAGTGCTGTACTTAAAGCATCACTATGTAATTTTGTCCAATCTGTACGGTAGAGTATGTTGATACAATATAACTTATATAATTTGGGTGGTTGTATTTGGTCTCCCTGCTCTTCTATTGACACATTTTGATCGTGTCAAAGGTCATGTCTCACCTAGACACATGATCTGAATCCACAAATTTTGACCTGATGGTCAAGATTCAATGTATCCCGTGAGCAAGCAGGCAGGCTCTATTAGCTCAATGGTAAAAATGTCAGCACTTGCGGAGGAAACCGGGTTCAAATCCGGGGTAGAGAGGAAAGTTACATAGTGCAACTTTAAGAATAGTCTTGAGGTGTATTTACTTGAGAATTTCCCCCTTTTATACTTTAAACTTCTAATCCACTACATCTCAGTAAAGTATGAAAATACTGTATTTTCTTTTTTGACAGCTTTATTACTAGCTATTTTGCAGATTTTTCTTTTTCTTTTTCTATTTTACGAAACATACGTTGGCCACATAAGCCCTAATTTATTATACTTCAGCTATTTGAAATTTGCAAATTTATGAGCTATATATATATATATATTACATATTTGCTGGAAGTACTCAGATATATGTATATAATGTATAATATATATATATATATTTTTACTTTGCAGATCTACAGATCTACAAGTTCACAACTCGTTGCAATGCGACGAAGTGTGAGCTCGTAGATGGCTGAAGTATGAATTAGGGTTTATTTGGCCATTCTGACCAATGCATGGCTCATGAAAATAATCAAAGAAATGCTAAATAAATTGTAACTAAAGCTGTCAAAACAAAATACAGTATTTACCTCTGAAATGTAGGGGAGTAGAACCGGTGATTGCAGGGTGTCCTCACACCTCTGACACACACACACACACACACACACACACACACACACACACACACACACACACACACACACACACACACACACACTTGCTCCGCTGCAGGCCAGAGGCAAGCGGATCCTCCCGTACTTAGACGATTGGCTGGTATGTGCTTCGTACCAAGAGCAGGCACTCAGCGATACGTCCACCCTTCTGGCCCATGCCGCACGGCTGGGGCTCACGGTGAATCTCGCCAAGAGCTCTCTGGCTCCCAGTCAAACTGTTGTGTTCATCGGCATCGCCCTCAATTCGGTTTCAATGCGGGCCTGCCCCTCCCCACGGAGAGTGGACGACATTGTGGCCCTTGTCGCTCGTGTACAGGGAAGTACAAGGCCGACATACGGCCTGCTCCTTCGTCTGCTGGGCACATTGATTGCGGCATCCGCAATTGTGCCCCTGGGACTCCTTTCGTTGCGCCCCCTGCAGCGGTTGGTCAACGGCTTGGGCCTCGACCCCAAGAGGCACCAGAAGAGGCTGGTGAGGAACTCCAGCCAGTGCCGTCGGCTGCTAGAACCCTGGAGAAGGAGGGCGAGTCTCTGCCGGCGCGTCGCCATGGGCTCACTGCCCTCTCGCCGGGAGATAGTGGTGACGGATGCATCTCTCTCAGGCTGGGGGGCTGTGTGGAATCACAGGACCGTAAGAGGAACCTGGGGCCCTCAGCAGGGGCTACTACATATAAATGCGCTGGAGCTCCGTGCAGTGTACTTAGCCCTCAAACATTTCCTTCCCGCCTTGGAAGGAAAACATGTCCTTGTCCGATCAGACAATACATCAACGGTCTACCATGTGAACCATCAGGGAGGTGTCAGGTCCAGGCTGTCTCTGCAGGAGGCTCAGAGACTCCTTCAGTGGGCCTTTCCTCGCCTGGCCAGTCTCAGGGCAGTACATCTGCCAGGTGTTCACAACCAGGCTGCAGATATGCTTTCTCGCCAGAGTCCTCCTCCAGGCGAGTGGAGGTTGAACCCCTCAGTGATTCAGGAGATCTGGGAGAGGTACGGGAGAGCAGAAGTGGATCTGTTTGCTTCAAGCACATCAACACACTGTCGACTATGGTTCTCCCTGTCGGATCCAACCAGTCCATTGGGGCAGGACGCACTAGCTCACCCATGGCCCCTAGACTGCCTCTTGTACGCATTCCCTCCAATTCCACTGCTCGGGCTGACGCTTCACAGAATAGCCACATGCGGTCACACGGTGCTGCTGGTGGCTCCATACTGGCCGGGGAGGATATGTTTTCCCATGATCCGACGGCTTCTCAACGGAGCGCCTTGGCCTCTCCCGTCGAGACAGGACCTCCTGTCGCAAATAGGGGGCCGCATTTGGCATCCCCAGCCAGATCGCCTCCAGCTTCATGTATGGCCCCTGAGGGGCCGGGTTCACTGCTGAACTCCTGCGATCAGGCGGTTGTCCATACCTTGCTGAACGCTCGTGCACCCTCCACTAGAGCGCTGTACTCTAACAGATGGAAATTGTTCCGTAGTTGGTGTGAGGGCCAACAAGTGGATCCAGTCATGTGCTCGGTACCAATTCTGCTCCGCTATCTGCAGACATTGTTGGTTAAGGGGCTCTCAGCCTCTACAATGAGGGTGTATGTTTCCGCCATTTCGGCTCAGCATGGGCTGGTTGACGGTCGTACTGTCGGATCTCATCCTATGGTGAGTCGCTATCTGAAGGGGGCTCTTAGGTTGCGCCCCCCGCATGTCACTCGGGTGCCCTCATGGGACTTGCCTACGGTCCTGGAAGCCCTGTGTTCTCCGCCGTTCGAGCCGCTGGAGCGGGCTGATCTCAGGTGGCTGTCTGTTAAAACCGCCTTCCTCCTCGCCATTACATCTGCCAAGCGAGTGGGGGAACTCCAGGCCCTGTCTGTCGCCAGGGACTGTTTGAGGTGGACTTCGGATGGGTCTGGGGTTACTATGTGGCCCAACCCCTCCTTTCTTCCAAAAAGGCTTTCAGCCTTCCATATCAACCAGCCTGTCGGATTGACGGCTTATGCCCCACAGCCGGGGGCAGAGGGATCGCATCCTGATCGTGGGTTGCTGTGCCCCATCCGGGCCCTGAGGCAGTATGTGGATGTGACTTCTGTGTTTCGGAAGTCGGACGCACTGTTTCTCTGTTATGGAGGGCACAGGAAAGGGTGTGCTCTGTCCAAACAACGACTCTCTCACTGGATTGTTGATGCCATTCTGCAGGCCTACGAACGCAAGGGTTTGCCTGTTCCTCATGTGAGATGTCATTCGACCAGGAGCGTGTCCACCTCCTGGGCTGCATTGAGGGGTGTCCCACTGGCTGACATATGTGCTGCAGCAGCGTGGGCCTCTTCCTGCACGTTTGCCCGCTTCTATAGGGTGAATGTGGCCGCCCCTCATCCCATGGCGATGGCGGTGCTGTCTGCCTCTTCTACCTGCAACTGATGGTCAGGTAAGGGCAGGTTCCTCGTGACTATGTTGGTATTAGTCATCCAGGTGTTGAAAACACTGCCTCTGGCGGTCAGTAGGAATGAAGTAGAACGAGAGTTATGCATATAACTAAGGTTCTACGAATTCCGGATGACCGCCAGAGTTGACTGTCACTCGGAATCTCGTTCTCGACGAAAAGATTTCATGAGGATGAACGCTGTGTGCCCCGCACCTATATAGGTGGCGTGCGCGTACACAGGTCACGAGTGACTTTGTTGGTATTAATATTCGACCTATGCGCGAGCGCGCGATGAATATCCAGGTGTTGAAAACACTGCCTCTGGCGGTCATCCGGAATTCGTAGAACCTTAGTTATATGCATAACTCTCGTTCTTGCTACTACAGTGTTAATGTGAGTGTGTTATTGGCCTCATATCAAAAGAACTGTGGGTCACATGGAAGGGTCAAGGATTTATACTGGAGCAGCGCTGGATGCTGACTGAAGCTGACATCAGGACAAATACAAACTCTACAGCAGTGTTGTCAAACTGGTGTTTCGCGGGCCAATGAAGGCCCACGACGTGGTCCAATGTGGCCCGCAAGAAATAAAAACAACAAAAAAAAACGGCAGCACCAGCTTCTTTGTGCACTGAGGCTGTTACACCGGATTGCCTTGACACTGACAGAGAACTTGAACATCATTCTGATCTGTCTGGAAGCGAGTCCCACTATTGCACGATGGATCAGCTGAACGTAAAGTGTAATGTTTACAAGGTTTAACCCTGCCAGCAAATAATAGACAAATAACATGGTAAACACGTTTACCGAGGTAAAAAGATGATGTTGAAAATAAATCCAGGGCATACAAGTGGAACGCTGCTATCCGATTATGGACCAGAGCTTAATGATTACTTATTGATTAAATTAGTTAATTTTGGATTAATATATCAGTGTCCTACTTCGGAATGGAGAATGGATCTTCTAGACACAGCTTTCATAAACTAGTTTTCTCATCATATGGTAAGATGTATTAGGCTATTGTGTGTGGTGTTCATGTGATCAATATACAGTATAGCCTAGCCTACAGTATTATAAATTAATACCGCGGAGCGGACACTGGAGGTGCGTCTGTGCCTCTGCAGTGACATGGCATCATAGCCGATTTTCATTATTACTTGACACTTTAGCTGAGATGGCCCGCTTGGCCGACACTGGCAAACAGGCTGAGGGACCTAATAATTCAGCTCTAAATGCAACTGATAGCCTAGAAAATAAATACAAAGCGGTGGAATCTACATCATGTCTATATTATGCATAGGCTACACATATTTTATTTGAGGTTTGCCACTGTTGTAAGTGATTTTGGCATGAAGAATAAAGCATTCTAAAGACATACGCACATTTTATCCCTGGTACAGCCTCGGGCTGACTTGAGAATGTGCGCACCTCACGCTCAAAACACAGACCAAAAAAACATTAATGAATCTGATTGCAGGTGTAGGATTTGTCTTAAATGCCGGTAAGTACAAAATATGGTCGTAAATCGCTTAGTGAATCGGGGCCAATATTAATGTAATCACCCTGCTTGGTAACAAAGGGTTTGGCTTGGCCCACCATGGGGGACTGTTTTGATTCACACCTCTACCTGAAAATCTCCAACTCAGTACAATAGACAGGAACTCTAGGAAGTGTTGACTGATTAAATCAATGGCAAATGGCAGGGACAACAGCTAAACCCACCAAACCAGTCTGGTGAGTGGTGACTGTTTTCAGTGTCCCTCAATATTCGTACCTGGAAAGAGTCATCTTGACTACAAATCCTGCAAATTATTTTTAATTGGCCCATGACGTTGTTTTGTTTATTTTCCAAGATATATTATGAGACCAGATTCTAGTGGCATTCCCCCTATTATTTAGACCCTGTTTAAACAAAAAAACACTTCATGTCCTATACTGTAGCATGTCACTGTGTCTCCCCCCGTTTTCTTTCGAGTACCTATTATATATATATTTATAATTAAATGTGTGCGTCTTGGGAAACTTTAAATGTATATTTGTATATTTATTTTTGCTATTTTGGATCCTGGGATGGGTGCACACTGTTTATTTCCAGATATATTTTTTACTTTATGCATCAGCCAGCCTCCTGATTGAGTTGACTGTGACCTCACTTACCCTATTGGGGTGAGCCTATCATTGCATAGTGGTACCCTATATAAATGTGTGTGTATGCCCTTTTCCACTATATATGTCCTGATGAAGGTCTGAACAGGCCGACGTTGACAAGCAATAAAATACCAAGCGGAGCTTTTTGCAATCTTCACCAGTGTGCAGACTCTATTCTCTTTTTTTAGAGTCTATGTGGTTCCCAGGTTTAAGTGAAAAATGTAGATTAAGTATACTGTATATTTCAATAGGTAGAGTCTGTGTGGTAGGTATAGGTAGAGTCCGAAGTGTGTACCTAAATAGGTGACAGGAAGTCTGTGTGGTTCCCTGTAAAAGTAGATGAATTACATTTGCTTTTGATAGTGAGGCTCTGTGTGGTTTATACAATACTCCCAAAATGTTGTGTTATTCATGTCCTCACAGTTTTTGCCTGATTCACTGCCTTTTATGCTAATATTTTGATGTTGTTTTATGCTTACTTTTTCTGTAAAGCACTTGTGCTTTATTCTTGCTCTGTAAAGCGCTTTGAGCTGCATTTCATGTCATGAAAGGTGCTATACAAATAAAGTGTTTGATTATTATTATTAATAAAGTTTGTGTTCCATTACTTCCACACTTTCAACTCATAAATCATACTTCATTCACAATGATGAACAAACATGATGAATCAGCAGCAATGTGGATTAGATTCTCCTTCTTTTAATTAGTGTGTATTATCTGCTGCACCGCCACACTATTGAGGTTGTGCTAAATACCAAAGTCAATGCAATTCCCTGTTTTATATCTGTGTTGATGGATCAATATTCAGCAGCTTGTTGCTCTGTTTAATTTCAATTTCTCATCATATTAAACAGCCGTTTAGTATAACTGTGCCTGGAGAGCTTTGCAACGCACCACACCATATTAAGCACAACAAATGAGTTGTGACTGGCATACTAACTAAGCAAGCAATCTGCTAATTAATTAAATTAAACACAGGATAAATAGGGTAGAGAGATAGATGGAGAGACACATTCCTCAGTAAAGCTAAACAAAAAACTAACCGTGGAATCAGACCCTCCCTGTCCACTAAAGTCTTTTTAGACACACACACGCACACGCACGCACGCACGCACACACACACACACACACACACACACACACACACACACACACACACACACACACACACACACACACACACACACACACACACACACACACACACACACTTTTACTACTAATGATATACAAGTAAGACGCGCGAACGCTGGAAGCGAACGCAGATTGACTGTGGCTGCTAAGATTGATTGTGGCTGCTATATTTCAACCACACTGTAGTAGTGCACTCTGCCGCACTCTGGTGGCTGTATACAGGCAGTGCAGCTGCTGGCATTTCAACACAACCCAAGCAAGGTGACATAGTAAGCTCCACTTGGTCGGAGGCGCCTCCTTCCGCGTTCGCAATCATGTGTGTATGCTTGAGGTTTCATGGCTGGATGCATCCCACAATTCAATTCTCTGCCAGACAGAACAAGTGCAAAAGTCTTATGAAAGAGAGAGAAAACTAGTACATCCTTGTCTCTGCACACATCCAAGCTAAAAGCTGTCAGCTATCATCTATCCAGCTCTCTGTTTAGCCTTATGCATGGTGTGTGTGTGTGTGTGTGTGTGTGTGTGTGTGTGTGTGTGTGTGTGTGTGTGTGTGTGTGTGTGTGTGTGTGTGTGTGTGTGTGTGTGTGTGTGTGTGTGTGTGTGTGCGCTGTGCGCGTGCGTGCGTGTGTGCGTGTGTGTGCGCGGGAGTGTGTGTGTGTGTGTGTGTGTGTGTGTGTGTGTGTGTGTGTGTGTGTGTGTGTGTGTGTGTGTGTGCGCGCGTGTGTGTGTGTGCGTGTGTGTGCACGGGAGTGTGTGTGTGTGTGTGTGTGTGTGTGTGTGTGTGTGTGTGTGTGTGTGTGTGTGTGTGTGTGTGTGTGTGTGTGTGCGCGCGTGCATGCGTGTCTGTGTTACATCAGTGTTTCATCATTCCAGCACACCTCAACCACACTATGGGTACATCCACACATGAGCGCACGCTAGCGCGAATTTGACGCCCGGAAGTCGGAAGTCCCATCCACTTCCATGTCAAGTTAAAAACCGGAAAGACCGTCCCTAGTTGCTTCCGGAAAAGCATATCCGGGTTCCGCTCAAGAAACGATCACCCGGAAGTGATAGGCACCAACCAATCGTCCTGTGTTCTCTCCACTGGGCGTGTTGTCTCTAGTTTCCTTTGGGGAAATGCAAGGCAGACGTTCCAGCACAAACACAACAGTATAACACATGCACTCTATTTCAATAAATGTCCTTATTTATTTGTGGTGAATGGCCTGAATACTTTGCACTGTTTAGTTGATCCCTTATGAATAGCTTATGTGAGCACAATAAAGAAAACATTTAATGAGCATTATGAGGACCAGTTATATGAAGATAAGATACAATATTATATTATAATGAGCATTAGTGAGGACCAATTATATGTAGATAAGATATAATATCATATTATATTGAGCATAATAAAGAATAGCAGAATAATAAATTAAATTACTATCCAAAATAAATGAGAAGTTTCTTTTTTATTAATTCTACAGTTTCACACACAAACGTGGGCTACAAAAAAACGAAACATCTCTGTGCTTTATTGTCATAAATTGCACACTTCTACCATATGAATCTGTCATTCATAATCATTGAGGTAATTCACATGTATGTCTGCATTTGTTTGTTTGTTGATGTGGGCAACGAGACCAAAGTTATTTTGGTCTCATTTTAGTTTATTCAAATTTGTTTTCTTTATTGCTTGTCAGAATGAACTTACTTGTTAACTATGTTATTCCCTTATGCTTTAAAAAAAACGTGTATGTTTTATTTTACCTTACTCCTTACCTTACTCCAATTGTAGCATGAAATATATAAGTAAGGTAAAATAAAACGTAAACATTAACTGCTGTTCAGCAGCACTTTGTAACTCATGTTTTGAAAAGTGTATATAAATAAAGTTATTATTTTATTATATGTAGCCTTCTTAAACCCTCTATTCTCAGTAAAAACTGACCTACTTTTCTTGCACGCTTTTCACTGTCAACACCAAATCTCTCTGCCAAAATAGCAGATCTCCTTGGAGATTGGCTGTTTTTGGCTAATTTTCCCCCTTGCTGGGGTTCATGTGGTTAATACTGTTCATAATAATGTAATGGTGTTTTAATTTTGTCAAGGCACCTTGACATAAAATATGAATATTATCCAGTGATATGGAAACATTAGCTAATGTTTTCATATCACTGGATAATATTCATATTTTATATTGCTTGTGCATAATGTTTTCATGATGAGTAGTGTTATTCAGTTCTCACTTGTCTTGTACAAATAGCACTAGTCAAAGAACTACACTTCCTGAAAAACGGCGCTGCCCACCAGCTGCTCAAAGCCCCGGAAGATATCAAAGTAACGGCGGATCCGGAACAAGGGCTAGCGTCCCGTAGCGTACAGTTGCACGCTAGCGTGCACTCATGTGTGGCTGTACCCACTGTCTCCCTGATGACATCACTTCCTGTCAAAGTCCTCCACAACGTCACTTATGGTGCTGTCACACATATGCGGTTGGTGGCCGTAAGTTCCATCCACTCCCATACAGATGCGTTCTGCGTTCTCCTCCACTGGACGGGTTTTTACTTGTAGTTTTCTTTCAGCGATCAAGCCTCCAAATGCAGGGAGAATGCACGGCAGACGATCCAGAAGAAAAGGCCAGAACATATGCGCTCGTATTTCAATAAATGTAAACATCTTTATTGTTGATAAATGGCCTGAATACTTTGCACTGTTCATCGATAAGAATGCCCCCCCCCCCCACCTTAATAGCTTCATGTGACCATACATATAAAGTTAAGTATAGCAGAATAATAAATTACTATCCAAAATAAATGAGAAGTTTTGATTAATTCTACAGTTTCACATACAGTACAAACGTGGGCTACAAAAAACTAAACATATCCGTGGTTTATTGTCTGGCATTCATAATTATTTATGTAATTTACTAGCCTAGTTAAACCCTCTAATACACGTATGACACTCCCAGAATAGTGATGCTAGGGTTCCTGTGGGTAGATGGGTAGCCTTAAGGTGTAGAGACAATACTTAAACCACTGAAATTCTTGTAACTTTCTTAAATGCTTCTTTAAAAGGTAAATAAATTGCAACTTACTTTAACATGTTCATGTTAGCAATAAGAGTACCATGTTCTTTTGCCGACGCTTCCTTGTAGAAAATCTTATGATGGATCTGAAATGACATATTTTTTCAATTAGAGTTACCGTTTCAACTTACTATGGTATTACCTGTACACCAACTGTAGTAAAGAGTTCTGTATGTCCATTCCTAGAAAGATGCTATTTACTACAGTTGCGGTGCAGGTTTTTTCCTTTAGTGAGGACAATATAGTTTGAATAATAAAACACACTATATTGTTTTGCACCATAAAGTAGTTAGATCATTTATTTAAAATGTTTATAATATATAGATATATGTGTTACCATTTATCACAATACAGTTAAAATAACTTATCCTCTCTTTAATGACACTCACTTCAAAGATATTTCTAATGGCATGCCAGTCTTCAAACTTGAAGTGCATGCCCTCCAGTCTTTTCTCCGGGGTCTCTCCCTGGTTGAAGGCCCACTGGATATTTCGGGAGTTTGCCTCACTCAGCCGGTCACCGCCGAAGAACACTGGAGACAACCCTCCCGGTTGTTTTGGCACATACCTAAAGAGAATACACAAAAACGAGGGCTCAAAACTTAATCAACGGTCATTCCCCGCTTCCCCAAAAGTGACAGTGGAGGCTGATTACATACTTACTTGTTCTGAAGTTGGAACAGTACATCAGTCAAATCCGCAGTTATATTTTCATTTTTGAAAATAAGACCCAAGGGTTACTGTGAACAAAGACAGACAGACAGACATTTTAGTCTTATAAGCATGCTAGTGGATTATACATAATATGAAGGCATATATGACATACATGTAGGTCACAGTACTTACATCTGTGGAGCGCTGTGCCATTTCATCAGAGTACTGGTGTGGTATGTGATGCACTACGACCTTTTCCAAAGGCTTGAAAGCAGCCAGGTGACGGGTGAGCATTCGACTCCCAATGACAATGAACTCATTCCGCATGTGTTCTTGCGTTTGGATTGAGGGGAGAGAGTTACCAACATCGTATTGAAGGAGGTCTTGGATTGGTCTTCTATTGCTCAGCTGATATATGGGGATTCTGTCTCGTACAGCAATGTGGTGGATCCAGTGCATAGAGAGGTTGCTTTTTTGTAAGGACTGATGATGTGTTCTTATAAAAAAGTCCAAGTTATCGAAAATAATATAATAGGTTGGTGGGGGCTGACAGTCACCATCATTTCTTCGTTAGTGAGGTCACTGAATGGTAAAACAGCTTCACCACCGTCAAGCGTGCTTAGTGTCTCTTCGCCACCCTCATTCGAGTCTGTTGGATAAATACAACAACCATTTAGAAAATTTTACTTTTTAGTTCTTTTTCAATTTAACCTTAAAATAAACAGATGTGAAAACTGAAATCTCACCCAAAATGTTAAGCTCTTCCATGCTTTCATTGAGGTTGTCCAGCTCCTGCTCCATCTCTGGCACAGAGCCCGACTCCGAGTCCTTTTCTTCAACATCATCTGCTACCGGCTGCTTCAGGTACTCCTCATTTTCCAGCTTCAAGCCTTGAACAGCCTCTCCACATGTGTGAGCCAACTCCTTTAGCTTCCCTACATTATTATTGTGAGTTGTTGTGATGGCCATTTTGGACAGCCTTTCAAAGACAGCCTTCATTGCCCCGCCATACTGTAGTATGCAGTCTATATAATATGCAAAGGCTGACATGCGGGGCTCTCTTCCTCTCAAAGCTATAGCGGCTGCAGCACAAGTGGCAGGCACAAAATCTTTGGTGATAGTGGACACTATGGAGAGCAAGAATGGCGATAGACGTCTGAGATCTGACTCTAAGTGTTCAAAAGTAAAATACTTCAGATCCCCAGGTGCTGACCTCCACAGCATGCAACCATTGTCACGGTTACAGAGGGTTTTGCATTCACTCTCAATCACATCCAGAATCTTTATCTTGACCTCTTCTGCTAGGTCCTTGTGCTTCAGAATTTTGGCTGCAGCCGTCTTCCAGTTCTGATTGGTGATGTTGGTCACAATCCCAGCCTCTTCTGGCTGGCTGACCTTGGCAACAGTTTTGGAGGGGAATTTGGTGATCACCTGAAACATAAATGAAATATTCCATCAGTCATCATCCCTGTATCACTAAGTCCACTGCCCTTATTCCCTTTAAAATTAACATCAAAGCAGTCTCAAGTCACTGCCCAACCCCCATCTGAATCCGGACCAAGGGAAACACCAATCCCCCCCCCCCCCAATCCCTCACACCTCTCCCGTCCTTTTCTATTATGCTTTAACTGTTCCTACCTAAATCTGCTGTATTTAGAATTTACTGTGGAGTTGTTTGCATAAAGTTTGGTGGCAGCTACTTTAAAAATGCTGTTGGTGTATACATATATTATACCAAGATGAAATGCATGTGTACATACACTGATGTTTTCTTTCTTTTGATCTGTTTTGCACTCACTCCTTTTAAATATTTGTATTATTGTTATTATCTATGCGGCTGCATTGTCTGAAGAAAGCCAAACAAATGTGTTTACTCTTATGTACATGTACACAAGATGTAACAATGAAGCACAACCTTGATCTCTGTACAAGATGAAAGACACAGCAAAAGCCTAGGTACTATGTGTTGGTTGGGCACTGTAATAACATGGTTCTCTTTGTTATTTTCTATGCAACTCCTAGGGTAAGCAAAATGTAGACAATAACAAAGAATAATAGAAAAGTGCATTAGTATTTGCTGGTCAAGGGGCAGCTTGTTCATTTAGGCAAAATAGATAAATAATTACAAGCTTAAATATGAACATTGTGCCTGTTAGCCTAACAATGCGATATATTCTCAAATTATAATTATTTCACGTTTATGAAGTAAGAATATCATTGTTTAACGCTACTTTAAAAGAATCTTACCTTAGTAATACTTCGCCGTGCGGAGGTTGTTGTGGTACGAGCAGGACTTGGCAGATGTTGACCTATTTTTTTCAAAGTCCTTGGCGTTTTTGATGGTGTCACTCGGGCCCTTTTATCAGAAGATGATGACCCATGGCTAGATGGTGTTGTGGAGGCGGAGGTGGCCAACGTTGCTAGATTAAAACCATGGCTAGATGTTGATGGTGTTGGAGAGGCGGAGGTGGTGGACGAAACTCCTAGATTCAAACCGTGGATAGATGTTGATGGTATTGGAGAGGCGGAGGTGCTGGACGAAACTGCTAGTTCCAAACCGTGGCTAGATGTTGATGCCTTGGCGGCCGACGCTGCTGGATTCGAACCAGATACTTTTTCGTCCTCTTCCCATTTTCTGAAAGCCGGCAATGCAGTTTCTAACCTCTTTACTAAGGTATCACACTTAACACAGGAGCGGGAGCATTTGTCCCGACAGTCAGACAGAGGCAAGCCTAAATCGCGAAGTCGCACAAAAATATTTTTGTCCTTCTCCGTCTTTTTTCTATCAAATATTAGTTTAGAGTAATGAATTTGTCCACTTTCATTTAGTAAACGATGATTGCAAACGCGACAATAATCATTCACATCATCCATTTCTCTCTCTTTCTCTGTTGTTCTTCAATAAGTGTTTACATGCCGAGTCCAGACAAAGTTAACTATGTTCTGCTCTTTATTAACATTTTCACTACCGGCGCTTGTGCGTGACGTAGCAGGCTGTGCGGCTCTGATTGGCTGTAGGTCTAACCAATAGCGTCCATAGTCAGTCTTTTGAACCCGCCCCTTGGAAAAAAAACGTCCTCATAGAATCGCCAGACTCATATCCACGCAGCGATATAGTCTGTCAACGGCAGGCTACAACAGACATAGGACAGTAGGTAAAAGATCATTCATATTTGAACTCGTGTCACTATTATTACTTTAACTTTAGCACTGACTTGTGTTTCTATTCAGAAAGTGCTACTTGTTGGGGTTGTTTTAATTGACTCATGCACATAAGAACTATGCCTTGACAGAAACACAGATTACCTCAAATGGAGGCAGAGAAGTGCATCTCTTTGGGGTGCCTTTTTTCTGTATGGTCATCTTTTATCCTTTGTCAAATTTTTTTTTTTCATCAACAAAATGTTGTAAATATGTTTTGGAAAGCTTTACCGCTTTACCTGCATGTTATGGCCCATGGCCATTATTGGACACACTTTTTCTGTAGTGTGACCAATAAAACAAATAAAAACATGCCAAATTAAACTTCATGGGGTTAACAGGGCCACCAGTCTTTCAAGGTCAGGCTGAGTCGGTAGTATAATACTCCAACACTTGGGCCTGTAATCTGCGTTGCAAATACAGGTCACTCTTATTACTTTAAAGTTAACACTGTCCGGTTTTAATTGACTAGTACACACAACAACAAAAAAACCTTGATGGAAAGGAACTCACATTAACTCATTCATGTTACATTCTGTCACTATTACTACTTTAACATTAGCACTGACTTGTCCTTATGCTTATCTCAGTAAGTGCTACTTGTTGGGGTAGTTGATTGATGTACATAAGAACTCTGCCTTGATGGATGACCTCAAATGGTGGCAGTGGTGCAGTTTACATTAGTAAGTGCATCTCTTTCTGTTTGCCTTGGTTCTGTAGGGTCGTCTTTTATCCTTTGTCAAAATTATTACTTTAACTTTAGTACTGACTTGTCCTTTAAATTAAGTAAGTGCTACTTGTTGGGGTAGTTTTAAATGACTAGTGCACATCACACAAACTCAACCATGGTGGAAAGAAACTCACATTAACTTATGCAGGTTACTTTATGTCACTGTTTATACTTTAGCACAGGTTTGTTTTTCTATCCAGTAAGTGCTACTTGTTGGGGTAGTTTGAATTGATTAGTGCACATTACAAGAACTCTGCTTGGAAACAAACTCAGATATTTTAATTTGAGTTGAAAAATAAAGAGACTGATCAAATGCAAATGATTATTCATGTTTGATGTCATGGTGGGCAGTGTGTCAAGTACCAATGAATGGGACATGTGGTACTCTTTGTTTAGACCACTGAAACTACTGCAACGACCCTGGACAGGATTGGACTGATCACATTCCCTATTTAAGGTGTTCGATTTGTGGCAGTCACTGCAAACCTACTAGCTGAAGGAGGGCAACAGACATAGGACAGTAGGTAAGAGATCATTCATATTTGAACTTGTGTCACTATTATTACTTTAACTTTAGCACTGACTTGTGTTTCTATTCAGTAATTGCTACTTGTTGGGGTAGTATTAATTGACTCATGCACATAAGAACTATGCCTTGACAGAAACACAGAATACCTCAAATGGAGGCAGTGGAGTGCATCTATTTGGGGTGCCTTGTTTCTGTATGGTCATCTTTTATCCTTTGTCAAATCAACAAAACATTGTAAATATGTTTTGGAAAGTGCTTTACCTGCATGTTATGGCCCATGGCCATTATTGGCACACTTTTTCTGTAGTGTGGGCAATAAAAAACATGCCAAATTAAACTTCATGGAGTTAACAGGGCCACCAGTCTTTCAAGGTCAGGCTGAGTCGGTAGTATAATACTCCACCAATTGTGCCTGTAATCTGCGTTGCAAATACAGGTCACTCTTATTACTTTAAAGTTAACACTGACCGGTTATAATTGACTAGTACACACAACAAAAACACAACCTTGATGGAAAGGAACCCACATTAACTCATTCATGTTACATTCTGTCACTATTACTACTGACTTTCCTTTTGCTTATCTCAGTAAGTGCTTCTTGTTGGTTGCGTGGCGCTGTTCCGACGCCCCGCGGGTCCGACAGCCGGAATCTGGGCTCAAAACGGCTGAAAAAAGAGCAGATCCACAAGCCTGTAAAAGGCTGTTGTCTTGGGGCGCAATACTGCCGGCGTCCACAAGGCGGCGCCGTCCCCGGTCCCTGGTCCCCATCGGGGGTCCATGGACCACCTCCTACCCAGGGACGGTGGCTCCCGGGGCGGGTAGAGCGGGCGAGTGTGCACCCGGCACTGTGTTGTGAGGGACTGGGCTCCCTGGCCCCTGGCCTGTGTGGAAGGGAGAGCCAGGGAGAAGGGCCGACTGGTGCCATCTCGTAGGTAGGGACCATGCCCAGGAAGAGGCCTCGTCCTGGGGCAGCGATGGGCCACGGAGCGCCCAAAATCCTGGTTCTCAAAAAAAATTCGAAAATGTTTCTAAGTCCAGGAGCCCCTGGAGGAGGTGGGCCCCTGCCTTCCTGCCTCAAGGAATTTTCCTGGAGGTGCCTGAAAGGCCGACCCGTGCCATCGGGTAGTTATGCCCAGCACGGAGGCACCTGCCTGGGGCCGAGACGGCGACACGGACCGCCCAAAATCCTGGTTCTCCCAAAAAAAAAAAATCGAAAATGTTTCTAAGTGTCTGCATGGGCTCCAGAGGTCCCCAGGGACCCCCTGGAGGACCCCCGGCCGAAAATCTCAACTTTTTTGAGATTTTTTTTGAGCTTGTCGATCTGCTCTTTTTCGGTCGGACCCTGTCCCTGGGTCGCCCGGGGCCGGCGGAGGGCTCGTTGGATCCGGGGCGGGGGTGCGCACGCGTCGGTGCCCCCCCGGGTCCCATGGATGCCGCCCGGGGAAACTGCGGACGAAAAACCCCCAAATCCTGGAGGTTTCGGAAAAAAGCCATGTTTTTTTTCAGAGTCCAGAGCTCCCAGCAAGCTCTGGGCTGCAGGCCTGTCCCCTGCTGGAAATTTCGAATGGGTGGAGAGTGGCCACTTGTACCATCTCGTAGGTAGGGACCATGCCCGGGACCGGGGCATGGTCTTGGGGCAGTGTCGGGGCCGCGAGGGGTCCCTTGTCCTGGATCTCCGCGTCGTACCTCCCTGTCCCCTCCCAGTGGCCCAGGAGGCGCCTGGCTCGTCCCTGCCACCCTCCTGTGAAAAAGTCTCCCTGGCGAGGCGCCGACTTGTTCCAGAACGTACCTATGGAGCTCGGCCGTCCCGAAGCCCGGGGCGAGGCTCCGTCTCGGGGCGGCCCGGGTGCCCGAGCGGGGCGCCCGGGTGGTGGTGGCCGTGGGTCCCTCTCCCCCCTCCCCGCGAGGGGGGAGAGAACCATGAAATCGGAGGCCTCTTGCCAGCGGGCTTATGGGAAGAGAGAGGCCTCCGCTCGGGCACGGCCGGGCGGACGGTCGCCCTGGAGGTCCTGGTGGAGCCCACGAGGATCTGGGCTCTGCCCTGGCCCCCTCCTTTGAAATTATCTCCCGGGAGTATCGCCAACTTTTCCCAGACCGGATATAAGGACCAGCGTGCGGACGCTGGGACCACGGACGGCAGGCCTGCCCGAATGCAGGGCCCGCCGTCGGCCACGGTGGCCACTCACGGGAACCATGCCGCCCGCAAGGGCCGTGGAACTAGGTAACTAGAGAGTCAGATTTAAATAACAGTGTAGATAATTTCACCACAATAATGGGCAATTTGATAAGTAAATACACAAAAACTTGGAAAAGCAGACCAAAGAAATATTCTCTCCCATGGTTTAATAATGATATTCTCCAGCTCACTAAAAAGAGAGATTTTGCCCTTAAAAGGTCTTTAGTAACAAAAAACAACACTGACCACTTCCTCTTCACTGGTCTGAGGAATAAAGTAGTATCTGAGCTAAGAAAGGCTAGGAGTAACTACTTCCTCAGGCTTATTGAAGAGGCCAATGGCAGCAGTTCTAAACTATGGCAGCATATCAACAGATTAACAGACTCCAGCAAGCACAAGCACCCTAAAATCAATAGTCTAAAAGTAGACAATAACATCATTGATAACAATGAGTCTATGGCAAATGTTTTCAACAATTTCTTTATTGAGTCTGTACAGGAGTTGGCTAGCAAGTTTACATTTAGGGAGTTATCTTCTGAGGAGCCTGACAATGTCCACTCAGATGATTTCCAAATCAAAGAGGTACCTAGTGATACAGTAAAAAAATGTATCGCGAATATGAGTAACTCAATGTCAAAGGATATCCATAGTCTATACTCTGAATTAATTAAGAAAAATCTGAACTGTCTGCTGGAGCCTATTACATATTTAGTTAATTTATCAATAAAAACAAATGTGTTTCCAGAGAGCTGGAAAACGGCAATAATTGCCCCGATTTATAAGTCAGGAGACAAGGATATGGCAAGTAACTATAGGCCTATTGCTATCCTTCCTGTTGTCTCGAAGATATTGGAGAAGATTGTTGCTTCACAACTAACAGAATATCTAGAGTCTAACCAATTACTGCATCCACAGCAGTTTGGATTTAGACCTAAATATTCCACAGAGACGGCTAATTGCTATTTGCTTGACAAGGTCAGGGGTCTATTGGTGGAGGGACATGTCGTAGGGACAGTGTTCTTGGACCTGAAAAAGGCCTTTGACACTGTCAACCACAGAGTCCTACTGTCTAAGTTGAAGCACTTCCAAATGTCTGCAGAAGCCTTACAGTGGTTTGAGTCATATCTAGAAGGGAGACAACAGTGTGTCAGGGTCAATGGGGAGAAATCACGATTGCTTCCTAACAGCATGGGAGTGCCCCAAGGATCGGTACTTGGACCACTGTTGTTTACAATGTACATTAACGACCTTCCAAAAACCTGTCCAGGTGTTAGCTGCCAGATGTATGCAGATGATACTGTCATCTATGTGTCCGCTAAAACAGCCAGCCTGGCAGCTGCGCACCTGACACAGGAATTGCAGAACATTTCAAAGTGGCTTGAGTTGTCACAATTAACCTTAAATGTCAAGAAAACAGTCTCAATGTGCATCTCAATACGTAACAGGCCTGTTACAGATGCCTTTGAGGTACAAATCCAAAATGAAATTATTGCTGAAACGAGTGAAATAAAATATTTGGGAATTATTTTGGATAAACACTTAAAATTCGACAGACAGGTAAAGCATATATGCAAGAAGGTTAAACCGAACTTAAACTGTTTTCGTCATATTAGAAGGGACTTATCATGTAAAACTGCACAGCTGTACATGCATGCTATGATTTTTTCACACTTGTCATACTGCATTACATCATGGTCACAATCTTCTCAAACTGTCTTAAAACCAATAACATCAATATACAAACAGGCTATAAAAGTCATGGATCAGAAACCGATGAGATGGCACCACTGTGGTATTTTAAGAAAACACAACCTTTTTACTTTTGAAAATTTTATGGTTTTTTGTACTATCAAATTGGTTTTTAAATGCTTACATAATCATGTTTCACCTCTGTTTTCTGGACTGGTTAATAGGCGTCAGAGCTCTGGCAGAGCAACTACACGAGCATCAACACATGGGGACTGTACTGTGCCTATAAGCAAGAACACATTCGGGCAGTCTGCCTTCTCAGTAAAGGGGGTAAACCTTTGGAACTCTTTGCCTACGGTTCTAAAACTAGAGACGGATGGTAATGTGTTTAACAGAGGGCTCAAATTATGGTTGAAATCAAATCAACTGTGCTCACATGTATAGTTACTGATTGGTTATTTGAATGATTATGTCTTCTTTTGTTTAGTTAATGTAGTGGGTATGATATTGATTTTGATTGTGTTAATTATTAGTACATGTGAGTGTGTGTATATATGTGTATGCATACTAGGGTGTGTGTATATATGTGTATATATATACTTATATAATTATTTTTTTGTACTTGATTGGGTTTTAGATTGGTGTTACTGTATTTTAGAAAAGCTTCCTGTGGACAGGTGTTGAAAATTAGCACTCGTGCTATATACACTGTAAGCAATGCATCTGGTTCCGTCCAATGTAATTTGTGATGTCCATATCAAATAAATAAACATAACATAACATAACCCGCTGCTTTTCCCTGACCGATAGGCACTCGTAGCCCGCCTCTTGCAAGGGCCCCGCCGTCACCTCGTGTGCTTCGGTGGACGCTGCTTGCAGCCTGCGGGCCCGACCAGGCGCGGAGGGACCACGTGCGGAGAGGCCTCGGTGGCCTGTCCTCCGCCGCCGACCCCGGCCGAGCGAGACCGAGACGCACCGTCTGCCCTAGTTGCCTTGCCACGGACCGCCTGAGGGCCCCCGCTGCCGGCCTCGCCTCGAGCCCCGTCACAGTGCTCGGCGAGGAGATCCGCACGCCGCGGGGGCGCAAAGGCGCGCTCCGGAGACTCCGTTTCTCAAACCCTGCTCGCGTCGCGTACTCCGGCGACCGACCAAACAGCTGCGTAACGGGCCACGGGCACCAATCCCCTGTAACACGCTTTCGTCCGGCTGAGGGGCAACGGAAGAAGTGGTGACCGACGCAGTGCGCGCCTCCGGGAGACACCACACCGCCGCCCTCTTCACGGGGGGCCTGGGCGGTCTCCGCGGACCGGCAACCCCACGGCGCGCGCCTCAGCTGGGCGCGACGTCCGCGGCGGAACAGGAGGCCTACCTGGTTGATCCTGCCAGTAGCATATGCTTGTCTTAAAGGGCGCAGCAGACTTGTGTGAGTTGGGCGTGCAGGCACTGCCAAGTGTCCACGCCGGGACAGTACCTTGAATGGGTGCAGACCACATAGTGTGTGGGGCACGCAGGAGTCGAGTAAACCAGAGCCCCCGACCCGCAGGTCAAGTTACCTTGATGGTGTCGGCGGTGGGGGAGCCTGACATGAACCTGCGAGCAGCTACGTATCTATGCTGGTCGTGCTGCCCTGCGGCCCGGTTGTCCCGTATCTCGGCAGTGGCTGCGCCCGGGTTAATTCGAACGAGATTCCCATTGTCTTGCCACGGACCGCTCGAGGGCTACCGCGGCCGGAGATCCGCACGCCGCGGGGATCGCCCGAGTTAATCGAACGAGATTCCCACTGTCCTCTACCCAGCGAAACCTTTAGCCAAGAGAAATGACATCGGCTCAAGCCGTAGAGTGAAGACAGTCCTCAGCGAGGAAATAAGACCCTGCTAATGGGCATGAAAACTCTTGCGGCAGCGCTTGTACCACCAGGTGCCTGCGGTCCATAGGCCACGGGACCCCCCGACTTATCGCCCATCAAGGGGTGCTTAAGAGTAGGTCCGCGGGACCGGCCGGTGAGCCGGGTCCAACGCGCTAAGTCCATAATAGTCCCATGGGCGCTCGTCGCCGTTTGTACCACCAGGTCCACGCGGTGCTTTGGCCGCGGCCTGCCACTTCACTTAACGCCCGCCGAGGGGTGCTTAAGAGTGGGTCCACGGGTCCACGGGACCGCATGGAGAGCCGGGTGTCCCCCGGAGGCGTGGGTCCCCCGGACTGGAGCGAGTACCCAGCTTTGAGGCTCCCTGGGCCGGGTCGAGGCCTCCCAGGGACGGCTGTCGGACTCGCGGGCTGTCGGAGCTGCGGGGCGTCGGAACAGCGCCACGCACCCCTTCTTGTTGAGGTAGTTTACTGATGTACATAATAACTGCCTTGATGTAAACAAACACAGAGTACCTCAAATGGTGGCAGTGGTGCAGTTTACATTCGTAAGTGCATCTCTTTGGGGTTGTCTTGGTTCTGTAGGGTCATCTTTTATCCTTTGTCAAAATTATTACTTCAACTTTAAGGTGTTCAACTTGTGGCAGTCACTGCAAACCTACTAGCTGAAGGAGGGCAACAGCCATAGGACAGTAGGTAAGAGAACATTCATATTTGAACTTGTGTCACTATTATTACTTTAACTTTAGCACTGACTCGTGTTTCTATTCAGTAAGTGCTACTTGTTGGGGTAGTTTTAATTGACTCATGCACATACGAACTATGCCTTGACAGAAACACAGATTACCTCAAATGAAGGCAGTGGAGTGCATCTCTTTGGGGTGCCTTGTTTCTGTATGGTCATCTTTTATCCTTTGTCAAATTAATTTTTTTCATCAACAAAACTTTGTAAATATGTTTTGGAAAGTGCTTTACCTGCATGTTATGGCCCATGGCCATTATTGGACACACTTTTTCTGTAGTGTGGACAAATAAAAACATGCCAAATTAAACTTCATGGAGTTAACAGGGCCACCAGTCTTTCAAGGTCAGGCTGAGTCGGTAGTATAATACTCCAACAATTGTGCCTGTAATCTGCGTTGCAAATACAGGTCACTCTTATTACTTTAAAGTTAACACTGACCGGTTTTAATTGACTAGTACACACAACAAAAACACAAACTTGATGGAAAGGAACCCACATTAACTCATTCATGTTACATTCTGTCACTATTACTACTGACTTCCCTTATGCTTATCTCAGTAAGTGCTTCTTGTTGAGGTAGTTTACTGATGTACATAATAACTGCCTTGATGTAAACAAACACAGAGTACCTCAAATGGTGGCAGTGGTGCAGTTTACATTCGTAAGTGCATCTCTTTGGGGTTGTCTTGGTTCTGTAGGGTCATCTTTTATCCTTTGTCAAACTTATTACTTTAACTTTAACACATTGACTGCCAATCGCGTAGATCTACGCGAACCTATTTAAAGCCGCAGCGTGCCAATCGCGTAGATCTACGCGAAGTGGTCTTTTTTGTGTCTTACATTAGATGAAGTCCTTCCCTACATTGTCAAGAAATTTCATCCATCTAGACCACAGAAAAGTTGTAAAATATCATGATCTGGTCAAGTAATCACATAAAACATGTTATTACAAAACACAAAAGTCAAATAAAGTCAGGGGGTCCGCCAATCTGCTCATATCAAACCAAATGTTTGATCCGTGCATCAACTGGCAGCCTGTGCGCAGCCGTGCTCATTGAGCAGGGAAGCACCTAGGGAAAACTTGAAACAGCCATGCACGTTCACATGCTTGCGCTTGTAACGTGCTCGTGCACGCACGGGAATGCACTTGTCCTCACCCCAAACACATGAGCCAACAGCCAAGTGATAAGAGGTCGCCTTGACATAGAAGTTAACACACATCAGCGGTGAGATCTAAGGTTAGACGTCGTGCTCGTATGTGCACGGGGATGAACTTTCCCTGACCCAAAACACACAAGCCAAGTGATCCGAGGTCGCAACGACCCGATGTCGCCTTCACACAGAAGTTTACAAACATCCGCGGTGAGATCTAAGGTTAGACGTCGTGCTCGTATGTGCACGCCCGTCCACACACACCACAGGCAAGACAGACTGTAAGCGTTCCACGCGCACGTTACCAGCTGTGATGTGATCGGCGCCATCATCATGTTTAGAAAACAAGGAAAGAAAAAAAAACTCACCATGGATCTTGATTTTGGAAGCCGTGCGCGCCACCTCGCGCACCCCGAGTCCGTGGATATTCTTGTATTTCTTCATAAATGAAGAAAAGATATTGTGAATAGATCCGTGTTTGAGATGACGGTAGATATTGTGGATAGATCCGTGTTGCCGGTAGGCTCGCCACTAGCTTCGCGTGTCTGAGTGTGCGCGCGCCGAGCGCGCGGGTGTCGGGCGCGGGTCTCGGGCGCGGGTCTCGGGCGCAGGCTCGATGCGCGCGCACAAAACCTATAAATCGGGGTCGCGCGAACCCCTCGGTCTTGCGATTTGAGAGTTTAGAGCCGGTCATAGTTACAGAGAGAGAGAGAGAGAAATATAGATAGATAGATAGATAGATTGAGTGATTTTGAGTGTTAGTTGTAGAGTGAGTTAGTTTGATAGGTGTTTGATAGGTGATAGGATACTGTAGATTGAGTGATAGATTATTTGAGTGAGTTAGTGAGAGAGAGAGAGAGTTGTATCGTGTGAGAGTTAGTGAGATTGAGACAGTGATTGATTGACGGTGAGTGTTCTGATTGTTTGTGAGTTTGTGTGAGTGTCTGAGTGATTTAGTATTTGAGCGTGTGTTTGATTAGTAGTTATAGTAGTGTGTGTGATATATGTGAGTGAGTGATATATATTTAGCCTAGTGAGTTATATATATATATATTATAGGATAGAGAGGGCGTGGAGGTATACATAATAATTATAGGTGGAAGTTAGGCGAAGTTATAGGGCAGTAGATCGGCGATATAGAATAAAATCAGGTGGTAATAGAGAGGAGAGAGATATATATATAGGTGGAAATAGAGAGGAGTAGTATAGTTTATTGTGAGAGAGTAGACTATACGTATACAGTATGCCGAAGCGTTCAAGCAAGCGCAAACACATCAGCGGGTCAGCTGATCCATGCCAGCCGACGTTGGATCGCTTCCTCCGGGCCCCAGCACCACCGAAGGCTCCAGTGGTTGTTTGTCCTGTCGACAAACTCGAACCGGACCAGCCAGTTCCCGTGGACGGCAAGGACCAGCCCGGTCCGGTTGGCTTGGCAGGAACTCCGGCGGGCGGATGGGTCGCGGCTGTCGAACCGAGCGACAACCGGGACCCACCCGTTCGTCGGAGGCCAGTTCCCGTGGACGGCAAGGACCAGCCCGGTCCGGTTGGCTTGGCAGGAACTCTGGCGGGCGGATGGGTCGCGGCTGTCGAACCGAGCGACAACCGGGACCCACCCGTTCGTCGGAGGCCAGTTCCCGTGGACGGCAAGGACCAGCCCGGTCCGGTTGGCTTGGCAGGAACTCTGGCGGGCGGATGGGTCGCGGCTGTCGAACCGAGCGACAACCGGGACCCACCCGTTCGTCGGAGTTCGAGGAAATCCAAGCCCGTACTTCCCCCGCCTGAGGACTGCAGTGACGCTCCTGAGACCGAGGACGAACTGGAGGGGGCGGCTTCCTCCAGTGATCCCTCCGGCGATGAGTGGCAGCCATCTCCGAGGCATTCGCCTTCTCTTTTTCCCCTTGGTAAGCACACATTCAATGTCTTTTATTTGTTACGTAGTTGAGCAGATCTACAAGCTTTTGAGCTTGTTGTAGATCTGCTATTTTATTCTGCCTTTTTGAAGGGGGCAAATGGCAAGTGTGCTGAACTCATATGTTGTCATAGTAAGCACACATTCAATGTTTTATCGTCTTATTTGTTACGTAGTTGATTCAATGGAGAAAACTAGCGATTGTGTGTGTGTTGAGACGTAGCCAGTGTTGCCAGATCTGCTTATTGTCTGCTTGTTGAGCTTGTATATCTGATATAAGCCACACTGGGCTTGTTTCTCTGTAAAGCTGCCTGTAAATTATGGTGATTGGTTGTGAGCTTGTAGATTGGCTATTTTCAGATAGGTTTGAAGTGCTCATGTGGCCTTTAGTTGCTTATGGGAGAGGAATAAGCAACCAGGTCTATGAAAACGAGCCCAAAAGTAGCGACTAAACAACTATAAGCCACATGAGCACTTCAAACCTATCTGAAAATTATATAACCTAAACTCAAGCTTGTAGATCTGCTATTTTATTCTGCCTTTTGAAGGGGGCAATGGCAGGTGTGCTGAACCCCCCCCCCCCCTCCCTATGCACATGTTGTCATAATACAAATTACATCAAAAGCCTCAGTCCAGGTTAGGACACAACACAAACGCTTTGATAATTTTTGTTGATGTTTTCCTGACCTAGAACTGAACCCCTAATCTTTCATATTGCCATCTTGCCACTTTCAAAAAGCAGGTCATGATTAGGTAATGTCAACATAGCTTTTGAAAAATTCACCAGTAACATGTATTATTTGATCCATTTCAGAGTGTGAGGATTCTGATGAAGAGCTGGAGGGAGCAGTTGGTGGACGTGGACATGTTGGTGGGAGTCCAGGTAAGATGTCACAATTATCACAGGAATAAAAAAAAGCTAAAACCTTACACAGCAACGGTAAATATTCTCTCATATTTATGTATATATATATGCATGCATGTGATCTATGATGATGCTAAATGTTTAAATTGATCTCATGTACATAATATTGATCAAGTAATTTATTTATTCTATTTCTATCAGGGCCAGACACGGTTGGGGATGAGGGAGACATGGGTGGGCCCGGACCGTCATCCGGACCGTCACCTGGACCGCCACCTGGACCGTCATCTCGTAGACCGTCATCTCGTAGAGGTAAGAAAGAACCTGTGTCTATGTGTGTGTGTGTGTGTGTGCGCGCGCATACTTTATTACTATACTTGTGAGGGCCAAACGTCTCCTCAATTAGAGTAGAATTTGAGAAATAGAGATGAGGACCATTTTCGTGGACCTCACAAGAAAAATGGTTGTACATAATTGGTTCAAAAATGATTTAGAGGTGTTAGTCTTACAATTAGGAAAAGATTCAAGTTGAGGTTAGGATTAGGCATTTAGAGGTTAGGTTTAGGGTTTGGGGGTAGACTAATGCCTGATTTATACTTGTTATAGTGTGTGTGTGTGTTCTCTCATTCATTCTAAGTGTAATAAAGTCATGCACCACCGCCACAACGTAAACCACACAAATACAAAAATATATTTTATGGTAATTATCTATTTCTATAATTCACAGGTGGCAGGCCTCGTAAGGCTGCAGCTCCTCCTCGGGTGTGGTCTGACACTGGCGACTGGCAGCCTCGCGACATCCCCTTCTCCCCTGCTGGGACTCCGGGGCCTCGCAATGGGGCTGCTGATCTCCAGTCAGATGAACCGGTTGACTTCCTGGAGCTACTGCTGACCGATGAGCTGCTCCAGGAAATCTGCGACGAGACCAACCGGTATGCGAGTCAGAGGGCTCCCAGTGGTCTGCGTTACTCCAGAGAAAATGCCTGGAATCCACGTCAACCGCTGAAAGTGACAGAGCTGAAGAACTTTCTTGGCCTCTTCTTCCTCACTGGGATCATTCACAAGCCTGATGTTCCCATGTATTGGACCACTACTGAGCCCCTGGCAACTCCATATTTCAGCAAGGTCATGGCGCGGAACCGGTACCAGCTGATCTGGAGCTACCTCCACTTCATGGACAACAACACCCCCCAGCCCATTGAGCCTAACGAGAGAGACCCGCTGAGGAAGATCCGCCCAGTGTTGACCTACTTGACGCTGAAGTTCCAGGAGATGTTCCTGCCAAGCCAGCACATCAGCATTGACGAGGGCATGCTGTCCTGGCGTGGGCGCCTGTCCTTCAAGGTCTACAACCCAATGAAGCCGATAAAGTATGGAATAAAATCCTACATATTGTGCGACTCTCAGACGGGGTACCTCTACCACATGAAGCCGTGCTGTGCTGGAAGCAACAAGTCTACCCTGCGTGAGACAGTGACATTCTTGCTGTGTGACCTTGTAGATCACGGGTACCGTCTCTACATGGACAATCTGTACAATTCGGTGGACTCGTGCCTTGAACTTCTGGGGAAAGGGACCCACGTGTGCGGTACTCTCCGATGCAACAGAGGGCAGCCACCAGCCATCAAGGCCGTGACCAAGGCTAAGCTGGGCCTCGGGTCAACCATCAGCAGTCACCACAACGGCGTGATGGTGACGGCATGGCGAGCCAAGGAGAGCAAAATCGTCACTATGATCACCACGTGCCACCAGGATGAGATGGTGACCGTGAACCAGAGGCAGAGACGCCACAGTGACAGAGTGGCTGTTCAAAAGCCAGTGTGCGTGGTCCAGTACAACACCTACATGGGGGGGGTCGACAAGCTGGACCAAAACCTGGCCTATTACCACTTCACCAGGAAGACGACAAAGTGGACGAAGAAGTTCGTAGCCTACCTGTTCCAGATATCGCTGTTCAACTCCTTCGTCCTCTACAAGGCCAGGCATCCTGATGGCATCTACAAAACCCTCGTCACTTACTCCACGGCTGCTGCCACGTCCTGGACCACCCTGGGACGCCGTCGCGGTTTGGCCCCTCCTCAGGAGGGTAGGATTGAAGCCCCGCCTCCTGAGGAAGGGGCTGAGGAAGAGGGTGAAGACCTTCCTCAGGGGGATGGGAATGGGCCCCCTTCCCCTGAGCAAGGGGGTGAGGAAGAGGCCATTCCTCTGGAGGATGGGAATGGGCCCCCTCCTCCTGAGGATCACCCTGTTCCTCAGGAAGACGATGCCCCACCCGCTTACCACCCCCACCCAAGGGCACCCTGGGAGGACCCGGAGAACAGGCTGGATGGAGACATTGGAGCCCATGTTCTCGTACCGTTCCCACCCACTCCGGGAAAAAAGTATAATTCAAGGCGGTGCAGGGTCTGTTCCAGATCAAAATCGACACCAGAGGGAAAAGAACGGCGCGAGTCACGATATGAATGCCATGCCTGTCGTGTTCCCTTGTGCGTGGGTTACTGTCACGCAAGGTACCACTCAGTAGACGATTATTAGAGACACACACACACACACACACACACACACACACACACACACACACACACATTTTTTTTTTTGCACTAATTGCACACTTATTGATTTGAATGATTATTATTATGTAGTTATATTTAGTTTGAAATGACTTGCACTTTGTCCTTTGTAGTGAAACGGCTGCTACTGCCTCTACAACTTTTCGATTTTGGATTTATTTATTTTTGCACTAATTGCACCATTTATTGATGTTGAACTTTGAATGATTTATTATTTACCTGCAAACCTCACTCACCATGCACTGATCTATAAGCTCAGTAAAAGCTTGTAGATCTGCTATTTGTTGCTATGAATACAGGTGTAGCTTGAGATTTTGACTGTGGGGCAAACGGCTGCTACTGCCACTACAACTTTTGGATTTATAGGCAGAGATGTTATTTGTATTTATTTATTTTTGCACTAATTGCACCATTTATTGATGTTGAACTTTGAATGATTTATTATTTACCTGCAAACCTCACTCACCATGCACTGATCTCTACTGCCACTACAACTTTTGGATTTATAGGCAGAGATGTTATTTGTATTTATTTATTTTGCACTAATTGCACCATTTATTGATGTTGAACTTTGAATGATTTATTATTTACCTGCAAACCTCACTCACCATGCACTGATCTATAAGCTCAGTAAAAGCTTGTAGATCTGCTATTTGTTGCTATGAATACAGGTGTAGCTTGATATTTTGACTTTGGGGCAAAAAGTTTGGGCAAAAAGTTGACCAATGTATTGATGTTGCACTTTGAACTTTGAATTATTATTATTTATTATTATTTGATGTATATAACTGGAGTTGAAAAATTGTTTGAATAGTAAAAACTTGTTCAACCTGCCACTTTTCTATTTTGGATTTATAGGCAAAGATTTTATTTGTATTTATTTATTTTGCACTAATTGCACCATTTATTGATGTTGAACTTTGAATGATTATTATTTATTTTATTATATAGTAAAAAAAAAAAAAAAAAATCGACTGAAAATAGTCACTTCAGTGTTCATGTTCATTCACTTTGGAGTGAAACAGAGCGATAAATGTACAATCTAAAGCATATTTCTTTTATAAACAAATATTGTTTACATGACTGATGTCAATGAAGGCGCAAAATAAATGTCAAAGACTTTTGAAATCATTTTATGCATCTAAAGTGTGTCCTTTTACTAAAACGCTAATAACTCTGAATCTAGAGAAAAAGGTCTGTTTTTGGTGAAACCAAGGTGTATTCAACTACCTCTAGCTAAAGAACGGAACATGCTATCAACTCACTTTTTTTTTCAGATGAAAGAAGAGATTCTAAGCTTCGTTTTGAGATATTCCATTTGTTTATAGTCATAACACAAAAAAATCTGTGAGTCCTCAAATATGAGCCAGAATGGTCAAAATTCCTGGCACTGGCTGATCCTGTTATAGAAAAACCTCTGGCAGTCAATGTGTTAAGGTGTTCAACTTGTGGCAGTCACTGCAAACCTACTAGCTGAAGGAGGGCAACAGCCATAGGACAGTAGGTAAGAGATCATTCATATTTGAACTCGTGTCACTATTATTACTTTAACTTTAGCACTGACTCGTGTTTCTATTCAGTAAGTGCTACTTTTTGGTGTAGTTTTAATTGACTCATGCACATAAGAACTATGCCTTGACCGAAACACAGATTACCTCAAATGAAGGCAGTGGAGTGCATCTCTTTGGGGTGCCTTGTTTCTGTATGGTCATCTTTTATCCTTTGTCAAATTCATTTTTTTCATCAACAAAACTTTGTAAATATGTTTTGGAAAGTGCTTTACCTGCATGTTATGGCCCATGGCCATTATTGGACACACTTTTTCTGTGGTGTGGACAAATAAAAACATGCCAAATTAAACTTCATGGAGTTAACAGGGCCACCAGTCTTTCAAGGTCAGGCTGAGTCGGTAGTATAATACTCCAACAATTTTGCCTGTAATCTGCGTTGCAAATACAGGTCACTCTTATTACTTTAAAGTTAACACTGACCGGTTTTAATTGACTAGTACACACAACAAAAACACAACCTTGATGGAAAGGAACCCACATTAACTCATTCATGTTACATTCTGTCACTATTACTACTTTAACAATAGCACTGACTTTACTTATGCTTATCTCAGTAAGTGCTTCTTGTTGAGGTAGTTTACTGATGTACATAAGAACTCTGCCTTGATGGAAACAGACACAGATTACCTCAAATGGTGGCAGTGGTGCAGTTTACATTTGTAAGTGCATCTCTTTGGGGTTGTCTTGGTTCTGTAGGGTCATCTTTTATCCTTTGTCAAAATTATTACTTTAACTTTAGTACTGACTTGTCCTTTAAATTAAGTAAGTGCTACTTGTTTGGGTAGTTTTAATTGAGTGCACATAACAAAAACTCAACCATGGCGGAAAGAAACTCATTAACTTATGAAGGTTACTTTATGTCACTGTTAATACTTTATCACTGGTTTGTTTTTCTATCCAGTAAGTACTAGGTGTTGGGGTAGTTTGAATTGATTAGTGCACATTACAAGAACTCTGCCTGGAAACAAACTCAGATATTTTAATTTGAGATGAAAAATAAAGAGACTGATCAAATGCAAATGATTATTCACATTTGATGTGAGAAGATGTATTTAGTTTTTCACTTCTTAGTTTGCCACCAGGGACATAATGTCCCCAAGACGCTTCCTGACGGAGACGGAGACGGAGACAGAGACAGAGGCAGAGAGAGACAGAGTGTGAGTCAAGAGACGAAGAGACGCAGAGAGAGAGAGAGAGAGAGAGAGAGAGAGTATTATATAAGGTCATATCATCCACCCAAAGTATTTCTACAAACCCCATCCCCATCACAGTCCATGTATAACAGCAGCTTTGATGATAAACTACCCCTCCTGGAGGGAGTGCGACCCCAATGTTCACTGACTAACGTCTCCTGTTCTGAGTGTACACATGCCGTGACATCTCTTATTGAACACATGAAGAGAAGCCACAACAACCTCTACTGTCAAATGCTGACGAATGGACAAATGTCCTCAGCAGGCTGTCAGCCAATCACCAGCCCAGTAACCAGCCAGAAACAAGGCTTACAGTCACCAACAGTTTTCCAGGACTCAACCAACTCCACCAGACGTAAAGATACATCAACCATCTTACACAGGAAAGAAAACCCACATCTGTAAACAGTGTGACAAGAGTTTCAGCAAGTTATGAACTGAAGAAACACCAGCGTATCCACACTGGAGAAAAGCCTCTCCACTGTAATCTATGTAGAAAGTGCAGTGTAAGAAGAGTTTCAGTGGGTCTGATCATCTGATTACACACCAGCGTATCCACACTGGAGGAAAGCCTTACTTCTGTACACAGTGTAACAAGAGTTTCTGTCGGTCCGATCAGCTGAAGACACACCAGCGTTTCCACACTGAAGAAAAACCTTCCCACTTTAAAACAGTGTGAAAAGAGTTTCAGTTCCAAGTGAGAATGGCCGCGTCAATCGCTCCGCGTCTGAAAAACAAGTGGTTCGATGAAGTTACATGCAGAACACTGGAATGCTGCTATCCCATATTTATTATAGATCAGAGCTATATTGACCACAGAGTGGGGAAATGCATAACATTATCCTAACTAAAATCCACTGTCCTACAAACTATAGTAAACAAGACCAGGAGACCTGGTTCTGCCAGACCCAGAATAAATTCCTAGTACTTTATAAGGACTTCGTATGACGGACTTCGTATGACGTGTCAGCCTGTGTCCCTTTTATGCCCATGTATGGAGAAGAAAGGGTCCCTTTTATACAGCCGGTCTTTTTCGCCCATGTATGGACGAAAGGGGGCAGAGCCTCATGTAGGCCGACCCTCTGGGTCTGGCAAACACAACAAAAACATCACACCCAGTGTGAAGTGAGTGGTGCCTTTGATGAGTTAATTTCATTAAGCTATTTGAACTAGAGGAACAATGTTAAATCCCTGTCCATTCATTTCAAGGCTGCTCATCAGGAACACAGAGGGGGCAGGTCTTAAAGGTTTCATGACATTCAGTTTTACAACACATTAAAAGTCTTTGTCATGGTCCTTCAAACGTGTGTGTAAGAGTTTTAACTCTCTGTCTCCATTCTATTTCTCTGCCCCTCCCAAACAGGCTGCAAACGTCATATCCGGTGGCTGTAGTCGTATTTCCGCCCCCCTTCCGCAGGCCATCTTAGCTTATCTTAGCTTATGATCGGGTTTCAGATCGTTGGTAAACACAACGACGATAACTGTTCGTCGTCCAGAGTAAAGAAAATATAACCGGAGCTCTCCATTTGTTTTTTATACCGTGTGAAAAAAACGTTTTTTGCCCTATTTTGCCTAAAAATCACATTTTTCAAGCTAAAACCAAAAACCGGAAACGGAACCCGCTATTTGCGCATCCGGGTGCGTGGGAAGTGAGTGGAAAGGGAACCCGATGACGCAATTTACAGAAAACAGCGTGATCGTTTATTAAACCACAAAAAGACCACTTCACGTATACCTACGTTTTTTTTTTACGGTTGGCACGGTTGGCCAAAACCGTAGATTTACGGTTTTGGCACCCAATGTGTTAACTCATTCACTGCCAGACTTATTTCAAGCTTGTGGTCCCTCTGCCAGGATTTTGCGATTATCTTACCTTTTCAAGATTTAGCCTTGGATTTAGTCTTAGACTTTTGGACGAAATGCTTATTAGTTTTAATCACATTTTAGCAATTTCTATCCTTGATAGTTTTACTTTTAGTCGTCAAAAACTCAAAAGGTTTTAGTCATTGGTTTTAGTCAAACAAATACAATAAAATAATGTCTTTGAACTAATTTAATTAGGTCAATACAGGTATTGGATTTAAGATATGACGGTATCATCAAATATACGTATCCCATTTTGAAGATTCACATTAGGGGATACAACTTGTGTTACAAATACTGCATGTTCAGAAAATAGAATAGCCTAGATCAGGTTCTCAATCTTTTTTTTACCAGTACCACCCAAGTGAAAAAAATATGTACTAAATATATTTTTCAGAAGTATACTTAATATACTATTTTTGTACTTTTTATAAATTACATTTAAATTGTCTTATTTTGGAAAGACTTAAGTAGTACTTAGTATATTAAAAGTTGAACTAAATATATGCTAAAACATATCTTTAATATACTTTGGTAATACACTATAAATTGAATGATAGTACACTTTAATGACATCAGCAAAACTGTACTTCAGATACTATAAGTATATTTGTAATTAAATTGTATTTTTTTGGGAGGGGAAAGTACATAAAAGTATATTACAGATATGTTTCAGAATATCTTTAGTTCAACTTTTAATATACCAAGTACAACTTAAGTCTTTCCGAAATAACACAATTTAAATTTGGGATACTAATGCATTTGAACTACAACTCAAATTAACTAAAAGTACACAGTTTGTGAATGTAAAATATACTATTATTACATCGAAAGTATATTTTAGCACATTATTGTCATAGTTTAACTACATTATTATTACATTAATAATGTACTTGAAACTATTTAAAGTATACTTCAAATTCATTTATTTTATACTCCAATTATATTTGTAAATTTTAGTCGTCAAAAACTCAAAAGGTTTTAGTCATTGGTTTTAGTCAAACAAATACAATAAAATAATGTCTTTGAACTAATTTAATTAGGTCAATACAGGTATTGGATTTAAGATATGACTGCTAACGGTATCATAAAATATACGTATCCCATTTTGAAGATTCACATTAGGGGATACAACTTGTGTTACAAATACTGCATGTTCAGAAAATAGAACAAATAAATACTTACTATAAATACAGAATAAATACTTCAAATTCATTTATTTTATACTCCAATTATATTTGTAATACATTGATAGTATACTTTAAACTTTTAAAATTATACTTCAAATTCATTGTTTTAACACTCCAAGTACATTTGTGATAAATTGATAGTATACTTGCAACTATTAAAAGCATACTTCAAATGAATGTATTTAATACTCCAATTATATTTGTAATACATTGATAGTATACATGAAACTATTAAAATTATACTTCAAATTCATTGTTTTAACACTCCAAATATATTTGTAATAAATTGATAGTATACTTGAAACTATTAAAAGCATACTTCAAATTAATTTATTGTATACTCCAATTATATTTGTAATACATTGATAGTTTACTTGAAACTTTTAAAAGTATACTTCATATTCATTGTTTTAACACTCCAAGTGCATTTGTAATGAATTGATAGTATACTTGCAACTATTAAAAGCATACTTCAATGTAATTTATTGTATACTCCAATTATATTTGTAATACATTGATAGTATACTTGAAACTATTAAAATTATACTTCAAATTCATTGTTTTAACACTCCAAATATATTTGTAATACATTGATAGTATACTTGCAACTATTAAAAGCATACTTCAAAGTAATTTATTGTATACTCCAATTATATTTGTAATACATTGATAGTATACTTGAAACTATTACAATTATACTTCAAATGCATTGTTTTAACACTCCAAATATATTTGTAATAAATTGATAGTATACTTGAAACTATTAAAAGCATACTTCAAATTAATTTATTGTATACTCCAATTATATTTGTAATACATTAATAGTATACTTGAAACTTTTAAAAATATACTTCAAATTCGTTGTTTTAACACTCCAAATATATTTGTAATAAATTGATAGTATACTTGCAACTATTAAAAGCATACTTCAAATGCATTTATTTAATACTCCAATTATATTTGTAATACATTGATAGTATACTTGAAACTATTAAAAGCATACTTCAAATTCATTGTTTTAACACTCCAAGTATATTTGTAATAAATTGATAGTATACTTGAAACTATTAAAAACATACTTCAAATTAATTTATTTTATACTCCAAATATATTTGTAATACATTGATAGTATATTTTAAACATAATTTCTATATACTCAGTATATAGTTATTTAGTAATTTATATGTATTGGTATTGCACTATAAATGTAATGATAGTATACTTTAATGACATCAGCAAAAGTGTACTTGAGATACTGTAAGTATATTTGTAATGACATTGTATTTTTTTTGGGGGGGGGAGTACATACAAGTACAATAAATATGTTTTAGCATATCTTTAGTACAACTTAAGTCTTTCCAAAATAACATTTTAAATGGAATTTATTAATAGTACAAATGAGTATATTGAATATACTTCTGAAAAATATAATGTAATATATTAGTTTGTTGCTTGGGATAATATATTTAAACTGCAATTCAATTTAACTAAAAGTACACTGTTAGTTAATTTAAAATATACCATCCTGCAGTATATTTTTTGCCAGTATACTACTATAGTATTAAAGTGCACTAGTCCTAAATGTATACTTAATGTTAATGTACTGAAAGCTGTTTAAACTGACATTGAATTTTTAGTGGATTCAAAATATAATCTAAATATACATTTATTTTAAATATACTGTTCATGTATTATTGCTATCTCACTGCATTCTATAGTAGTAATAGTAAAATGATTTTAAAACATGTTTTAACATCTACACAAAGTAGTAACATAGAATTCAATCAACACATACTTATGTAAACATTCTATATAACTATTTAACACAACAAACTGAGTGGCACGAACTTTGACCATTTGGGTCATTTATTCTCTTCAAAAACAAGGCAATAATACAAGGTACACCATCTTGTAAACTTAGGGGAAAAAATGCATGAAGAGAGTACAAAAGATAACATAAATAAAACCTAAAAATAAAGGGGCCAACACAAACAAAAGGCAGACATCCTTAGTGGTCTGGGGCTGAAACGGAGGCACTGGAAGGGTTGATGGCCTTTGGCGCCTTGTTCGATTGGTCCTCGTTATTACATTTTCGGCGGATTGCCTGAGTGGCACGAACTTTGACCATTTGGGTCATTTATTCTCTTCAAAAACAAGGCAATAATACAAGGTACACCATCTTGTAAACTTAGGGGAAAAAATGCATGAAGAGAGTACAAAAGATAACATAAATAAAACCTAAAAATAAAGGGGCCAACAAAAACAAAAGGCAGACATCCTTAGTGGTCTGGGGCTGAAACGGAGGCACTGGAAGGGTTGATGGCCTTTGGCGCCTTGTTCGATTGGTCCTCGTTATTACATTTTCGGCGGATTGCTGCCCGGATCTCCGACACATTTGTTCGGGAAAATTCACTCTCACACTTTCTGTAAGAAATGAAATGAAAGACTAAGCAAGGACCGTGTAAGCCTATATGTCAGTGACCGAGTGAGGTCGCCTAAAATAGAGAGACATACAGTAAAGCTGCTCCAATTGCGTAATCTAAAAGGGAAGAAAAGACAACACACTCATAGCCACAATGCAAAATAATTTAATGATAACCAACGTTTCAATCTGGAATGGTCTTCTTCATGAAATCTCCTGAAGAAGGACCAAGGTCAGCAGCACCTCAGCAATACTGGTGCACGCCCGTCTCCTGCTTGTTTGCCACATTTTGTGTAATCTAACATATCCGTTTAAAATGTTTGTCCTACTGTCACAACGTCTATGACATCAGGGACATCAGGGATGTCATAGACATTGGTGAAGTTGAGAAATTGTGTGCTGTGCATGTCAATTGAGCAGGCAACACCACACAGCAGTCGAACTACGTGCGGCGAGCCCAGGGTGGGCCTAGTGTCTATAAAAGTGAGGCTACTGGACAATACATTTTTGGGATTTGGTTCTGTACACTTACCTATTACAGCCTCAACTAGGTGAGGGTCCAGTGGGGCTTTCGGTGGCTTTGCTTCAGGGCTTCTGCCGGTAAGGTTGGACTTTCGGAGGACCCCTCTCCCAAACAACAGCTGGCATAGCTCTTGTGTAAAAATTGACATTCTTGTCTTGCTCAGCCGTTCATATTTTGTTTTTGGCACCTGCACATCTGAATTTGGGAGACACATCTGCAGACAAAATAGTTCAGATCTTTAATGTTACAAATATTTCATTATCCAACAATATAGCATTTAATTTGTCCAGGAATCATACAGATGTTCACACTAAATAATTATAGTAAAATAATACCATAATTTCATCTGAAGCAGGTAGGTGTTCTGTTAGTCCAGTAATATTGTCACTTGACCTCCCACTAATTGCAACAAAAACAAACTCAACTGATTGTGTGTCCTAAATATGTCCTGAATGAGAGGAAAAAAGTCGCAAGGAATTGCATGTAGGGAAATTTCAAAATGGCCACCATCCACACTGTTATTACACATACAATTATATATCTTGAAAACCGAACACTGTATGAAGTCGACATTTGGCAGGTGTGTTGCTGAGGACCCAGAGAAATGCAGTATCAAGTTTGAACTTGTTTGGATGAGCGGTTCTTAAGAAAGCTGCAATTAAGTGGCCCATTCTAAACAGGCATATTAAGTATAGGCATTCTATGGATAATAAGGGGTTAACCTAGGACAAATTGCAACAGAAACTCTTTCAACTTTTTTTGTTTCATAAATATGTTAGTTATAACATATCAAAAGTCCTAAGAAATCCCAGTGGTGGAACATATTGAAAAATGCTTAAATAGTGATGTGCTGATGTCACAATTTCCCATTGACGCCCATGTTAAAAAAGATTTAAGCATGTTTCCTTGTCTAATTTCCACACAAAAGGTTCAATACTGTCCACTATCAACCAGAAACTGTGTTGGATGCATTACAGTGCTTGTTGTATGCACTCGGTTTTCATGTTCATTTCATATACATTCTTATGTGAAGCACTGCGCATGTGATTTTGTTGATGTAAAGCACTGCATTTTGTTGTGAACTTCAGATACCATCTTCTCTGTTGCGAAGATGGTATGCCGCCGACACTGTCTTGCCAATGCTGAGCTACAAACGCCACCTGCGGAGGTAGGCTACCATGGTGCCCATGTATTGGTTGAGACCGTCTTCCATCACCTTCAATTATAATTAGACCTATTTGATCCCGTGGGAGAAATTAAGTTTCAGAAGTGTTCAGTGTATTGTCATCGGGACACATCAACAACTTGGCAGGGCCGGTAATCGAACTTGAGACCTTCTGCTTCTGAGGCTGGCTCTCTATCCATTCAGCTATGGCCATCCTGTTGGTCTTTGCTTCCATGTTAGTCATCTCAGCATGATGGCTAGGTCGTCCACATAACCATATTTTTTTCATGTTGTAAATGGTATAGCGCTTTTATCCAAAGCGCTTTACATAGATTGTGCATTACATTCACCCATTCACACACACATTCATACACCGATGGCGGAGGAAACCATGCAAGGCACCAACCTGCTCATCGGGAGGAATTAGGGGTTCAGCGTCTTGCTCAAGGACACCTCGACACTAACTCTGGGGGAGCCCCCCAGCCCGGGATCGAACTGGGAACCTTGCAGTTTCCAGTTCACTCTACCCTGGCAACTCTACCCCTGAGCCACTACCGCCCCATGTTGTATCTGGTAGGTCATACTGTAGATGTAGATGTTACAGCATTGAGGAGAGAACACACCCTTACGGAATACCATTCCTCAGTCATCTGAGCCAGCTGTGCTGGCCATTACTGGTCTGTAGAGTGAAGCTGCGGTTTGACAGCATCTCCATGATGAAGTTCACCATATTTCGATCAGGGATTGTCCTCCGAAACCTCAGGTGGAATTCACAGTGCCAGACTATTTTCGGATTTAGTAATACAAAAAAAAAAAAAATCAAAGTTCTGATTTCTAAAACATTTTTAATTCACTTCATAATAATAATATTAATAATAATAACAATAATAATAATAACTTTATTTCACTTTCATACAGAAAATGCATCTTAAAGTGCTTCACATAAAAATGTATATGAAATGAACATTAGTTCATAACAATGCATAAAATGCAGCAATAGCACTCAAAGTTAAGGCTTTTTTTCTTTTTCTTTTTACAAGCGCTGTACTACATCCAACAGTTTCTGGTTGATAGTGGGCAGTATTGAACCTTTTTTGTGGAAATTAGACAAGAAAACATGCTCATATCCTTTTTTAACATGGGCGTCAATGGGAAATCACCTATTTAAGCATTTTGACATTTTGTAGTGTGATATTGTGTGCGCATAATTTAATTGAGTTGTTTGATCAGTACTTGATCAGTTGTGTGATTATGTGATCATAATAAATTCTTGTCACTGATATTCTGTATCCTTGTTTTGCTACAAGGAACAAATACAGCATAGTCAAATCTAGCAGAAAGAGACAAAAAGCGTTATACTTACAGGTAATTTTCAAAACTTTCCCTTCATACGATTCCTTGCAACTTTTTTTCTGTGATTCAGAACAGTTAATTTTTAAAAAAAAAATGTATTCCTACAGTATTTGTTTTTTTGGATTATATAATCTACTGCCTGTTAAGGGATATGCGTTTAAGCAATAATAACACTTGGTGCAACTGCTTTAGATTGAAGACTTACGGTTTACGAACCGTAAACCAGCGCAACTTGTAAAGAGATCAATTTGTGTCTCTTCATCATCATTCCACTTTTTTACCTTGTAAACCTGTGATGTGACAATAAACTGATTCTGATTCCCTGGATTAAAATGAGGACGATTCTGGAGGTCGTTCTTCAGCTGATTTATGGTGGCATCTCTTGTCGCATCTTTCAAAGATGAGGAGGATGGCTACAGAAAATTTATTTTTTTGGTAAAAAGAGGAGAGAATTTTGTTTCCCCAATCACATATTTTTAACAGGGTTGTCAAATTTTTCCACTTTTCTACTACTATTAGCTACTCAAGAACCAACAACCAGCTAGATGTTGCATTTGAAGACCAATTGAGCAAGATCATTAACATGAAATAAGATGTATATATTGTATATTTAATATGCAACTACAAACCTCTGTGAGGTTTGGAGTGGGTTTTAAGGAAGTCTGCTTTTTGGTCATGACTGATCTTTTCAGATCGACCCAAATGTTCTGGTTCTTTTGGAACAGTTTTTATTTGTCCGCCAGCTCTTTGTAATTATCTGGAAAAACAAAACACACATACTTATATGAATACAAAACAACTTATTGTATGGAACAGGCATTCTACCAGTTGAGCCCTAAAATCTCTATTCTGGTGGGAACATGCACAGAAAAGGGCATATTTACAGGTTCACGTGTTGTGAGGTTGTAGATTGGCGATTTAGGTGTAGAGGTTTGGTGTAGGATAAAAAAAAGCAGACCTAGTACAGAGCCAATAGGGCATAGCAGTGGCGGCTATTTTCTGGTTCCACTCCAAAAAAAGCCCCATAGAGATTTCCAAAAATATTTATAGAATCAAGCCATCCAGGGTCCTGATGAATCATGACTATAAAACATTTTATTCTGTGAAAAAATATTTTTGAAAATCTCTATGGGAAAAATGAATGGACTATTTTTGAGTGGAACGAGAAAATGTTCGCCACTGCTATGCCCTATTAAGGTCAACTTTACAATTTAAAGGTAGAGGTAAGATCGCAGGTCTGTGTGTGTACATGTAGCAGAGTGGCTCACAACCTCAGCCTGATGCCATGAAACGCTAATATCTCCCCCAATCTATAAATAATCTGGCTTAGTGGTTAAGATGTTGGCTTTCCACGTGGGAGACCCGGGTTTGAGTCTCGGGTGTTACACACGTGCGTGTGTGTTTATTTTTATTTAGCCTCAAAGCTACTTGAGGGTGTTGAGGGTTACATGTCTGAAAATATGTAGCAGAGTGGCTAACAACCTCAGCCTGATGGCCTGAAACTCTAATATATCCCCAAGCTATAGAGAATCCCCTCTAGTTTAGTGGTTAAGATGTTGGCTTTCCACGTGGGAGACCCGGGTTTGAGTCCCGGGTGTTACACACACGCGTGTGTGTTTATTTTTATTTAGCCTCAAAGCTACTTGAGGGTGTTGAGGGTTACATGTCTGAAAATATGTAGCAGAGTGGCTAACAACCTCAGCCTGATGGCCTGAAACTCTAATACTGTATCTCCCCCAAGCTATAGAGAATCCCCTCTAGCTTAGTGGTTAAGATGTTGGCTTTCTACATGTGAGGCCCGGGTTTGAATCCCGGGCGTTACATGCACACATGAATAAATATATCTCTCTGAGTTTAGTTCAATTCATTAAAACTGAGTGGCAACCATTTTCACATGCTGCAAATTAATAACTGCCCTCTTAACTTTCAAATTGATCACAGATTAATGGGAGACCACAAATGAGATTAGCTAGCTTTAGCATTACACTTGGCCTGGTAATTGAAAGATGGGGCGGTGTACTTGGATAGCTAGTCAGGTGGCTATGTTAGCTAACTGGCTAGCTAATAACATGAACGTTGATAATTGTGAAAATGTATATTAACCATGACTTACTTCCCAAAAGAAGAATCTTTGCAGCCACTATGTTCGGCGGCCCTCTCCTTGTCGGATATTCGACCTATATCCAGCCTTGATCACTTTCCAGGTCTGGCATGCGGGTGATCTGCTTTAGAGCTGCGTTTGTATACGCAGCTCTAATAAGTTGTGCTCTCCACATCGAGTGACTTACTTCCAAAATAATAAATAGCATATTTGAATGCTGACATTGTGAACTAACAATTGACTCCACAACGGTCGGCAACTATGTGGTGTTTGAATTTTTGGAAAAGTAAGGTCACATGGTTGCCAGGTTACACTGTCTGTATGCTATGTAAGATTCAGAATCATTTTGCTGCAAATCTGGCAACCCCATGACTCCTGAGTGTGATTGAAGTCCATTTAGGAAGTAAAGTCACAGGCTGCGAAGCGCATGCTATAGTAGGCAACATCTGCTTGACAGACTTGACTCAGAATCAGAATCAGAATCAGTTTTATTGTCACATCACAGGTTTACAAGGTAAAAAAGTGGGTGAAATTCTTTTTTGTACATCGTTCCCATCGCAACGTTAGTTTCCATAGAAAGAAGAGGGGGGGGGGGGGAGAAGAAGAGGGTGGGGGGCAGGTGGGAAGGAGATCAAAAACAAGAGAGCAACAGAAGGCCAGACAAGTTATCTACATATTTACAAATTACCTGAGATAATAAAAAAAAAAACTAAAAAACTAAACTAAGGTGCCTGAGCATAGCAGCAATGTATTGTATACTGTGCATGTTATACTTATACTGTGCATGATAGACAAAGGACGTTAAGGTGCTTAGAGGATAAGGAGCACAATAAAAAGACCCAAAAAAAGTCAGTGCGTTATACAAGGGATTAAGGTGCAAAAGGTCAGTGCGTGTCCACCTAGAGTGGACTGACCCTAGTATAATCCGCATGTAGCTCCATGAGGGAGTGCAACAAAAAGTCATTTGTACCTGGTGTAGTCCACAGGTGTGTCCGAGGGGGGGCTAAAGTCCAAGTCATTGTCCCTGGTATAATCCACAGGTGTGTTCAGGAAGAGCCAGAAAAGTCTGCGCCGCCTGCTGTCAGGCTGCTGAACTCATCCAGGCTTATGCCCCATTCAGCATTCTGACAGCAGCTGGATTGAAACTACACCAAAATCTGGTGGTGGAACTCTTGATACTGCGGTAGAGCCCCTTGCCCGGTCGCAGTCGTTGTAGGGGGTTGAACAGTCTGTGACTTGGGTGGTGCTTGTCCTTGATGATGCGCTTGGCTTTGACCACGCACCGCTTCTTGTACAGTTCCTGGAGCGCTGGGAGCTCGATTCCCATTATCCGCTCTGCCGATCGCACTACTCGTTGTAGGCTGACCTTTTCTCGGGCAGTGCAGTTCCCGTACCAGACTATTATAGACATGTCTTTAAAAAGAAAGTATAAGACCTTTCTCAATGATTCTACACAATCTACACAATCATCAACACCTTCAGGCAAAAAAGCAGTAAGTACTGATGTGTATATGTCACTATAACAATAATATAGAGCACTGGCTATGTTGCATCCATCTATACAATTTGTATACGCCGTCATAATGTAATTAACTCCCCGCTGAATTTGTTATTTTGTCAGCTTAATCATCATCAGCGACCAAAGCGTTACAAGCAACAATTTGAGTTTGAAGGCAATCACAGCATTCCCACAACTACAAGATGGAGAGAAAAAAAAACATTTGAATCAAGTAGGTATTATGTACTTTTAATGTAGGCTATGCCTTTTATATGAATGGAATGACAATATGTTTTGATTTGATTTTGTCCTTCAGACATTGCAATTATGTTTAAAATATACTATCAATGTATTACAAATATATTTGGAGTATAAAATAAATGCATTTGAAGTATGCTTTTAATAGTTTCAAGTATACTATCAATTTATTACAAATATACTTGGAGTGTTAAAACAATGAATTTGAAGTATGATTTTAATAGTTTAAAGTATACTATCAATGTATTATAAATACACTTACAGTATCTCAAGTACACTTTTGCTGATGGTCTTTAAAGTATACTATTATTACATTTATAGTGCATTACCATATCAATTACTAAATAACTATATACTGAGTAATGTGCATATTTAACATTAAATGTACTTAAGTATGATAGTATTGCGATATCTCCATATATGGGCATAAAGGGGATACAGGCAGAAGATACAGACTCCATATATGAACACAAAAGGGACAGACATACATGCGGTTAAAACGGGTGCTATGATAACGGTTATTGCATAACTGGGTGCATGGGACATGCATTCTCTATTTTCATTGTTCCCAACTTGGTCTAGTTAGCACAAAAAAGACTATCTACAAGACTCGTTGTGAACTTGTAGATCGGCTATTTTGAAATGACTGAAATATATAGGGCATAAGTGGTTAATGTATGTTTTGTAATAATAACCTAAATCTACAAAGTAACTAAAGTTTTTATATAATTCTAGTGGAGTAAAAGTATAATATTTGCCTCTGAGATGGATTAGAAGTAAAAGTACTGAAACACTCCAGTAAAGTAAAAATACCTCAACTGTACTTAAGTACAGTTCTTGAGTAAGTGTACTTAGTTACTTAGTTACTTTACAACACCGAATAGAGTTTAATTTGTTAAAATAACTTGCTGGGTACACCCAGGAATCGACTGTCGAGGACCCCTAGTGGTCCCCAGACAGTTGGACCCCATGTTTAGAGCCAGGTTTCCCCCATCTGACAGATTGTTGCCAATATATCAGTCTCAGGGTCCCTATGGATCTGGCGCACAGCGTACTGTATTTATTTTAGCTATGTATGTGCATTATGTCATGTAAATGTGAGAGGCAGGAGGTTTAGGACCCAAATGCAGACAGAGGAGCTGAAATGAAACAAAGTTTATTACCAAAACTCACAAAGGACCAGGAACAAACACGAGGATCTAACACAAAATACAGGATGTCAAATACTTGGAACAACAGATTCAAATATAAGGAGTATACTAGGCAGTGAACAATGGTGACTTACAATAACGAAGTGTTACCGATGGAAACACACAGGGGCATATATATGGACATGGACTAACTAGACACAGGTGAACTCAACAGACAATGAATCAACACTGGGATAGGCTGGGACAAAGAGGACACAGGTGGAAACACTGGGAAATCACAGGACTGGTTAGACAAGACAGGTACAGCAAACAAGGCAGACAGGAAGGCACAGAACATTACTACAAAATAAGATACAGAACACCAAGGCAACAAACTACACAGAACTAGAAGACCAAATCAGAACAGGAATACATTAAGATTCCAAAACTAATAAACACAGACAAAGTCCAAGGGCAGAGGAGCGGACCGTGACATTAAAGCATCAACACTTTCATAACTCTACTGATGAATGAAGCAATACAGCAGATTACCTTACCAATTCTATTAGTGTATGTATATATATTGTAATGTATATATTACTGTAGAGTTGAATTGTCTTACTGTTCTCTAATCACTGTTTTCTAATTTCTCCTCAGGTTCACAAACTGATGCACGATGTTGAGGATAACCATAGTTGCAGACTAAACGTAATGGAGGAAGCCAAATCAGGACAGAGTTGGCCCTATATGGTATGTTTTTTTTGTTTGTTTTTTGGGGGGGGACTTCAAATTAGATTGAAATATATGAATACCTTGAACTATTCCCCCATAAAAAGTGCAAGTCGGTCCAGGCACCTAGGCTCAGTGTAGCCTGACAGCGAGTTGCAGGTTCGAGTCCCCATCCCGACGGCCTTTGCTCCATTTCACTCCCCATCTCTCCATTTCCTGTCAGCCTATTGTCCTGTCAATAAAGGCATAAAAGCCCAAAAAAAAAAATCTAATCAAGCCTCAGTAATCTAGAACTCCCATTTACATTTTTCATTATACATTTTTTTTTTTTTGTGGCAAAACGTTCAGCCAGCTCAATAATTGTAATATTCTTTAACAGCTTGTCCAATCATGTGTAATCATCAGATCCTCTGTCTTGCTAAATATATAGTTGTGTGTTTTACTGGCATATAGTTGTGGTGAATGTATTTCTTTTTTATTAAAAGCAATCTGGGATCCCGGACGCATCCCAGGCACCTTCCACCTCATCTCTTCACATCAGGACCACGCTGAGGCCTGACGGCAGTGACCCGGCATCCTACCAGACATGGGCTGCATCCCAAGCACCCACCAGCTCGGCAGCCAGAGGAGTGGTATCCAGCGGCACAGTCCCTCTGCAAGGCTGTGCCAACATTCCCTTGGCGTCCGGCGAAGCAGCCAGCCGAGCAGCCCCCCTGCAAGGCTACACGACCCCCGGCCAGGGACGGAGACGGTCAGTCCCTGGTCTGTCACACACCGTTGATACCTTCCCAGCCTCCCGGCCCATCACTGAGGTAAAAATCTGAAACCCTGTCTTTAAAAAGCACCGTTTTGCAAAAATATTTCAAACACACACACAAAGTGGTACTATGTAACTTTTTTGTGAATAAAGTGTGATTTGGTCCCATCTGAATGTGTAGAGTATACAATATAACTTATATAATTGGTGGTTGTATTTGGTCTCCCTGCTCCTCTATTGAGACATTTAGATCCTATGTCAAGGTGAGACATAACCTTTGACACAATCCTGTTTCTGATTTTACAAGGTTAAATGTCTCACCTGAGTAAGCAAGCAATTAGCTCATTGGCAAAAATTCCGCCTCTCAAACAAGAGACTCTGGTTCGATTCCAGGGAAGAACAGAAAAGTTACATAGTGCAGCTGTGATCAGGCTAAAATGGTATGGGGTCCACTGAGCAAAAATAAAGGACTTTTTTCAGACATTTAAGCATACATAGTTTCGATACATCTACTTAGACATATATTTATGTTCGTCATTTATGTTTTCTCTTTTAGGATGCTCCTCTTCCACCTGGTGATGATCCTGTTTATCCTGGAGCACCAGTCACAAGAGGTCAAAGTCTGCTTTTGCTGATGTCATTTGTTCTACGGCACAGTCTGACAGCAGCACTGCAGGATCTCCTTGACATTTTCAATGAACATTTTCCAGGGTTGGTGCCAGCAACAACATATCTGTTCCACGCATCATATGGAGAGTATGGACAGTATGAAACCCACTTCTACTGTTCAAAATGTGAAAATTACATAGGAATTAATACTGCAAATTCAGTATGTAGTGCTTGCCGTACCCCTTTTAATGCAGACATCAGTCTTAAAAGTGGGTCCTATTTTCTTGTTCTCAGTTTATCTGCCCAAATAAGAGCGATCTTACAAAATCCAGACATTACGGTAATCCGTCCAGTGTCATCCTCTGCGATTATAAGTGACATTAATTGTGGAGTAGAGTACCACAAACTCCAAAGAAGTGGTAAATTAGGGCGAGATGACATCACTCTACTTTGGAATTGTGATGGAATACCAGCATTTGAGAGTAACAAATTTCAAATATGGCCCATTCAGTGTCAGCTGATCTAGCTAAATCCGAAAGAGCGTCAAAGAAACATATGTGTCCCATGCCTGTGGTTTGGAAATACTAAGCCCAACATGCTTTCCTTTTTGACTGCCTTTGTGGGTGAACTGAAAACACTTGAAAAGAAAGGCATAAAATGGAGAGATGGAAATAATGTAGAGCATATTACCAAAGTTCATGCAGTAGTATGCTCATCTGACTCTGTTGCACGCCCCATACTCAGGAACACCAAACAATTCAATGGAACGTATGGATGCGACTTCTGTTTCCATGTTGGTGGTGCCAATTATTCATGTACAACCCCTGAACCAGAGCTTAGGACTGAGGCAAAACACTTCATGCATGCTATGGCTGGAACAGAAAAGGAACCGGTAATGGGTGTCAAAGGCCCCTCACCACTAATGAAATTACAGCATTTCCAAATGATAAATGGTTTCGTGCCTGACTACCTGCATAGCGTTTGCCTTGGAACCACCCGCCAGCTAGTGAAGCTGTGGTTTGAGTCCACCAACCATGGCAATCAGTGGTACTTGGGCCCCCAAAAAAAAGCCATAGACAAACAACTTATTTCAATCAGACCTCCTGTTGAAGTGAGACGGACACCAAGGTCACTGGATGATCGCAAATATTGGAAGGCCTCAGAGTGGAGATCCTTTCTTCTGTTTTATTCATTGCCTATTCTCAAAGGTGTACTCAAGACGAAATATTGGAACCACCTTTTTCTCCTAGTTTTTGGTGTGTACACACTTCTTCAGGAGAAAATTAAAGCATATGACATAGATCTGGCAGAGCGAGCACTGAATAAGTTCACTGTGGACTTCGAGAGGTTGTATGGAACTTGTAACATGACATTCAATGTGCATTTGATGTCACATCTGGCAGCGAGTGTCCGGAGCTGGGGACCTTTGTGGGCTACCTCAACATTCCCCTTTGAATCGTACAACGGTACCCTGTTAACGTTTTTCAATGGCACCACTCATGTGCCCATTCAAGTGGCAAAAAGATTTCTTAGGTGGAAAAGCCTCAATGGAAAAGCAAACCAGATCCTGAAAGAAGCCAATCCTAGCGTAAAATAATTGCTTTGTAGACTTCAAAACAGCAACTCCTCAACATCAAACACACCATCTTGAAGAAGTAAGAGTTTTTGGAAAGCCTACGGAGGGTCGGGTAAATGTACTACAAAAGCTTGCCATTCAACATCTTTTTGGGGTCACTGTAAAAAGTTGTCTGTTTTACCACCGTTTTATAAACAATGGCACCGTTTTCCACTCATCTAAAAATAAGATGCTAAAGAAGAAAAATAACTCCATTGTAGAGCTGGATAATGGAACATTCTGCACAATGGCAGCCTTTAAGTCAGACAATGAAGAACTGTCTTGTGTGTTGGTCAAAGAGCTGCACAAGAGCACAAATCAACTGCATAGAGACAGTACCTTAAACATCACATCATCACGATGGATTCAGGAAGTTTCAAAGACCAACAACATGTTTGCTGTAAAAGCAGAGTCTATTAAGAGAAAGTGTGTCATGGTTGAGACCAGGGAGAAACTTTATGTCATTCCTATACCAAATGAAGTGGAGAGAGACTAGCACTGCACAGTCTATGTTCTGTATTTATGCATGTTTATAAACGGTTCAGGATCCAACAATTTGCTGTTGTTATTTCTATTTGTTTTAAAGTACAGTTAAACATTTAAAAACAAGTATATTACAAGTGTAATGTTAAGATGTATGTTACTAATAGCATCCGGGAACATATTCATTTAAAAAAGTAAACTAAAGCAAGCTTTAAGTATAAAAAAAAATCAGTAAATTTCTTCAGCCTTATACTATAAATGCACTGATGAAATGCGTACTTTTACGAAGTAGTACTTGAGTGAAAGTTCAATACAATAGGCATTAACATACTTACAAAGATATATACTTGAACATATTTTAAATAGTTTTTGTGAAAAGTATACTTTTAATAAGCATATTATAGTATATCTTAAAATAAGTGCATATTGAGGATAATTAGCTATGAATATACTTTAAAAGCACTTAAAATATAATAATTAACAATATGTTTAACATTAAATGTACTTAAGTTAAACTAAAATTAAACAGTATATGAATAGACTTTTGAAAAGTACATTTTTATTTAATTAAATATATATTTTTGTTTAGTACACTTTTAACAAATGTGTTAAATGACAAATTAATTCATGTTGACATTTAATGTGCATTGTAGAAATATATTTTTGAATGCACTCTGATTATATTTGCTAAATATATTTTTGCAAAAAATGCATTGTTAGTATGCTTTGACAAAAGTTCAAATTGACAATTAACATACTTATTGTGCTAAAAGTATACTTTAGCACAAAAAAAATAAAATAAAAATTTCACTTGGGCACCTCAGAAAATATTTGTCTCCAAGTACCACCATTATGACTGATGTTAAATTAGAGTCTTACTTCAGATTATTTTTCCAGTTTTGTTTTCAATCCCACTGTATGTAAAGAACTTTGTGAGATCACTCTGTGAGAGGTGCTACATAAATAAAATGTACTTACTTACTTGCATCATAGATGACAACATGGAGGAGCACAGTGCCCCCTGGTGGAGACTTCATAGAGTGACAACAACCACCTTCATCTCAACACAGCCACTGTAGATTGACTACAGAGACAGAGAGTTGGGGGGGGGATCCTGCAAATCACCATAAGGCTTTGAGGGAGTAAAACATGCATGCTATAGCAGGTCAAATGTGTTGTAGAAATGATGACATGTTGATGTGTGGAGAGAGATTTTCTAACGTGATGTGTGAGTATTGTCATGGCATGGCAGTCGTATCTGTCACTCACATCAACACTGAATTTAACACAGGAAAAGACAGTGAATTTGTCGTAGGATCGAGCTCATGCCTCCCATGCCTTCGTCTCTGTGCCATATATCCTGTATGAGCTGATGGCTGCTGCCCTGCACTGTCGGGTTGTCTGTGCCCTTAGTTATATAAGCCAGCACTGTGTGCCCGGGCATTTAAAACATATACGCCTGTTACTCCACCACACTTGACAGTGTCAGTGGGAATTAATGAAGTGAACTACAAAGTACGTTGGTGAATGTTTTCTGTAGGTGTCCCTTATATCTCCTCATAGAAGGTGGCAACCCTACGTTTGTAATATAACTGAACACCCCAATCCACTCCCCCTGAACACCACTTTTCCTTGCTCTCCAGGTGAGTACTCTCTGTAAGTACTCAAGGAAATATGTCTGAAAAGACGAGACACACACACACACACAAACACACACACACACACACACACACACACACACACACACACACACACACACACACACAGACACACACACACACACACACACACACACACACACACACACACACACACACACACACACACACACTTATACTGTTTACGTTGGCTCAGATTCATACCCGCGGGAACTAGGGGTGCTGCCCCCCCCCCCCTCCCCCAGGAGGTTGAGGACGTTAGAATAAACGAAAAAATTAAATGAAAAAATACAAACCTCTGTCACGTTATTCATATAAATAAAAAATGGGACTGGGTTGGCGAATAAAAGAAAACAGGCCTATTGGAGAAAATAGGCCTAATTTAGAAATGCAATTTATATTCTTAAACCACACCTTTTTGTCTCCGCCAGGCCGAAAGGCATGGCGAGAGAGTATGTTTTACCCCTTGTCCGTCCGTCCGTGTGTGTGTGTGTCCGTGTGTCCATCTGTCTGTGAACAGCTAATCTCCCTGCGAAACTATGCAAACACACTCCCTGGATGCCAATTCAGAGCCTCTGCCCCAATCTTTTTACATCTCCCTGTTATAGCGCCACCAGGAGGCCGATTTGTGCAAAACCCATTTTTTGATATTACTCCTACAGATTTTATCCAAACATCACGCAAATCGGTACACAGTATCTCTATATTCATGTGATCAACACGGATCTGTCTGATTTTCCATATTCCATCCTGATTGGCTAAGGTTGGCTTCCAAAGCAGGATTGGTCCATTTTGAACTAAATGCCTCAAATCATGAACGCAGCTTGCGATTTCCGTGAAATTGTACACGCACATTCCCACTAGGCCGAGGAAGAAATGCCACTTGAACATTTTCAAATCAGCCTCATGATGGCGCTATAAAAGCCCAATTTGCGTTTTTAACTGTAACTGCACCAATCTGCGTGAAACTTTGCACGCATACTCCCTAGAGGCCAAGGAAAAACATCTGCCCTGCATTTTTCACATTAGCCTTTCATAGCACCACCAGGAGGCCGACTTATGTAAAACACATATTTTGAGATTAAGCTTTCATATTTCATCAAAATTTTACGCAAATCGGTTTACATGATCTCTATAGTCATGTGATCAAGATGGATCAGTTTGATTTTTCATATTCCATCCTGATTGGCTAACATTGACATAAAAAAATTGCAGGAGTGGCCCGTTTTGAACAAAATGCCGCAAATCACGAACGCAGCGTCCGATTGCGGTGGAACTTTGCACGCACATTTGCACTACGTTGAAGAACAAACGCCACCCTTTTAACATATTATAGCGCCACCAGGAGGCCGATTTTTCTTTTTTACATTACTCCTACACATTTTGTCCAAACAGCATGCAAATCAGTACACATTATCTCTATAGTCAAGTGATAAAGATGGTTCCATCAGATTTTTTATATTCCATCCTGATTGGCAAATTCTGAACATTGCTGGCCCACAATAACCTACCTGACCTGTGCTCCGAGGAGCACTTTTTCTAGTTTGTTTTTATTATCATGATCGCGAATCAGCGTCTGCCGTCCGTCTGCTGTTTCCTCTTTAGTATTTAATTTACGTGCAGTAAAGTAAGCACAGGTTGTTCACAACATGGCACAGAAACACATTTCTGATGTCTTTGGTGGGCCCACATCAAAGAAAAGCACAGAAGCAACTAGCGTTGATACGTCAACCACCTGAATGTGTAAATGAAGAGCCTCAGACGGAGTCTATCGAGTTGTTGACATGACATGAGGAAATTCCAAAGGTTTCCAGACAGACACTGTCAGCTGCTCAATCACCCTCTATTGTTCAGTTAATTATACCTACAGTGTTGTACTGTAGTGTACTGTACTGTAACATTATTTATACTGAGAAAAGTGTTGTTGTACACACTCCCGTACAGACTTATCTATAGACCCCAGAGGAAGCAAAGAGGCTTTGCTTTCTATAGGCTTACAGAAACCAGCATGGGTTCACTTCGTAAAAAAATTAAACAAAGCACACCAAGTGTGAACATTTTCAAATCAGTCTCATGGTGGCACTATAACAGGCCGATTTGCGTTTTTACCTATAACTGCACTGATCTGTGTTAAACTTTATATGCACACTCCCTACAGGTCAAGGAAAAACCTTTGCCCTGCATTTTTTACATCTGCCTTTTATAGCGCCACCAGGAGGCCGACTTATGTAAAACATTTTTTTTATATTACTCCTTCCCATTCTATCCAAATGTCAAATCGGTGATCACATGATCTCTATAGTAATTTGATTCTCAAGACGGATCTGTATGATTTTTCATATTCCATCCTGATTGGCTAAGATTCACATCGAAAGTTTGCTGTACTGCCTTGTTTTGAACAACATGCCGCAAATCATGAGCGCAGCGTCCGATTGCGGTCAAACTTTGCACGCACATTCACACTATGTAACATTGGCCTGTTATAGCGCCACCAGCAGCTCTAATTTGGCAAAACACATTTTCGGAACAAAATGCCTCAAATCATGAATGCAGTGTCCGATTGCCGTGCAAGGCCTAAGAAGAAATGGCACCCTTTTCACATTGGCCTATTATAGCGACACACAGAGGCCATAATAACCTACCTGACCTGGCGGAGACCTGTGCTCTGAGGAGCACTTTTTCTATTTTTTGAAAATGTATTTTACATACGGTAACATGTATCGGTTAATGGCATGAATGTAACAGGTACAATATAGAGCACTGAAGTCCTGTTGATATCCTCATTGGGGAATCTTAGATCGCTTCATATAAGAACTGTGTTCCAAAAATAAACACACCACCCTGGCGATTTTACTCATATGGATATGAAGCATCGACTGAAGGTGTAAATGTACACATTTACCAAAGAGTAACACAATATAAACACTAGAAACGAGTCAAACAACCCAAAGACTACATTTCCCATGAACGCGGCTGCTGTAGGGACAGTG